>NC_051436.1:13788866-13832328 GCF_001649575.2 Kryptolebias marmoratus
CCATTAAAACAATTAATTACAAAAATAAGTAGATGTAAATTTAGTTAAATGTTGCCTCACTCTTCACTTGCATACAGTGATCGACCCATGACTAAACATTACTTTGTGATGACACCGGGTGGCGCAAAAAGCAGCGTGCCTTGTCCTGTACGCTAACTGCTGCTAACAGAGCTCACAGAGCTAGTTCTGCTGCTTAACAACTTTAAGACTAAACACAAAACCCTATTCAGCAGATTCTAACCTGCAGTGAGTAAAACATGCCCCCCAAAACGGCAATGGAGTAGCAGAAAGAAAGTTTGCAGTGAGGAAGAGGAGCTGTAGCTTCTTCATCATGATACGGAGCGGACTGAGTTTTTTTTTTTTTTTACGGAGCGGACGGAGCAATGACTTATATTTGGGACGGAGTTTGTTCAGCAAACGCGCTGCGGGTGACGTCACCGTTTCCGCGACAACGTTAGTGACGCATAAATTGCGCGACACATCGATAATGAATTTTGTTGCCAACGCTTTTAATTATCGAATTTTATTGATTTTATCGATTCGTTGTTGCAGCCCTACATTTATCATAACACACTGTTTTGACTGGTGTGTTTTCATTCATATAATCTGTTATGTTTTTGGCTGTACATACATAAATTCCTGTTTTTTTTTTTTATGAAGATCATATTTTTTTCAGTTTTTAATGTTAGTTCTGTTGTAATTTTTGTGCTGTTCTGACAATATTTCTTTGATGCCTCAAAACATGTCATCAGGTGAAAGGGTAGCTGGTTTCATGCTATGACAACCAACTCCTCTGGCTAGCAACACCACGCCCACTTGCTAGCCTCTCATGTCTCTGTGGCGCAATCGGTTAGCGCGTTCGGCTGTTAACCGAAAGGTTGGTGGTTCGAGCCCACCCAGGGACGAAGTGAACTTTTGTTATATCACTCGTTCTTTGCCGTGTTGAATATGCTGATGGAGATTCTCAGTCATGCAGGACATGAGGTTGTATATGTAGGAAGTCGTAATGTTTAAGTACGACTTTGGTAAACTACAAAGCTGCACTGCTTGCAGCATTAAGGCTCAGTTATAGTCGCGTTTTGTAGCATCGCGCACGGCGTGCGGACCTCAGTGATCATTGGAGGCGTTTATACTTGATGCTTACGTTGGTGCAGTATTCTCTGAAAAGACATGGAGCTGTTCTGTTTCGCTTAATGCGCCTTATAGTCCAGTGTGCTTTATATATGACAAAAGTTTGAAAATGGATCATTCATTGACAGTGCGCCTTATAATCCAATGCGTTCTATAGTGCGGAAAATACAGTATATAATTCATCCTCAGAGTTACTATCATTCAGCAGGTGGTCATACAACTGTGGCTCTTAAACTCTTCATTTTTTAAAATGTATAAAAAATAGAAAATATGTCTTAAAATGTGCCAAGATGAATGTAAGTGCCAGGTCTAAACAGGATCCTGGCCTGGACAACATGAGAAATGTTTTGGTCCCATTCATCAAGGTGTGAATTGCTGTAACACTGACTGCATTATGTTACTGATGGCTTGCTTTCCCAAACCTTAATCAGTTTAGTTTCTGTGAGCTAGAAAGTGTATGACAGCTTTGAGAGGGGTTGGAGACCCATGAAAGTAAATTGGGAGTTATTAGAGAAAACAATGAGAACCTAATGGGCCCCATGTGATACAGACCCTTGGTGACCATATTAGCAGGAGGGAGACATACTGCAGCTTTCTTTCTGCAGCCCTACAATCACTGGACGTGATCGTGACAGGGGACACATTGGTGTGTTCGAAACATAGACTCCTCGACACGTCTGATGTCATCACAACGTCTCTGTGGCGCAATCGGTTAGCGCGTTCGGCTGTTAACCGAAAGGTTGGTGGTTCGAGCCCACCCAGGGACGCTCTCTAGTTTTGTACCTTTTTTATTCTTTTCAAAATCTCGTTGTTTTTATTTTTTATTTTTAATTTTCTTACGACTATCCCCAATACAGTATAAGAAATCATACAAAAACCTGCGCTCTTTTGATCATTTGAAGGCAATCATGAGGCCCAACAGCCCAGTTGGTCTCTGTGGTGCAATCGGTTAGCGCGTTTAGCTGTTAACCGAAAGGTTGGAGGTTTGAGCCCACCCAGGGACGTTGAGTGTTTTTATACCCTTTTTTCAAAATCTTTAGTTCTTTCTTACGATCTTTAGTTGGTCTTACAATCTTTGCTCATGCTGACCATAAAAAAATCACACATACGCCTGAGAAGTGTTGAGTACTTGAAGGGAATCATGGTGCAAACAGACCAATTGGTCTCTGTGGCGCAATCGGTTAGCGCGTTCGGCTGTTAACCGAAAGGTTGGTGGTTCAAGCCCACCCAGGGACGAGCTTGTTTTTCGAGTTTAAACCTGTTTTCACTCGAAGGTCCAACTATTTATACATATAGTACCTTTCATGTAAATGTATGCAGATCTAGGTATTTTAAAAACAAACAGATTATTTAAAAGAAAAAACTCTGGATTAGTTGGAATCAGGGGTGGAAATTAAAAATTATTATTTTTTTACCAGCCACTCAAATATTTTACTCTAAAACATGGGACAAAAATAATTTACCAACAACTCCTTAACTGTGTTTATTCCTCTCATCATGGACAACAAGTCCTGTGAATTTGGAGACATTAGTTCTTTTTTTGCAAAAGTTACCAGGGGGGAACCAAATATTTCAGCCGTCTGAAATTATTAGTTCCCCCTCTAAAACACAGGACAAAAATAATTTACCATCAAGTCCTTAACTGTGTTTATTCCTCTGTATTATGATATCATTAGCACATTTTATTTTTAAAAGAATGATGTTTTTTTGTTTTTTTAATGAGAAATATTTGCCCCTCTAAACAACTCTGTCATTTCCATGTCATTAAGTCTTTATTTATGGAGACGCAGTGGGAACCGTATCTGATGGGGGAACGCGGCTCGACGTAACAGCAGCAACTCGAGCACATTGCTGCCCCCTATATGTCAAGAGGACAAATAAAACCTTTTCTGTTCAAGTTGCCAACCCGCCACAGTGGCGTGTGTGTTGATCAAATTCACCCACCACTTCAAATATTTACCCGCATTTGGCCGGTGGCGGGTGCTAATTTGCACCCCTGGTTGGAATGTGTCCTGAGGAGGGGAGCAGTGGCTACATCTGAACATTTAGATCAGAGCTGCCCTTTGGACGTAAACATAATTCTGTTTGAATTCTGGAGTTCTGCCCATTTTAAGTCAATAACATATTTCCTGACTAATTTCTGTGTGTCAAGAATGTACTCTCTGCCTTCAATGTGGCAAACAGCTGCCCGGCTAGCTCAGTTGGTAGAGCATGAGACTCTTAATCTCAGGGTTGTGGGTTTGAGCCCCACATTGGGTGATAACATTTTTTTCAGCTATTTTTCCAATCAGCATAACTTGCACTAAAATAAAGTAAATTTTTATCCATCAAATGTTCACGAATGCGTTAATTCCAATTTAGCAGCTTAGAAAAAGTCAAGAAAATATAAAGAATTGTAAGAAAGCTCAAGACTTTTCGACAGTTCTGTGCTTTAGATGAAACGAGAAGCAAAAAAAATCATATAATATTAGTATAATAAAGCACTAAGCTGTTTAAATGTGACTTAAATTAATTTAAGACCTTATTTGAGATGAATCAAGCCACATGTTCTACAGGAGTGGAAAAGCGTGTAAAGTACAAGAAGCGCCACCAGATGGCGCAACAACATAAAAATGTAGTTTAAATCCCTCGAATAAGAAAAGCAGTGAAGCTGCAGGTCTTTAAAACCCTCTCTGGTCTTTACTCCTCCTACACAGGCTAAATAGCAGTTGTATATTGGGGCAGTGCAGATATTGAACAGAGAAAATAATCCGTTTTATCCATTGGTGAGAAACTGAGTTGAAGGCAGAACCCGAGGGGGCGTGGTTTGTCCGGTCACGTGATCGGAAATCATCCCGTTGAGACACCGAGGGAACGAGAGGGGAAGCGCAGATTTTGAGCGGGTGCTGCAGGGGTCTGAGCGGCATTTCTTTCATTCAGCACTTCCACAGAGACGAAACTTGGCATTTCTTTTTGTTGTTGCCGCTTCAGTCGAGAATATCAAGCTAGGACGGTGAGCGAAGGTGAGTTACGTTTATGGGGAAAAGGAAGTTCTATAAATGCGTGCTTGGACAGTACGTATCAATGTAGCAACTTTTTAAGGTAAAAACTTCTTTGGGACAAAACTGGACTAGTTTCTCTACAAAGCTAGACTTAGCTAAGAGCTAGTAGTCCAAGTAATGCTAACTTCATTTTATGTTTTGGTCGGTGTGTTGCACAGCTTACAGTACACACAGCTTATCTGAAGGCAGCGTTTTTCACGTGAAGTGTAACCTAAATAAAAGGGTTATGCTAAGCTTTTTTTCTTGCTCTTTTTATCTCTTATAGCAAATGCACAAAACAAAACACATGCAACAGCAGGTTCAGGCACTGCACAATGTTTGGTGCTCTAAATGAAAGTTTGTTATTACATGTTAGCATTGTCCCATCAGGACCTTTTAATAAGATCGCATTGCTTTAAAGTTTAAATGTTTACAGTCCCCCCTTGTTTACCTACTGTGCACAAAGCTCACTGCACAGGGCTTATTGCTTTCTCACACAATATCTCTCTGCAAGCAGGAAATGAAAACCTGCTGCAGCTTCTCTGCAGCTCTCATCTATGAACTGTGCTGCAGAGCTGGGCTGGGGTGGGGGCTGACATTAACAACGCTTGGGTAGGCGTCTGGATTTAAATGAGGTGGAGATGCAAACATTAGGCTGACTTCATGCCTAAACTAACACAGAGGTTTAAATGTATACAAACAGGGTAGTGTTTTCATCAGTTGTTACTGTTGCTAAATAGAGATGTAACCTGAAGAGAATTGTAGATTTTTGATAGTTACAGTTTATTGTAATGAATGTTTCTTTTAGGATCAGTCAAAATATAAATGGAACACGAAACGATTAATATAAACACACACAAAAACAAAAACTTGCATTATTGTTAGTTTCTGGGGATGTGGTAACAGCTGCTTTGAGGTTTAGCTTATTTAATTAGTTCACCTAGTAAGTACTTTGCACATTAATAAACAACCAAAAGGCTAATTTTCACCTGTTTGCCTTGCACTGGTGTTACCTATTCACCCTAAAGCAGATCACAAGTTTATAACATCAAATATTAAAATGAAGCAAAAACATTTTCATCTCTGAACATATCCAAAATGACATAAAAAAACAAACAATAAAAAGGCATTAACAGCTTAAAAATACTACATTTAATAAATTAAATGTGTCATTTTAAGGCTGTGCATTCATAAGAACCTGGACACAACTTACAAACACTAACAAAACACTGACAGATTGATGGCTACAGACTTTGTTGCTGACTAACATAAATATCATTTACCCTTTTCTTTAACTGACATTTAAATAAGTTACAATCTAGTTTGTTTATTCCTACTTTTACAGAAACTGCAGGCTAACTTAAAGTACTTTTTCTAATAATGAAATTGTCTGCAGTTGTTCTTATCTTAATAAACTGAGTGAGTATATTTTTGATATTGAACAACAATGACAATGCTGTTTTTGTGTTTTATCAAAAACCTCAAATTTTGGTCTTACATAAAGACTGCAGCGGTTTTAAAGCAGTAACACTATCTTGTGACTAGGTGATGAAACAATAAATCACTGTGAGAATCACAGAGTGCATGCTCTTCTTCTCTGCTTCTTTTAAACTGTAAACTTTTATGAACCCTCAATTCAAAATATTACATTTGACCCTGTGACAAAAGTTTGGAATCAATGACATCTTCAAGATACTTGTGTTCAGATTCAACTTGTCACTTCCCCGCTGATACAGAACATTTGGCTCCATACTGAAATGCTATGATTTGTAGAAAAACATGCATATTATTTACACACATTAGGTTGCGAACAGCACCGCTTAACCATTCTACAACGTGAACAATGTAGTGTAGGTTCTTCAGCTTGTGTTATACATGTATATAAATTACAGCGTCATCTACATACGTTTGAATGTTACTGGCAAGGCACACGGATAGACGATCACTGATACTGTATAAAGGAAATAATAACAGTTTGAGGATACATCCTTGTGGAACACCTGTTGACAACCTTCTAGCAGATGATTTGTGATTCTGTATTGAAACAAGCTGAAGTTAGACTTTGCAAGAAACAATATTTGTCAAGATGATCTTAAAATTTGAACTAACCCTACAGTTCATGCAAAACATATCACACCAGGCTGTCTGCAGTAAATTTGTCATTAGTCATTAAAAAAACATATGTGCTTTGTTTAATGTAGTTGGTCTAATTAGAACAGACATTTCTTTAAGAGCCATGGGGATTTTAAAATATCTTTTTATTTATTGTAATGATGGACATAGCTATTAGAGTAGCAAACAGGTATTATCCAGAGTACGCAGGATACAGTAGCACTCATTTCTGGTTGTATTTAATACAACACTGAGTGTTTTAGGCATGGACTTAAAGTGCATATCATATATGTCCCACCGCTGCTCTCAGTGCTGGAGGCGTGCAGATCTAAATCCCATCTGTGGTGTTTTAATCATAGTGACACATTTAGGTGCCCGAAATGGCGCTGATATATTTGCAATGTCTGAAGTAGATAATCCTTTGAATTGGCAGTACTCTCAGAGGATGTGACACTGAAAGTTTTCTTTTCATTGCATTATTCTTTTTAGTTTCCCAGCACTTTGTCTGCTTTCATCTGTAACCTCTGCTAAACTTCGAGAGGAAGTTCAAACCTCATGTTATTCTGTAGGTCCCCAATTCTTAGAGATGTCATTGGTTCCTAAAAAAGAAAGGAAAACAACTGGGCCAGTTTAGTACTTTTCTTATCATTTATTTTTTTTTAAATTGACTGTTTTTCACAAATCAGGAGGGAGTTGCTTATTTATTGTCTGTATCTCTGAGCTGAGATCAGGTGTCACCATGACATAAACTGGGAGAAACCAAATTACCCGCATTAAATCTTGCCTGTTGGAGGTTGATTTGATTATAAGTGGGAAAAGAAACAGTGCTGAAAAGTCACCATGCATCAATCAACAGAGCCATAGAGAGGAAGCAGAGCAAAAACATTTAGCTACTAGATGTTTGATTGTTGAAAAAAAACTCCCATAGCTTTGATCTTAAAGTTAAAAACTCCTCCAGAACCACCTCTAAAATATGACTGTATGACTAGACATTTTTATTTTGATTAGAGCTGCATGATATATTCAACATTTTATTCATCGCCCCATCAACATGTGTGATATCTGTAAGGACAGCTTCAATATTAGGCTATTATAGTCAGACAAATAGTGGGTTTATTGCAACTAATAATGGGGCAGTATTCAATTTAAATGCGTGCTTTGCTAATGTCTCGCAGCCCTAACTGCGATGCGGGGAAACGTGGCTCGCCTGGGCTAAAAAAACAAACAAAACAAACAAAAAAATGCAACGAAAGCACCTAAAAAGCTCTGTCTTTTGAAAAAGGTTGCTTGGCATTCTTTTAGACTAATAGTATTAGTTGCTGCACCAGCTCATGTGGTTAGTCTAGACACTTTCTATTTTTTTTTTAAACTTACTCTATGCACTGCAGTTGCCTCTCCTAAAAACAGATCAAAGGTTCTGTTATAATGTCAAAAGATTATTTGGGGCATGCAAAGCGTTCACCTAGCTTTTAACCTTAGGTCAGGTCATTTCTCAGAATAAACCCGTCAAACCGAGCACAAGTCGGTAAGAGTCCCAATGACAGCCACGCTTACAGGTTCAAAGCCAAGCGTTCACTGAAGGAATGCATATCGCCCGCCGCCTTTTAGGCCGGAGTTTCAGACTGAGATTGTTTTACGATGAGAAGGCACAGAGTTGGGATATTTTGGTCAAAGCTTGAAAACAACATCATGAACGATCTTGTGCGATGATGTCAGCTCTGTCGACGTCAAATCGTAGTGGTAGGGCCATTTTTGTGCTGGTTAATGGCGATAAGCTGTGGCGTCCATCTTGAATTAAGTTTATTTCAAAAGTGAATTAGCTGTGGATGTACAGCCACTGACGACTTTCTGAGTTTCTTCGAATTTATGGTTTGTAAGAAAATTAATGGGTGAAAAACATTATCGTCACCTTTCTTCCTTCAGATTTGGGGTCAGCATGATGACCAATTTTTTTTTTAAAAAGCCTCCAGCCTTCCTTTTAGTTTTGTATTTGTGTTCTACCCAAGATCTCTTAACTTTGTGCACAGTACAAATAATTCTTTGTGTCCATATTCAAAATGCGACGTGATCAGCATTCTCCGTCTGCGCGAAGCCCACTAACTGCAGCGTCAGCTCCTGCGCAGCTAAGCCTCTTAGTTTTGTTGTTTCCCTTTAATTGAAGCCCCTGTGGGGAGTCTGCGGTCCGCCCTGCCTCACCCGTGCAGCCCTGCTGCGCTCTCAGCTGAAATACAACCAAAGCAGCAGGTTGTGGACCGGACGTCGTGCCAAACATTTGTTCCCTTGTTTTATAACCTTTTGCCTTTTTATCCTTTTCCCCCAGTGCTCAACTGTGGATCTAATTATTATTTTCTATTTGTTTCCTGTTTCGCAGTGCTCCTCTGTGTGTGTACATTGCCCAATGCTTCAGTCTGATTGCGTCCTAACTGGTTTTGCAGGGTTGTTCTGAGGTCAGACTGCTGAGATGACAAAGCTGTGACAGTGGACAAGGCCCAGTTTGTGTGACATGGCTGCTGCTAAGAAGAGTGAGTTTTTACCATTGTGTTTGTTGCATGTTTAATGAAAACCCTCCCGACCTTCTGTGTATGAAGATGATTTTTTAATAGAATAAACTGAAGCTAATTGATACAAATCAAAAGAGGCTAATTGAGTCAAATCAAATTCCATGTGTTCCATGTGCTAAGATCATCTAATGGTGAAAAATGTCAGCATTGTAGCTGTTTTAGTCAAACCTCTAAAAAAAAAAAAAAGTTTTGCGCTATCTCTTAAGATGTCACGCTTAGAGTTTGTGTTGTGAATGACTCTCAGTTATTACCACATCAAATTTTAGATCAAAAATCTGTCAAATTGGCTGAGTTGTAGCCATTTTTGTGTTCGTTAAGGTTGATTAGCTGTGGCAGCCGTCTTGAATTGTTCAGGCTCCAAAAGGTAATCAGTTGTAAATGGACATCTGATGATTACTTTCTGAAAGTTTCATTAAAATCCACCCAGTGGTTCATGAGAGATTTTGCTAACAGACAAGCAAGGTTGACTCCAACAGTTAATGCTGCAGTTTTAGGCAAAAAAATATTGTGCAATGAGTACCACTTAAACTTTGTGTTGTGACGGACTCTCAACTGCAAGCACACCAAATTTTAGCTCAATATTTGTAAAATCGACCGAATTTTAGCCATATTTATGTTTGCAAAAGTCAGTTGGCTGTGGCGTCCATCTTGTTTTGGATTGGCTCTAAAGGCTATTCCACTGTAAAGGCACACCCAGTGATTATTTCCTGAACATTTCATTAAAATCCTTTCAGTGGTTCATGAGATATTTTGCTAACAGACAGACACACTAACACAAACACGCAGACACGGGCAAAATTATTATTTTTCGCCTTCTCCGTTCAGTGGCGAGCGATCATGAATCGTGCTGCAAACCAAAGCATATCTATGTTTGAAGAAGTTATGGAGGTATTGAGAAAGTTCAGGCCAGCCCAGTTTGGGTAATGGCAAGAAACCAGTTTGCAGTTTCCCAAACAGGAAGGGGTTAAACTGTGTTCTTTGATCTTTTGTCGGTTCACGGGATTTAGCCCTTTTTCCCACTTTAGGTGTTGTTTCACAGATGGGGCTGGGTGTTAAATGGTGGAGGGGGTGTGTGGGTAAACAGGATTATGACCTCTTAATTACAAAAAACTGTGACAGAAAAAGCCAAACAAATCTTTTCTTTAGCCTGAACACATTCTAGGAAGGACAGTCAATAAATCCTTATTTTCTTTCTGGGTGCTCTGAGAGTGCGGCGTGTTTTTGTGTCAGAGTCAGCAGCTTTTCTTCAGATAGTTGTTGGGGCAAGTGGAATTTTCTCAGAAACAGGAGCGGCTCAGTAAGAAGAAGAAGGAAAAGGGAAGAGACCTGTGGAAGAACAGTGTCTGCTCAGGTTCAAAAGGCTGCACAAACCAGTCCGTCTGTACGCTGCCTCTGCCTCTGGCCGTTCATAAATCACAGATGGAGCCAACCACATCCCGCACAGACGCGAGCTTATAATCGATCTTCCCTCCGTAATAAATCTGTTTGTTGTTGTTTAACCACGTCCAGGTGGTCGCACAGATCATATATCATCACTTCATCACATTACTGAGCCTTACTTTTTCACACGTCCACCGTTTCAGCTCTGTTATTACCTCGCTCTGCAGCCACAAAGGCACATCGGGTGGGTTGGCTTCAATCCCTCTTGCCGACTCCGTTCAATCAGCAATCACACCGAAGCGGACAGAAGGCATCTAAGTCCCAACCTGAGGTGTGTTGTGAAAGAGCCTAAAGTCTATTCACCCCAAAACCTGAAAAAAAAGAGAAAACCTCTGATGGAACAGAGGCTTCAAGCACAAAAACATGTGCAGCTAATTCTGCCAGCAGTCCATGAAAGTGGAGGACAGCCTGCACGTTCTGGGAGTGAACACGTAGATCACCTGTGACCATAGTTTCCACTTTGTAAATCTTTCAAAATAAACTGACTCAGGATCATTTGAGCTTGTATTTTTGGAGTAGGATTGGTGTTTTAGTTGAAGTGTAAAAAAACAATATTTCTTCAAGTTTGTCTATTTTACTGACTCTTTGTGTACTTGAAAATCACTGCCCGCTCCTTGAATTGGCCAAAATCTGACTCAACCAATCAATCCACCAAGAAAACAGCAACTTACTAATCATTTCTTTTCTTTTGTAGTTTTATTCCAAATCATATCTATGAGTGATATTTGGACATACATAATGTGTGTGTCCCTGGCTGTAAAGTTAAAGTTGCAGAAAAGAGACTCAGACCTTGACTGGATGGCTAAAAAAGTTCAGTTCATCAGTTCATAGCAGCACTGTTACAACTTCATTGCCTCCTGCTGATGATCATTTAGAAAAGTTAAGAGGTACGAGTGGATGCTTTTTGGTGCGGTCACAGAGCCAATTTGTTGTTTGTTTAAATTAGAGCGCTGGAACAGGGAATCGTGCTGCTTCCGATGCCAACAATGTTCCCTCTCGTCTGATTCTGCGTCGCAGGCATGCTGTTCGAAAGCCCACACTGATATCAGGCTACATTAGGTCAGAGTGAGCAAATAAAGGGGAAGCAGCAATACTTGAAAAGTACGTCTTCCTCGCAGAGTTTCTCTGAAAACGGCCGAAGGCGAGCATGTGCAATCACAGCAGCGCAGTGGCAAGGTGTGTTTATTTTTAGTTTGCTTATCCGGGCGTCGAAGCTCGCGATTTAAAGTTGGGGGTTAATGATCAAAACAAGGCGACAACCTGGAAACCAGGGCGGCAGTAACATGAAGCTACGTCGCCACCAATCAGCTGCATAATTGATGCCACGTGCTAATCAGACCCCAAATTGGTGCTGCTTTCTGCTACTAAACCTGTGTGATGAGCAAACAGAGCACTTTGACATTTAGCAGAGCAAAAACAGATGGATCAGTGCAAGTACAGAAGTAGATTTACTGCAGATTAGTGTGACATAAGCCAGCTGACCATTCGTGGATGTAGATTTGAGTTTCGATCTGTGTTGTTATTGGTCTCTTACTCAGGTAGTTGGAAGCGTGCGTCCCTGAATTATCTTCATGCCTGTTTACACACATCTCGATTGATCTGATCACAAGCATCTTACATTTTCATCTGAAACTGAAACATGTCTCCACAAAGGCCTTGAATGGATAGTTCGTACCTTTTTTTAAAAGTGTGGTTTTGTGGAAAGTTATGCATTAATTAATATCTGTTAATTTCACATTATATTGTTGATTGAAGTGGCTCTTCTTCACAATAAGTGTCTGTGTTAATTTTTTTGGAATTAACATAATCATCATCTGTCACTTTCCGGGACATTTTGCTCCTGATGTGATCACAGTGAATTAGCTCGGCTCAGCAGTTACATTAAGAGATTTGTTAGAGCCGTTGTTACATTTCTGGACTGAATAGTTTTTCATGTCAATGTCAGTTTAACTCAGTATAAATGTTAAATGGTTCCCATTTACTTAGAGCCCATACAGTCTCATCTGTGTTCTACAAAACACTTTATAGTGTGCTTTGCATTCACCCATTCATAGGTCTTTCTGGTATATATTTACACTCTATACATGTACTGGTTTTCTCATTTATGAACCACTGAATAGGTCAGGAGAAACCAGGGGGGGGATTCAGTGTTCTGCCCAAGGACACATCAGAATGTACACTATATTGCTAAAGATATTTGCTCACGCATCCAAGTCATTAAATTCAGGTCTTCCAATCTCTTCCATGACCATAGGTGTATGCAATCAAGCACCTAGGCATGCAGACTGCTTCTACAAAGATTTGTGAAAGAAAGAGTCTTTCTTGGGAGTGGAAAGGATAGCAAAGTGGAAGCGATTGGGAATGACAGCAACTCGGCCAAATAAAACCACAGAATGGGCTCAGAGGACGCCGAGGCTCATAGAGCACAGAGGTCACCAACGTTCTGCAGAATCAAAAGCTACAGACCTCTAAACTTCATGTGGCCTTCAGATCAGCTCAGGAACAGTGTGTAGAGAGCTTCATGGAATGGCTTTCCATGGCCGAGCAGCTGCATCCCAGCCTTCCATCACAAAGTGCAAAGCGTCGGATGCAGTTTGTGCAAGTTTCGTGTTGAAGAACTTTCTGCAGAGTCCTAACCTCAACCTGAAAAAACACCTTTGGGATGAATTACAGTGGAGACTGTCAGGCCTTCTGCCCAACATCAGTTAAAAAAAATGAAACCATGTATGTTTTTTTCTCATGTCACAATTATGTTGTACTTTCTGTTGGTAAAATATTTTGAAGTATGTGGAAAAGTTCATGGGGTATGAATACTCCCATTCACTGCAGTGAATACTTCTTGTTTGCTTTAAAGGCTGCTGAAGGATGTGGAATTTTCAGGAAATGGTTTGGTAATCCAGGAAACTGAAATTAATGTCCCATGACATGAACTGTCTGCATTTAACCTCCCCACCCCCACCCCAGCATAAACTAAATGTTTTCATACATATAGAATCAGACTTTTAAAGTTTTCTTTTCCCCTATTAAAATGAGAATCTTGAGAGCTCATTGTACAGATTTAACAATATCTGCAACTTTAAAAATTTAAACACCAAACAAAAAGCTGCAACATGTTTCTCTTGAAAGGGTTTATAAATATTACTGATCAGGAGTTTAATCCTGAGTTAGGATTGACCATTCAGTAATAATGTAGTTTTCAATTTTAAACGAAGGCAGATAAGAAAACTCATTTTAAAACACTGACCTGCTTTGACTTTTGTCATCGTTTTGTCTGGATTTGACAGAGACAGGAGATTGCCCTGTCTGGGATCTCAGGAGTAATAAATTAAATCTAAATGCAGTTTGAATTTTGAAGATCTTGTTTCGGAGCTTCCAGTAAGGCATATATGTTAAATTTCAAGGCTTCCTAAGTTTGTTTTTTCTTATACAAATCTTAAACAGCACGTTGTGTTTCTACATTCCATTTCTTCCATTCTGCACGTATGGAACATGATGTAATCCTCAAACTCATTATTGTGACCCAGATTGCAAAGAACAAGGATTTCTAATCTCTGATGAGCCTAAATAAAGGTTTAATGGAACAGGACTCACAGAGGAGAGGAATGTTATGAGGAATACTTTATGTACTATAACCGGTTTAGTTAGTACATATAAGTTTTTATTGTGGTTAGGTGTATAGATTATGTTCTACACTGCAAGAATAGAAGTAGCCTTTTGATATATGACAATATGTATTTAGAATATAAAACCAAGCAAGCAACTCAGCCGGTTTTACTTAAGCAAAAGTTATTAGTACAGGACTTTCTGAGTTTGAACATAAATTTGTGATTGGATGGTAAGAAAATTATCTATCAAGCAAATATTTATGTGTGCAGGCAGAAAGTATCATCTCTAGTTAAATCATAGTAACCAGTGGTGTTCCCCAGGGATTGATACTTGGCCCACTCCTTGGTTTATTTTTCATTTAGGAATGCAAAGATTAACAAATTTGTTCAGATTCATGGACACACACATGCATGTTGCAATTCGTAGAGCAGTTGTGAAATTATGCATTTTGTACAGACCACATCCAATTTATTTAAGTAAGAAACAAAGAGGTCTGAAGCATATTTTTTTCTACAGGCTCCACTTTAAAATTAGCAAAAAAATAAAAACCGTTGTTACATTTGTGTATGAAGAATAAATCCCTTGTCTTCACTTCTTTTGGTGTACAGCTCTTCTTCTTGTGTCATTCCTGCTGTTTAGCAGTAATGTTTTTATTATTAGCGACACCTGCTGGTCAGAAGAACTGCTGCAGCATCGGTTTAAACAGCAACAAATACTGAAAGTGTGCTTCAACCTGATCACGCGGATCAGCTAATATTACAGGTTTACGTACGTTTAATTATTTATATTGTAGAAAATGCGTATAACTGGGTAACTGCAAGATCAATAAGCTGTCAGTTTGATAAATGTGGCACTAAGCCTCATTTTTGTGTATGTTAAATTTCCAACACACTACAACAGATCATGTTTCTGTGGGAAAATAATTTTAAAATTCAAGTGACAAACTGAAGTGCTTTTTAAAAGGCATGATCATATTAATAGATGGTTTAATAAACATTAAAGATGTTGTTTGGCCATAATCTTTTTGTACGATTTATCAATGTCTTTTTGTTTATCTACTTTATGTGTTTTACACAGCCACTCTCTGGGAAAGAGATGCACTTATGTTCAAGTCCTCTGAGTAGAAATTGGGACAAACATTTTTTTTTTCTCAGAAATTTGATTTCAGGGACGGGGAAGTTTATTTGGAGAAGTTGTTTTCATTCCCTCATGCTGTGATTGAACATCTGTCCAGAAGAACAGTGAATATCAATGTCATGGAAGAGCAACAAAGAATATGTTTAGCTTGGAAGCCTGAACTCTTTTAATCCTTTTTGTGACTCTGAGATCTCACAGAGAACGAAGGATAGAAGTCTGAAAAGTGATACTGTACTTTGGCTGAGGATATCTCCTTATATCTCTTGATTTGGTTCTGAAATTATGAATGTGAGAATAGTCAGATTCCCCCGTGATGATACAGATGAATATAATCTAAACATCATTCTGACCATTAGATGCTGCTCATTACATCTTTAAAAGGATACAACTGATCCACTTAGTGTGTTTCTATTTCCTTTAAAGGGAATCATTGCGACCATCTACATGCCAGCTGATCCTTTCCTTTTTTGTAGGTTGTGCAAAGATGGGAGGCGTGCGCTTCACAGAGGAACCGCCTTCCGCCGGAGCCCCAACCCACGTTCACTTTGACGAGAAGCTACATGACTCTGTTGTCATGGTGACGCTGGAGGATGACGGCAACTTCATGGTCAAGGTGTGTAATAGTCTATCACCTTATACTGAAGGTACAGGAGGAAATCTATTTTATTTTACCTTGTGTTAGATACTGATACTTGCCCACTACTGGAAGGCAAAGGCAGAGTGATGATGTTTTTGACCATATCTGTGTACGCAAAGGGCGTCTGTTATCATGTATATCATGACCCATTGGATGAACTTGGCTGCAATAGTCAACTGACATTAAAAGAAACACAAAAATGTCTATAACGCAGTCAGTTTTACAGATATTGAGCTAACATTTGATATGATAGTAGCTGAGAGTCATTCACAACACAAACTCACATCACATAAGAAAACATTGGTTTGACCAAAATGGCTACAACTTTTTTTTTTTTTAAATATGGATATGATATTTGAAAGGACATCTATAATCTAATGTGCCAATTCCCTATAGTTTCTGTGAATATGGATGGCTCTTATCTACAAAACATTCAGGAAGAGATTAAAGTCTTCTTATCACAGTTAATCTCCTCTGTTGGCTATAAAGGTTTAGAACAATAATATTAGACTCATCTGTCCTCTGCTGTCGGCTTGTAAAGCCTTTGGGTGTTTAGGTGAAGAGCCAAACAATGAAAAGACGCAGATATTTATGTACCAATAACTTTCCTTGTGTCTTAAGTTTGACCATAAATGACTATTAACTTTATTTTTCTTGCAGACATTAGTTGGTTACATTGATTATGATAGTGAAAATGGGTTTTAACAATAAATTATGTTCTTTTTAAATGCTCACTTAATGTCAAGTTTGTTTATTTCTGTGTAGCTGTTATTATTTTTTGTCCTTGACTTATATATTTTAGGTATTTATTGTTGTAATGAAAAGATGGGAAAGTAATATATACGAAGTAGATATTGCTGAGATAAAATAAAAGAACACTTTCTTTCAGGTTTTAATCTTTTGACTTGTTGGACTTAATCATTCAGTCAACACTAGCAGCCTGTAGTACAAAGCAGGATTAGTGGCTTCAGTTTGGGATTTTCTGTATTGCAGAACCTGTTCATTTCGCACCTGGGTCTGTCACCATGGTAACTTTTGCTGGAAACTTAACCTGCTCCCGACCTGTTGAAGTTTCAAGATTAGATAGTAAAACATGTAAAGCCTCCCAACCATGCCTTGCCACCCCAGTTGACAGCTTTAAAAAAAAAAAGAAGTTGTAATTCATTACGCTTTTGCGAGAACGAATCTTTAATATCAGACTGCACACGAATGCATCACAAGATGGAACCACATTGTCTCTCTCTATTCATCATGAGGACTCATTATTATTATTGGCTGATGCCAACTTCACCTGTTTTACATAAACAGGCACATATTCAGAGTCAGAAGGCCTGGCTTGACTTACAGAGTTAACAACCAGCTTTTCTATTACTCAACACAGTCTTCACTGTTGGGTTTTCTTTAGCCAGATCTCTTAAAGAAACACTGGATACACTCATCCTGCTTTATAGTATATGCTTGAGGCCTCTGGTCTTGAAGACGGGTAACTACAACCAGTCTGTGGCTCAGTGGTTAGAGCAGCCGTCCTTCAATGAGAGAGTTGGAGGTTTGATTCCTGGTAGCAGTCACATGTTGAATCCCTCACTGTGCCCTATTGGTGTATGAATGGAGTTTAAAGCACCGATTAGACTGTAGAGCTGTATGAATGTGTGTGGATGGGTAAGTGACTGTCTTGTAAAGCGATTTGAGTCGCCTGGTGGGCTAGAAAGGTGCTATAAAAGTACAGTCCATTTACCATTTACAACCTCAGATGTGCAACAGGCAGAACAGTGATTAAGTCTTTCTGTGTGGAGTTTGTATGTTCTTCCCGTGCATTCATAGAGTTTTCTTCCAGTTTCCTTTTTCAGTTCAGCACCATTATGTTTGATGGCCTAACCGGGTATTTGACTTTAGGGTTGAATGTGGATTGCTCAGTAATTCACTGCTCAAAGTGCACCTTGCCTCCTTCTGAATGACAAATGACAACTGGGATAGACCCCAGCCCCTGGTGAGCTGGAAGAGGATAAATTGGGTACAAAAAAACGAGTGAATAAACAGCAGCTTGTGGCATATTTCACCTATATTTACTGTATTTAACACAAACTAAACCAAAATCCAGAAGCAGTGGGTGAAAAGTCCACCCTTACTTATTCTATATAAATTACAAGAGTGAGTTTCAGCCAAGAGCTGCTAATCAGACATATTGATTAACTGATCATCAGTATGTATGAGCAGCAAATGTTGTCAATGTGGTGCTCTGGAGCGTCCAGGTGTGTGTCTGAAATTACATCATCTACAATCATAGACAAACAAATGTTGCTGACATTTTTCTGTGAATCGTATAAAAAATGGTGCTCATTATTATACAGTGAGAAAAAATATTCACAAGTGGGGAAAAAAAACCTTCCATACAGTTGTCAGTCTTTACAGATTTAAATATTTTGTTAGCTAAAGAATACACTGCAGAGAAATGATGTGTAAATAGTTCCTCAGTATGTACGCCACCTTTACTGGTAATATGAGGTTTATTATTGCCCATTGCCTTAACAGGTGGGTGATCATGTAATTGTATGTGTCTGTGTGTGTTCACTTTAGGTCTGTCTGTTAGGAAAATAGCTCATGAACCAGGGGATGGATTTGAATGAATACCAGAAAGTAATCACTAGGTGTAGATCTACAACTGATTAACGTTTGGCGTTAACCTGATTCAAGATGGCTGCCACAACTAATCGACCTTGGCAAACACGAACATGGCTCCAACTCAGTCAACTGAAGTCAAGTTTATGGCCTTTCAACTTCAGCTCTTTGTGTTCGAACTTGTTCAGTAACTAGCTGGCAAACCCTTTAAACCTTACAGACAATATAAATACTATAATGTAGCTGAAAACGCCTCTGTGCCTCAGGAAGCCTCGCACAAAAACATTGTCCAAAAGTTCAAATCCAAGCAGTTCATCACCAGACTGAGTTTTTAAGTAAAGACGTGCACACAGACAATATGTTGTGAAGTTGTTTCTGTTCAAGCAGCTGGCACAGAAGATGAAATGCATCTCAAGTAGCTGAATCTTACAGGATGGCTTATTGAAACAATCTGCTGCACGCATGTGGAAGACGTCCTAAAATGATGTCTGCCAGAACACTGAAGTGTCTCTGTTCTCGTTTTCTGCCTGGTTCGGGTCAACTCATGTTGCTTTTTGTTTGGAAGGCCTAATTAATACCTTCTTTATTTAATTTAGCCTTGTTTTTCACCTCTGTTTCTGTTTTAGATCACAGATATGAGACAAATAACCCTGGATGTTACTCCGACTATCATTTTATTTCTGTTCACTCGCCAAAAGTTGTTGTTGTTGTTTTTTTTTCTCAAAGCACTTTATCTGAGCCTCTGAAAGTGTTAAAACCAGTTCACAGATGGATACGCTTGCTTGAAGTGTGTGTGTCTTGGCTGTGACCCTCACAGTTACAAACTGGCATGTTTATGTGCGAGTGCTTCTCAAAGCTCTTCAGATATACAGGAGTGGGCATAGAGTACAGTCAGGCCAGCGCCGCCGTGGCTCTTCGCAGAGATAGGAGGAGGAGGAGGGGGGAGGTTGCTATGGAAACAGCCAGTAGAGGAGGGAGGGGTTTCTGATCCTTGCAGACAGAGCAGAGATGTGTTGGGGAGTATGTGGGTTGGAAATGGCATGCATAAAACAGCTATATGAATGTCATATTTGCTGAAGATTATTTGAATTTCAGCATCTCCGCGTGTTGAAGCACAGTGTGGGGCTTCGCATAAACAACACATCATTTTTCCCTGAGTATAATCAGTTTCTGATTACTGTCATGAAGCAAGATGATGGAAATTAGCATCCACCAGTGGTTCAGATATCTGAAGAATTGCTGCTTCAGAAGCCACCCATTGTGTCATTTAAATCCTTTCTAACACAGGACACAAAAACCAATATTTAGAGGCTTTCCCATCAACGGACATAAGATTGAGAGCTGCTTTACAGACAATCAATAAGTTTTCACCCTGTTGAACTCTAATAACATTACAGTGTGTAAACAGATTAAGGGCCGATGAACGATGTGTGTGTGTGGTCACCTTTGGGTTAAAAGCAGGGAGGTATGAAAAAGCCGTATCCAGAACTGTTAAAAAGTGTTACTCATTATGAAAAAACAAAAAGCAAACTCAGCTCTTCCCAGTCATTTTAGATTAGGTGATAAATATACACTGCATCCTTAGAAAAAAACCCTGAAATTTTAAAACAGACAAAGAAATAGTGGATACTAGAGTTTTAATAGTCAGAAAGTTTACTTAGCCTTTTTTGCAATACAGATTTTCTCTATTGTAGCTTCGTATTTGTTTCATGTTAGAGGTGGAAATACTTCCCTTTAGACAGAAAATGTAAAAGGTTGTCTTCTGTGTTGAGCTACTTTAACTGTTTCATTTTGATCAAGCAGTGCAACTGTGTTTGACTTGATAGAATTTGTGTTGCATCAAAAAATATACATAACTTAGTCAAGTTGCCAAGGTGAAAAGTTAGTAAAAATCTCCAGTGTGTCGATACAGCGAGCCAGTTTTTCATATTTTAGTTAGACAGGATCGTCAAAGCAAGTATCTATAATTCAGTTCTTCCTTGTCAAAATGAATATATTATCCACCGAGGAATCTATTAATCTTTAAAGTTTAAATTTACAAATAAACCGAGGCAACATGAGAGTTGCGGTCAACGTGATGCTGTTATGTCTCTAAGCCACCAAGGTAGGTAGTCACAGAACTGAAACAGTTGACATGTAACGATAGACTTACACATTAAAAAAGAGGGGCTCATCTTTGCTGACACATGAAAATGTTTAGGAAAGTGCCTTAAAATGTCATTGAAAATAATAAGTATTCATATTATAGCTAGTTAAAAAACAATTTCAGACATCACCAACAATATAATGACAAAATAAATATACTTTAAATACAAACAGGACACCATTTTATGATAATTTAGTTTAAATAAAACAAAATTTATGGCTCGTTATGTCTACATTGAGGATATCTTAAATGAGAGTTTCTACCTGTAATAATGCTATTTCAGAAATCCAACATGTCCATTCTAGATGGGAAGCATTTCCTGTAAGATATCTGAAGCTGAAAGCCCAAATACACATGAAAGGAGAAATGACACCATTTGTCCCGTAAAGAATGACTTTTGAGAGTTCTGAAATGTTGTAAATGTGATAAATGACCTGACTATCTGAAATGGTTTTATTTTTACTGATTTAAATTGATTAATGCAAGTTTGTCATACCGAGCTAACTTCCTAACTTTAAGAATTTTTAGATATTACAGTCTCAGTTATAGAAACTTTTTAAATATATCTGTTACTCTTTTTAATTGACCAGTAAAGACATCATTCTGACTAGTAGGGAGACTGTTATTGATGTCTAAATTTGTAATTACAGATAGGAGTGTGGTTTGATTATAAGCAACAATGGCCTGCCGTATGCTCGTTCACATATGACCGTTTAATGAAATGCGGCGCACGTCTCGAAGGGGCTTATTTATCAGCAACGGTGCCTGCCTTGGCACTTTAATTTGCCGTTCCTCGTGTTGTTCATTAACCGGCGGCTTTGATTATTGTGCGACTTAAATTTGCTCAAGCTGTGTGTTGGTAATAAATAAAGCCGACTTTATAAAGTTGCGTTGAAATTAATTTTCTGCGGAAGTATTATTAAAATGAGACCAGGCTTGAACCTCTCACGGAGAAATTATTAATCAGTCTCTCATTGGTTGCGTGACTTTTCAGTTATTTCCTCCAAATGATCTTTGTTGTAAGGTTTTCCTGTCTTTAGCAGTGGTAATCAGTGTTCTGGTGAAATAGGAAAGCAAACCCAAGTTTATTGAATGATGAAGTTTGTCTCAGAGAGTGACCCAGTTCCTTTTTAGTATGTCACACACCTATTGTTAATGATGATGTGACACATTAGGTCTGTTAACTTGCTTCCAGGCTGAAAAATCTCTACAGTGATGATTTATTTGAGTCTATTAAGCACTCTCTTCTTTGCAAAACCTTTATTCCACACATTGTTTAGCATTAAATGTAAAGGTTTGATAGACAGTGTACAGACTCAGATCATGTGTGAAACTCCGTTCACAGAATGGTTGTTTTTCTTCCTCAGTGTTCCCTTTTCTTAATGCTGTTTGGAGGCTCACCTCTGCCCGTTGCTGTGCGGGGGCGAAGCTGCCGTCCCCGGCTTTTTGCTGGGGGGCTTTTTGTGTTATCTTTCATTGCCTGCACGTCCCCGCTGTCGCCCTCTCTGTCTCTCCTTTATATCCTGTCTCTTTCTTGAGGGTATACGCTCAGCGCTGGGACGATTCCTCTTCATGAATTTTTTTTTCTCTTTTACTTCTTCGAAACTTTCTGCTGCTCTTTCAATTTTATGTTCAGTCACAGAGACTGTAAATATGAGAACACAAAGGATGTTCGTTACGGTTCACAAAGCAGATCTGTTAAATTTGAAAGGACAGCAGTTCAGATGATCAAGATATTCAGTTGATGTTGAGATAAAACCATAAAAGTGGACAGTTCTTTTTAACTCAGGCTTGCATTTGGTGCCCAATCCTGGTCCTTGAGGGCCTCTATCCTGCAGGTTTTAGTTGTTTCTCTGTTTGTCAGCAGGTCTTCAAGTTCTACAGAAGCCTGTTAGTCACTCAGTCATTCAGATCAGGTGTGTAGAAGCAGAGAAACCCCTAGAACCAGGGTTGGACACCACTGGCTTAAGGGAAATGAAGTCAGAATACATTGCCTGGACAAAAAAAAAAGGTTACACACTCTAATATTTCATTGGACCGCCCTTAGCTTTGATTACAGCACACATTTGTTGTGGCATTATTTCGAATAGCTTCTGTAATGTCATAAGATTTATTTCCATCCAGTGTTGCGTTAATTTTTCACCGATATGATTTCACCAAACGTTTAAGGGATCGCCAATCACAATCATTCAGGATTTTTTCTCCGGTCACATTTTTTCCTCCAAGACGATGGGTCTCCACTATCCTTCCAGTTTTTAATAATGCGTTGGACAGTTCTTAATACAATTTTAGTAGTTTCTGCAATATCCTTAGATGTTTTCTCTGCTTGATGCATGCCAATGATTTGACCCTTCTCAAACACACTGACATCTTTTCCACGACCACAGAGTCTTTTGACATGTTTTTTTAGGAAAGCAGCTCATTGCACCAGTTGGGGTTAAATAACTGCTGAAACATAATCACCCATGCAGTAATTATCCAATAGAAAGCTTGTACTTATATGCTTAGTTAAATCGAGGTGGCGACATTTTATTTTGGTCAAGCAGTGTATATTCTAACTTTGTTTGAAACCAAAAGTTGAAACCTGCTTGGAGTCCGAATGTCTACCAGTGTTATAAAAACATGCTCATCTGTGAAGAGGATGTCTGTTCGAGAGCAGGGATGGACATTTAAAGCAAAAACATTCTTTAAATTTGTTTGTAATTATTAGATTTTTCTTTGAATGTGTGATCACCCATCCCGTCATGTTTCCCCTGGTCCTGCCTTAATCAGCGCTAATCTCAGCTGACACTTTATGATTTCGGCCCATTGCCAGTTTCATGTTTTTGCTTTAAAAAAATGGCTGTGTCCACGTGGTTGGGAAAAAGACTTACGCTGATTTAAACTTCACTCAACCTAAATCTTGCAGCTGCAAAACCCTCTAATGAAACAGAGGCTTTGTGCTGCTACTAATCTGCTAGCTGGGGATTTTTAAATTACCTCATTTTTATGGATCAATGAGGTAATGGAGGGGGATGCACAGACTCTGGCTGAGCTCACCCGTGACCATGGTTTCCACTTTACAAACCTTTCAAAATAAACCCCTAATCCATAAGCAGATGCAAGAGGTTGCTGTGTTGGAAAAACGACACCTCAACTGGAAAACCACCATTTTCACTAGACTTGAAATATTCAAAAATCACTGCCCATCCCTGTTTGAGAGTATAATCTTGTGTCCCTTTTTTGCCATGCTGCTCTCTCAGTTAGACATCCGGATTGGTCAAATAAATTTCCCTGCTGCCAACGCTTGAGTCATTTCTTTAAATATGAAGTTAAACATCCACAGCAATATCAAAATGGTTAACTAAACCACAGTTGTTGCGACTGCAAGGCACAGTCCTGCCACATCAAAGATTATCGTATTCAGATGGACCAGCCAGTCAGCCGCTCGCTGGAATCAGATGATTCTTCAGCTTTACTGGCTTCATCAGTAAACTTTGTGACTGAAGACTCAAAGTTAGATTTTTTGAGATTCTGTAAGATGTGTAGAAATAAATAAAATCTGAGGAATGACAAGAGGCTGCTAAGAGGAAATGATTTTTCAGCAAGAACGTCTGCATCTCTTTTTCTTGCTCAGCACCAAGCTGAAGTTTTATATTTAACTCCGTTTATGTCACTTAAACATGTGACATATTAAACTCTAAGACTTGTATAGGCATTTGCCAGCAGGTCTACAAACGTAAGTAAAGGTTAATATTTTACCAAGCTCTAATTTGTCATAAACTACGTAGTTGCAATTAAATCAGATAATGATTTACCAATATAACACATCCAAACGTAAAACAAAGTTATTTTATTTGACTTCACTTCAACTTGTTGTAAATTCAGGTCTTTAAAAACACAATTCTTGGGAGCTACACTGTGGTTTATCAGAGCGATGTTCTGTAATGAATTCTCTGTATTTTTGAGCTTTGTTTGCCTTTTATTTGCGGACCTTTAATAGACTCTCTATCGTGAGGCCAGGCTGAAACCTGTTTTCCACTTCTTTTTACGTGAAATTCGCCGGCGCGGTTATTCAAAGGGAATTACGGGTGAGGAACACATCGGTGGCTAATTTGATGTTTAGTTTCTTAACGGAAAGCACATCAGCATATGAATCGGGGGGGTCTGGAGCAGCCTTCGAATGAAGTGATGAGCACTTTATCCCCTGGGCTACAGGTGCCGCTTGTATAAACATCTCTGTTCGTTTTCCCTCTCCACCTGTCGCTCTGTCACAGTGGCGCAGCGCGACCAACGCTGTGATGGTGAAAGGCAGAACTGTATTCTAATAACTGCCATAGTTATTTATTTTCTTTCCAGGTTGGCTTCCTGAAGACGCAGCACCGTTATGAAATAGTGTTCACGCTGCCGGAGGTCCCCGCTCTGGGTAAAGATGTGTGTCCAGCTCCAGTCCCCAATCCACACCTCCGGATCACCGACATTAAACTGGCACCAGAGGGTGAGTTCATGGACCACCAGGAAGGAAGAATACAAACTATATTGGAGCAGTTTGCATTTCAAATAGGCTTTCAGCTTGTAAAAGATCTACCAGTTAATGGAAAAAAACTCTATCGTTCACCAAAACCGGCTTAATATGTCATGAGCCGTGGAGAGAGAGATGAACCCAGAGCACAGACTCTTTGCTTTAAATTAAAAGAAACTAATTTATTAAAAACTAAACAAAACCAAAATCTAAGACTGGGACACAAGGCGAGAGGGACAACCAGACAGCGCATGAAGGGACAACGGACCAGCGAGTAAGTGGAGGAGATGACCGGGTTTTAAAGACAGGAGGTAATTAGGGGAAGTGGGCACAGGACAGGTGAAATGATTACAAAACTTGGGGCAGGTGTAGATGGGCGTGGCAGGCAGACGAGAGATAGACTGAGGAGAAGTGAATGATGACAGAGGCACAGAGAACAAGACAAAACATGAAGACAACAATAAACCCAAATCAAGAGAAACCAGAATTAAACACTAAATACAAAAAGAAACAGACAGTAGAACCGAATCCTGACACAATAAATACATTAAATTTAACTCTGGATGCAAATTTGATCATTCTGAGCTAAAGATTTGGGGGGGGAAGCCAGACGTCAAAATTTGTCACATTTTCTAGAACCAAAGCCTAATCTCTCATTTTAATTTTGGATTTCCATGCTGTCCACCATGTTTAATGACATCAGCGCAATATTTACCAAGCCTCCTCTTCTAAGATTTGAATGCAGTGAGAAACCTTTGCCCTTGGTCGTCGTCGGATCATGTTGCAGTGTAACAGGCGCCGAGCAGTGGCCCATATGCTGCAGCTTTATTTAAACAGAGAGAAACACGCGGGCAGCAGAGCGCGTCTGTCCGGACGGAGTTCCTCAGCTCCTGTTTAACCAGCGCGGCTGACAACAATAAAGTGTTTAGTGAATGTCGGTGCTCTGTGCTCAAAGAGCGCTCTGGAAATGGACATCAGCACCGAAAGTGTAGACAGACTTACAAAAGTGTTAGTGGCAAAAAGCATCAACAAGGCTTTATAAGAAAAAAAGCCATGTGTTTTTAATGTTAGTCCTCTGATTCTAGGTTGGTTTACAGCACATATATCTCTATGTACCTCAGAATACTCTGTGAAGGACTCAGTATAAGCGATACATACTTGTTGAAGATATTTATGAATGCTAGCAGGAAGGCAATTACTAAGTGCTGGCTTCAGCAAAGCTCCCCCACTCCCCCACCCCGAAGCTCTTCATAAATATTATAAACCTGATTCACAACATGGAGATGCTGACTTTTTGAATGCGGCTCCAGAAGGAGAAAGGAGAGAGACTCTGGGGAAAAATGGAATAGTTTCACAGCTAAAGACTTATAATAGGTTACTGTAGCGAATCTAAAATATTCATGCTGCCCTGATTGAGCTATACCAGGTATTTTACTGTGTTTTTTTTCTTCTTTTGGGACTTTGAACAGTAATGTGCCTGTAAATGCTGAACAATGGAAATGTCTGTCACGTGCCCCTAGCCCTCATGTCTGTATGTTCCTTTTCTGCATAAAAATACGGTATTTTCTGCACTATAGGGCGCACTGTCAATGCATGGTCCATTTTCAAACTTTTGTCATATATAAGGCGCACCGGACTACGAGGCGCATTAAGTGAAAGAAAACAGCCCCGTCTTTTTGGAGAATACTGCACCGATGTAAGTGTCAAGTATAAACACCTCCAACGCTCGCTGAGGTCCGCGGAGCCTTGAGTGATTATAACTGAGCCTTAATGCTGCAAGCGGTGCAGCTTTGTAGTTTAACCAACTTCTTACATATACAACCTCATGTCCTGCATGACTGAGAATCTCCATCAGCATATTCAACACGGCAAAGACCGAGTGATATAACAAAAGTTCACTTCGTCCCTGGGTGGGCTCGAACCACCAACCTTTCGGTTAACAGCCGAACGCGCTAACCGATTGCGCCACAGAGACATGAGAGGCTAGCAAGTGGGTGTGGTCTTGAATGAAAGTCCACCAATCAGATCAGTATATTATGACAAGTGTATAGAATCTGGTTTTATCAGCTTAATGACCAAATTAAATTACTTCTTCTACTACTTAGTACTAAAACATTGCGACTTCTTACATATATGAGGTGCTCCGGATTATAAGGGGAACTGGGTTTTTTTTTTTAAAAACTGAAGGCTTTTAAGTGCGCCTTATAGTCCGGAAAATATGGTAAATAAAAATAAAGTAAAAAAGATATGGTGTGAATCTGAAGAGTTTAATGTGCGACACAGTCAGTGGAAACGTCAGGGCAGTTAATTAAAAACTGAAAATATAAGCTTCTAAACTTTTTTTTTTTTCAAATAGGTCCTTCTGTAATGCTATAAATGCAAAGTTACTGCTATCTTTGTGTCACTAACTTGTACCTGAAAGGAGAAACATAATTAAATAGTAGAGGTCATGTCCCTGGGTGGGCTCGAACCACCAACCTTTAGGTCACCAGCTGAACGGGCTGACGGAGCCTGTGGGTGAGCTGGTGTTATGATGAGCGCTGCTGCCTGACAGAAGACACAAGTTGATGGAAGGACATGCTTTAAATTCGTCAGGAGATAAACGACTCAGTGGGAGATCACTGCCGCTCCGTCTTTTCCTTTCAGTAATATTAACTGCAGAGCAAATGACACAAGATGACTCCTATGTTGCCTTCTAACTGTGTAATCTTGTCACAGATGAATGTCTGAGGTGTTCACTCGGGTCTCCAGACTCCACAGAAACCAATCTGACGGGTCGGATTACGGCTCGTGTCTCAGTAACGTTAAACATTAAATTGTAACAAGAGAATCCGAGTCGCTTATTTCTCGGTGAGTTGTCAACCAAACTTCGAATACTCCGAGCTCACTGCCCGTCCTGAGTCATTCCCAACACGGAAACTTCTGCAACATTGCTTAAGTTCGAACGTAACGTTATTTCCAAGATTTCACCAAAGCGGACGTAACTCATCGTCTCTCAGGGTGAGATGATTTTAGTTTAAAACTCTGCCATGAAAGGCGGTGGGCGACATGCCTTTCTTCAAGAAATGCCAAATGTTCTCAGTCTTTCAAACAGGCTTAAACATACACCTTTTATATATTTTAAATTGAGCAGCTCTCTGCAAAAGAAAAAAAGACGTCTCTGTTCACGTTAGAATGAAATTAAACCTTCTGTCCTCAACCATCATCTGTTCCTTTATTAACCCGACCTTCTGATAAATTACCTAATTAGAGATGAAAAGCTTTTTTTGTGTCTGATTATTGTCATTCAGTTGATGCCTCAAGGGCATGTCAGTTCTGTCTTTTTGTGCCATCATTCACACTAAACCATAATTAAAAGTGCAGGTAAATAAAGGGAAGACCTGAAAAGGTTTGTTGTCTTCATTCGCTGTATTAATTAGTGGGAGCCAAGGTTTTAATAAAGCTGTAAGCAAGAAACCCGTCAAAAACAGAAAGGATAAATAAACTGATTAAACATGCAGCTTGCTGCTTATTATTTTATGAATTAGGGGGGAATGTGGTTTTCTAGCTGAGAATCATCCACTAACCGCTCGCGTAAACATTGTTTTTAAAATCTGATCTTAGTTTAAATCTGATCTTAGTTGTGTGATAAGGTGACGTGTTCCTTTAAAGGGTTTGTAGATCCTTAATTTTTTGTTTCTGTGTTTATTTTTATGACATAATCAACATATTTTCACCTTAAAAGTGTCTAATCGTGCAGAGAATTCATTAATTTTTAAAATTTAACACCTAAATGTCATTATTTCTTGATGCCTGGGGCTGACCTCTTTATCACACAGACGTGGGGACAAAACGCCATTCTGTGTTCATTATCACGCCAGGGCTGAGCAAAAAAATACAAAAAGTATACCGTAGTCCCAAAGTACTGCGGTAAACTGCAAATGGAAACAGGTGCCAGTAATATATTTGCCCCAGAGGGGCGTAGCCAAAAGCTAAATGCTAAAGCAACACAAAAGAGTCCTGTGAGTGTAGCGATGACATCAGCAAAGAGGAGTCGTTGGTTTACTGTAACAAGTATCGTCATCCTAATTTATGACCGTTTCACGTTTTCGTAATATCCTGTAGGCCCTGTGAGCGACACTGTGAAGCGTGGAAAAAGCAGATTTGCTCGCTCAGATCCGCACGTCAGCTCATCCCAGCGACACGTTTTATGTCAGAGTCCATTTTGTTTCGTCCAGTTCTGTGATTTCGTCCTCGTTTTCTGCGTCGCGGGACTCTCAGGGTCCTAACTGTACCAGCATCTTCATCTTGATGCTTTGTAAAAGGAATGTCGCCGTAGTTGACGAGCGCCGCTCCCTTCTTCTGTCAGTCAAATCCATTTTAACCCCCCGTCGTTAGATGTCACACACGAGAAAGAAGCGGGTATTTGCGCCGAGGTAGCTTCTGCACCCGCGGGCAGCCTAAATGTGCCTCTGCTGCTGAAACGTGTGCACGTGTGTGTGGGCTGAATTCTCCGCACTCGTCTTTCACTCGCAGGCAGCATGGCCCAAACATCGCCGCACTTCTGCGGGTTGAAACCCGGTGCTCGGAAGCATTTATAACTCCGGCTTCGCTTTCAGCTCTGAAGCTGCTAAAACGAGCTGAAGGGCGATCCTCTGGCGCGTGTTGGTAAACGCCGCTATGTGCCTGTAACCGAAGAAGGCCGCTGACCTTTCCTTTGAGTTCAGCGACACGCCCTTTGCATTACTCCCGAGTGTTTGGGGCGGCGTACGTGCCTCAGCTGACGCAGCAGGTGCGCTGCTGTTTGTCTACCTATAAATCAGCTGTCCTCAGAACGTCTCGTTTGATCGGCTGCCTGATTATTGGTTTGGCCGGAGTTGACTGCAGCTTCTGCCAACCGGGAAAGAAAAACAGTGTGTGAAGAGGAAACTCAGTGTGTTTTTTCTGCCTGTGTGTGTGTGTGTGTGTGTGTTTTCAGGGGGCCTGAAGGTGACGTGTAACTACCTGGCCCAGCAGGAGGGGGTCCTGTGTGAGGAGGTGCTGCTGCTGAGCGAGACCAACGACGACGTCTGCGTCAGAGTCAAGGTTCACGCCAGAGTCATGGGTGAGGTCCACGGACGCCTCAGAGTAATAAACGTCTGACCTGCAGCACCTGTAAAAGCTGTTACTGCACCAGAATATAAACCGGTGGATGATTCTCATGAATCATTGCTTAGACTTTATTCAGACTCACAGAAAGTTGTTGTTACATCTACAGCTGATTAACCTTTGGAATCAACCCCATTCAAAATGGCCACCGCAGCTAGGCAAATTTATACAAAGCACAAACATGACTTCAAGTTAGTCAGTTTTACAGCTACTGAGCTAAACCTGTTGCAGTAGCTGAGAGTCGTCCCCATTTTGTACTCTGAGCGCCGACCGATCGCACAGTATCTGTTTTTAAAACTTTGGAGTCAACACTGTCTGTTAGCAAAATATTTCATAAACCACTGGGCGAATTTTAATGATACACTCAGGAAGAAGTCACGTGGTGTGAGTCTACAGCTGATTAACTGTAGGAGGCGGTCCAGTTCAAGATGGTTGCCGCAGCCTACTGATCTTTGGAAACACAGAAATGACCATAACTCAACCAATTCGACAGCTGTGAAGCTGGAATTTGGTGTGGTAGTAGCTGGGAGTCATTCACATTGCATACTCTGAGCACTTCACATGGCACGACATCCTTGCTTGAAACTTGAGCATTAACCTTTTGGCGTCAACCCTTTTTGTCTGTTAGCGAAATATCTCATGAACCAGTGGCTGGATTTCAATAAAACTGTCAGGAATGAATCACTGGATGTTCATCGACAACTGATTACCCAATTCAAGATGGCTGTCAGGGCCAATCAACCTCAGCAAACACAGAAACAGCTTTAACTCAGTCAGTTTCACAGATGTGGAGCTAAAACTTGGTGTGGTAGTAGCTGAGAGTCATGCTCAACACGTGATCCGAGGTCTGGTGAGATCTCATGTGGGATTCACAACATTGGACCAAAAACGGCTTCAGCTTCATCATCTGTCATCATGTGATGATCTTAGTTTAAAACTGGAATGAGAGGTGGTGGGCCATAAGCATTCCTTCAAGGAACGAGGGGCCTTTAATTCATTTGGGAATCCCTGAATTAGAAAAAGCAGGGGAATTTCTATGTTTTTTTTAAAGAGTTTTAGAAAAACTCCAAAGCATTTAGAGGATTTAATAACCCAGTGAGAGTGGAAGATGAACCCAGACCCTAAAATATCCATCAGAATGGGACAAGAGAGTTTTGTTATCGTTTAATCAGCTGAACCATAAAATATCCTGAATTTGCAGAAACAAATGTAACACCTTCTAGTGTCAGTTTCCTTAAACTGAATACAAACTAAAAACAATTAGTTATCTTGAAATAGACCAATTATACTGAATATAATCTTGAATTCTTGATGTAGACAAACTAACAGTAGTTTATCATATCTGTAGGTGAAGAAATAAGCTGATGAAAGAACACTTTTTACTCTCTAAAGTAGGACTTAATGTGTTTTTAGTATATTTCATTTGGCTAAATGTCAGTGTTTGTAATTGTTTTTTTCATTCTCTGGGTTACGTAATGTGTTTACTTATACAATTATTTTTCTAAAACATGGTAAAGAACTACTTTGACTCTCTACATTTTGTATTTTTTAGATTTGCTTGTGTTGTGTTAGAACTGACTGAATAGCCAAACTTTGTGTCTTTACTGGCGCGCTGCTGCCCCCTGCTGGTTGGTGTCCATTTAAATCCACATTAAAACAGATTTAGATTTAACGAGCAAATAATTCAGAAATGAGTCTGAATTTATCAGGATTTAGGATTGCTGTAAAGATAAATAACGAGTGTATCAGAATCTTGTGTGTGTGTGTGTGTGTGTCCCGCTGTTCAGAGACTGGAACAAATCTGCATTTAAATCTGCCTCAGTGCGACTGAGTTAGATTCTTGACATTTGTGTCAGCAGATGGAAAATTAGGTGAAGGGGTTGTGTGAGTGTGTGTGTGTGTGTGTGTGTGTTTACCCATCTGTGTAAATAAAGTAAATGATGTGTGTATTTGAGGATGAGTGGTAACACAGCCTGAACATCTGTCCAGATGTCTGTGTGTGTAACCGAGGCCTGGATAGAAACCAGATCAGTGGGTTAAGCTCCGCCTCCACCCCTCACCCACACACACACACCAGCAGAATAAAACCAATATAACACTGTGTTGTTTTCAACCTTCACACCAGAGATTTAGACTTTTCTCATCTGATGATGAGAGGCCATTTTGGTGAAACCTTGTAAACTGGCGTTGTGCACAGTCTGGAGCTCAGAGTGTTCTGAGGATGACTCTCAGCTACAACCACAGCAAACGTCACCTCAGTATCTGTAAAACTGGCTGAATCATCGTCGTTTTGCTGCTGGCTAACGTTGATCAGCCATCAGCGCTGCCTCCAGTTGTAGATGAACAGTCAGTGGTGACAGCCTGAGACTTTCACTGAAATCCACCCAGTGGTTTATGAGAGATTTTACTAACAAACAGTACTGACAGTGTTCCTTTGTTGCCTATCATTATCAAAGATGTTCAATACTCAAGAGACCTATGTGTAATGTAAAAAAAAAAGGTTGGATGTGTAAAGAGTCAAGTCAGATTTATTTATGTAGCACTTTTCAGCAACAAGGCGATTCAAAGTGCTTTACAGCAGCGGTCCCCAACCTTTTCAGCTCCACGGACCGGTTCATTATCAGACAGTATTTTCATGGACCGGCCTTTAAAGGTGTGGCGGATAAATACAACAAAATAAAACAATATGACCGGCATGAAAACTGGGGTATTTTTTAAAAACATAATAAACGTAAATCCAACGTGTCCTCGCAGCTTTGTTAGCTGTGTTATCAACATGAATAACAGCCTCTCCTCCCCCTGATGTCCTCTGTGTTTAAATGTGCCCTTCAAAATAAGAGACACCACAAATATAAAGTGCACAAAGAATACAACTCACCATAACGCTGAATCAGTGGAGCTCTGAGCCTGTTTCTCAGTAACCAGACGGTCCCATCCAGGGCTTCCAGAGACGTTTGGTTTTTACTCGTTTTGCTGCTTGTGGGTTTGTTTTTAGCGGTAACGGATCACGTGACCTCGATAAGCGTTTTGACAGCATTAAGAGGGAGTCAAAGACGGATGTAGTGGAGAGAATCCGGTCAGTTTTCTAAATAAATGTCCTTCAGACTCAAAAAACCCCAAAACAAAACACGGAAATACTGTAAGTTAATTATTCTTTCTGTTCGGCCCGGTACCAGATCCGGGGGTTGGGGACCTCTGCTTTAGTCATAAAAAACACAACAATATCTAAAATACGAGCCAAGATAATCGACACTAAATAAGACACAAGACTGCAGAAAAGCTAAGATAAACAGAACTAAATGAGCCGTGTGATTCGGGCCGAGCCGTGTGCAGAGAACTGCGTGCGGTCAGATGTCAGCTGAACTTTGCCACAAAGCCCTCGGTCGGCGAGCGTCCTGCTCACATTCAGCTCACATTCAGCTCTGTGGTTTCTCTCTTCCAGACGGCCACCACGGCACGCCCATGCTGCTGGAGGGGGTGCGCTGCATCGGCATGGAGGCGGAGTACGACTCGGAGCAGAGCGACTGGCAAGGCTTCGACTAGAAGCCCGGGGCCCCCGCTTCCACCTCAGGTGCTCCCAGCTGCCGGGTCCGAGGCGCCCCGCCACATCGCCTTGAAGAGGAAACCGAAGCCACGACGCTCCACTACGTCACAACCCCCGCCTTTTTTTTCTTTTCTCAGCGCTGGAGGAGCCTTCCTCCTGAGAACGTTACCACAGCAAACATTCCTCTGCTGAACGTCTGGACGATTAAAGCTGCACTTTAGCTCCTTAGAGGTGGGGTTCTGTTGAGCCACTACGAATGGCTCTTATCTTACCTGTTGCAGATAGCTTTTTGAACGGCCTCGATCTGGAAAAATGGTTTCATTCAGACCAGATCGACGAGTTTATGGCTCGTCCAAGAAACTCCAGTCTCAAATATTTTGGATTGTTTCAACTGAAACCAGTTTTGTAAACCTTTCCATCGCTGCCAGTTTCACACTTCATGGTTATCATCACCCGCATGAAGACAGGCGGGCAGTAATGTCACGCGTCTGTTAGCGAAATATCTTTCCAACCACCAGGGGGATTTTAATGAACCTTTCAGAAAGCGATCATCAGATCTGCATCTACAACTGATTAACATTTGGAGCTGGCCAAAGTCAAGATGGCCGCCACAGCCAACTCACTTTAGGAAACACAAAAATGGCTAAAATCCAGGTGGTTTTGCAGATATTGAGCTAAAACTCAGCACGGCAGTAGCTGAGAGTGATTCACAACACATACTGAGTGCTGCTCATTGCTTAAAGCTTCAGCTTTAACTGTTTGTCTGTTAGCAAAATATCTCCTTAACTACTCGACGGATTTTAGTGAAACTTTCAGTCAGTAATTAATGGATGCGCCTCTACAACTGATTAGATTTTGAAGTCAGCCCAGTTCAAGATGGTCGCCACAGCTATTCAACATCATCCAACACAAAAATAGCTGTAACTTAGTGAGTTTGATAGATCTTGAGCTTCAGTTTGATCTGGTAGTAGCTGAGAGTCGTTCACAACACATCCTGTGACATCACTTAACGTTATTTCTAAGCCTTCAAGGCTTAAATTAGACCTTTAATTTGCTTCCAGATCTGTTATTATTCCCAAGTAGCAGCTAGCTGTAGCACTTCCAGTACAGCCAGAGGCACTCCTGGCAGGACTTTAATGTAAAAGTTTTAACATTTAGAGCTTGCGTGGACCTCAAAGTGATGGCAGCAGTTCAGCAGCTCAGACTAGCCGTTAGCTCTTCAGCTCAGTTTATTCAAACAGAGGTCGATCAGACAGCTATCTGCAGCAGGTAAGATACTAACTGTTCCTAGCCTTTTCCACAGAACCCCCACTTCAAAGAGTCTGAACTATCCCTTTAGCTTTCAGTCCTCCACCCCTTCCTTCTGTTCGAACCTGCGTTGTCCGTCCCGTGCCTGTAGAGGGCAGCGCTGCGCCGTAAAATCAGCTCACATCGTTTCTCTCCACTCCTGGACTTGTAGGTTTAAAGGGCTGTTCTGTGAAATAATAATAATAAATTAACCGATCCGCACCGTTTCCAGTGAGATGAAGTTGAGTGGCGTGGCAGCGCTGAGCCTGCAGACCCTCGGCTTCATCGATAAAGGAAGCAGCTGATCACATTTATCCCGTTTAGACTCCCTGAAGGTCTCCTGCGTGCTCTCTGTTTGACGTTAAACACATTTTACGAGCTCTGATCAGTACTTCCACCGGTCCTCCACCTTACTGCTTACGGTTTACTTTGTTGTTTCACATAGATGCTACTTAAGAGCCAAGTGGTGGATTATTTTAAGGGATTTTAGTTTTCTGCTGTCGTGCCGATCTCCTGATCTTCCTGTTGTTGTTTTTTTCAAAATGTAAAATCTGTACAATCAAACACAAATGTGTCGCCGCTGCTTTGCCGAAAGTGTTTTCATGGCGCTTTAAATAGAAGAAAGACTCGATAAAATAGGTTTGGAGTTTCCACAGATGTCATTCTCCGATTCCGTTTTATGTTGTTTAACGGTAAATGTTCCGATCTGGTCTGTTTTTAACTTCCTGTAGTTTTGGTTTTACCGTTTGATTCATTCACAACGTCGAGAGTCCTTTTTTTCCTCCTAATCGGCTGAGAGAAGTTTTGGGAGGAAGAAGGAAAAAAGATTTTTGTTTAAAATTTAAATTGTCGAAGCCTTTCGAAACACTCCCGTGCGACAGAAGTGCCTTTCATTCCAGCGTCCAGTTCCTCTTCGTTTCCTCTTCATTTCACCAAGAACCAGAAAACCTTCGAACAGGCGGTGAATCAGACACATCGGACTTTTCTTCTGGTTTTTTTTACAAAAAAAAAAGCAACAATCTGAATGTTGTCGCCTTTACAAATCAAGTGCCATGATCCTATTTCCAACATTTCCTTCCTGTGAGTCAGGCCTAGTCATTGTTATTTTATTTCATTCTGTTGTTCGCTGAATGTAGTCGCCTTAAACCAAACGGCTTGCTGTGGTTTTGTTTTTTTCTCTTCAGTTTAGACGACAGGCTGCCGCCGTCGAGGAGTTTGGTTTGATTCGTCGTTTTCTCATAGGTCAGCGTCGTGTTTCTAGTGTAAAACTAAGTGTTTCATGAATGTAGTGCTGTCCAGATCTGCTCCCTGTGGATGTAAGCTGTATTTTTTTAAAAATCTAATAAATAAAGGAGGAAAGAAAGTTGTGTTTGATGTGTCAGTTCTTCGATCAGCCACCAGGGGGCGGTATGACCCGCCTCATTCCCTCAAATCACTGCTTTTACTTTCAGTTGTCTTGATTTTAATAAAGACTGGATCATGTTGTTTTAGGTGGTGTTTTAATAAAAGAAAAAAAAAGATTTTTATTTTGGATATTTACACAGTCAACCTTTGTTTTCCTTTTACATTTATAGAATATTTTTATGCAGCCCTGTTTTCTTCACCCTCTGAACTCTTTACTTATTAACTTAGAGCGCCGGTTCTGCAACTTTTACAGTCAAAAGAGCCTTTTATGCACCTTTAAAAAATATATTCAGAGCTGCTAACTGCACCTGAAGTTTACAATTAAAGATAACAACTCAGTGGTAAATAAATGCTGTTTATGAAAACTTTAGGTAGTTAAATTAGGAACTTAAAGAAGTACAATAAACTGTTATTTATCAGTATTTTTACATGTTAAGACAAAGGTGCAGAAGGTGACTAATTACAGTTTTTATCAGCTTTAAACAAATTTAAACTCTAAACCATGCAAGGCTGTGAGAGTCCTTGTGTTTTTTATGAAAATTAAAAGGTACTTTATTTAGAAAACAATAAAGCATGTACCGTAGTTGCATCCTCATAAATATAAATATCCCTTTCATGCGTAGTGGGCTCTGCAGAGAACAGCTATTTAAAAGCTGCATATATGTTTTTTTTTTTTCTTATCAATAAAGAGGATACTATAGTGCACCCTGCAATATGCTGCTAAAAGTTCTTCAATAAGTAAAATTTTAACAATATATATATATATTTACGCTCTAAGAAAAATAAAAGCCCTTTGGGGACAAACATCCAGGCTGAAGTGAAAGGGTTAGTTAGTTTGTTGAATGTTTTAACCAACAAAAGCAGCAGCTTTTATTTCCTTCAGTTATTGTTAAATCGAACAAAACGCTTTATTTCAACACTTGATGACGGATCAGTCAGCATTGTGCCTAAAAGTGCTTCTTTATTTCTCCTGTTCGTGTTAAAGACAATGGATTTCCTGCTGCCTTTTCAGCTTCATTCTGTCACAGATGCCGCTCACCTGCAGGATAAGGAGCCACGCCAGGCCCCGGAGCCACAGCTTGCAGACCCTTCCAACTCAGAGGAAACGTTAGGATCTCTGACTGCACGTGTGAGTTGTTCCAAAAGTCTAAAACGAAAAAAGCTCCTGACAGTGGAGAAATGTAGAACGTGTTCAGAACATTTCGGCTCGCTTCACTGAAAGTTTGACAGAAAAACGATGTAAATTAGTACCTTTTTCCCCTTTTTTTCTTCTCTTTGTTGAAACTTAATGAAACAACCTGATCATTAATATTTTTGGCCACTCAGGAAATTCTTTTATCCAATATTTAAATTTCCCTTTTTTCATCTGCAGGTTTTTTTTATTTTTATTTAGCCTCAAGTTTTAAGACTTAAATAAATAAATAAAAAATCCTAGCCAGCTGAGTTTTTCTGTTAAATTTAAATCCAGTTATTAAAACTATTTTAGGCTTTTAATTCCACAGAAACTGTCAGAAGTAAAAAAAAATATTTTATTGCTATTAAGTGTAAATTATTTGATTTGATTTATAATAAGTGCTTAATGTTAAATACATGAAATAAAACAGCAGTAAAATAAATAAAAGAGGGAGAAAAAAGGACAAACAAATAAAAGATTTAAATAAAAACTTGTCTGAATAAATGAGCAGGTGTCTTTATTATTATTACTGTTAATATTAATATTCAGTAAACTGAAAAAACTCAGAGGTTTGAAGCTGTTGAAATGCTTTTATATTTAGAAACAAAGTGCGCTCAAAGCTTTAACTTCTGAAAAAAAAGCCTCCAGCTTTAAATGAAGCCACTTGTTGATGAAGAGGAGCTAACCTGAATCAGATCCCAGCTGAAATGACTTTTATTATTCTTATTTTGCTCCAACAACAAGAAACACAGAAAAGCTTTTGGAGGAAAAACATAAAACCTCTGAATTATTCACGTCTTTGTATAAAAAATAAAAAATCATCTCAGAGCTTTAAGAAAATAAAGCCTTTGTGTACCAAACGGACAGAAAGCCTCGGAGGCAAACTTTAATTTTCACAGGTGTTTCTAAATTAATTTATATTTACTTTAACTTTAAACAAAGTTTAATTTAAGGTTTTTAATGGAAAGTGTTTTCGTGTCTTTATTTTTCTGACACCTGTTAAATAAATAAAACCTAATATTTAAACTCCAGACTTTGTTAGTCTGTTTAAAACACCGGATTCTTCTTTTTTATTGAAATAATTCACATATTTTTAAAAACTCCAGCAGCAGTTTTTGGTCTTTTTTTTCAGCCCTTCAGTTATTCTTCAGGCGCGTGCACCCAAGGCGGCGCGAGGAGCTGTCATGTGTTAACTCTCCTTATATCCTCCATGTTGCCTTTCCAGTGAAAGTTACAATTTTGTAGTTTTTTTAGTTTCATCTCTAAATCAAACCATGAAGGCTCTAAAGGCACCACAGGAGGAGCTTGAGTCCAGGTTAAACCAGGCCAGCTTCTTAATTATTATATTTTATTAAAAACACTGATGATATTCACACACGCACGCGCGCACACACGTTTCTTTCGTCCTTTCTTTGAACTGTTGCGTTTTTGGCGCACCCTTTGCGCCTCCCAACAGCTGCAGCCGCCTGCCGTTTGAGCACCAGCAAATAGACGGAGCCCACCGTGAGGGACACCTTATTCTGAGCTCAGGTGTTTCCTTGGCGGGCTCGTGCTCCGTGGCCCCGGATGTAAACGGGTGCGCTAAAACCGTTTCTTTTCTTTTAGACCAGGCCCTGCGGATCCACGGCCTCCTGTACGAGGGCGAGAGGCTGCACGGGACCTTTTCCCCTTCTTCCTGCAGCGCGCGCGCACACACACATACGCGAGCGAGCGCGCGCACGTCACTCCTGCTCTGCGTCTCGGTGCTGCGGAGTGAACTCTGCGCGGCCCGCTGCCCTCCCCCTGACCCCCGGGATTACAGTTATCTCTGCTGATTGATCTGATTGATCAGATTCATCTCCACGAGGCCGCAGTCCAGCCGGGAGGGGGGGGGAGGAGAGGGGGAAATAAACAGTTTTTATTCATTTATCCTGTTTTTGATGTTGTTTGGTTTTTTTTGTTTTTGTTTTTTTGTTTTCCTTCTCGGCCTCCCGCGCATGCAGGCTGCAGGCTGCAGAGTCACGTGACGCACAGAGACACACACACACACTCACACAAGGATTTCCACCAGAACACAAGGTTGATTTAAGCTGAAATTGGATTTGAAGTTTAAAAGGAATGAGTTTGGATTGTTGTAAAACCAGCAGCGTGGCAGGAGGAGGAGGAGGAGGAGGAGGAGGAGGAGGGAGGGTGGGGGTGTGTTGGTCCACAACAAAGATAAGATCCAAACAACAGACTGAGGAAGATCAGGTGAGCTGCTGCTGCTGCTGCTGCCTGGGCAACAGGAGAGGAGAGGAGAGGAGAGGAGAGGAGAGGAGAGGAGAGGAGAGGAGAGGAGAGGAGGCTCTGAAAGACATGGACCGGGTCAGGGGTCAGGGACAGTTCTGGTCTCACATCTAACTGATGAAGTCCTAAATAATTTTTATTCTGCATCTTCTTCACTTTAATTTAACTAACGAAGCCCTGAATGGAAACATGAGATGGTGTAATCCTAACAGACAACATAAATCATAATAAATATATAAAAACAGATATATGAATAAACCCTAAACATGATATAAACTATTTACTTAGCTATAAATATTGTGATTGTTCAGTATCTGTGATTAAAATATCTATAACTAATAATTTATGCACTTAGTCAATACCTATTGATAGATGTGTTTTCATAAAACAGATTATGTAATCATAATAGATATTATCTGTAGGTGGTGTAACTGCACATTGATCATAATTAGGTTGATCTAGTAAATACAATAATCTTGTAATAACTGCTGTTATAACAGTGACAGATAAATGTGTATCTATAGATGGATAATGTCCTAAAAAAACCCTGTAATTACTCAATAATCACAGTTAGGATACATTTAGATACTGTAACTGGGCAGTAATCATGATTATAATATCAGGCAGTTTCTAATAAAGGCTCTAATCACTTGTTAGTCACAATTAGATCTATAAATAAATAAATATGTCTGTAGATAAATATTAGAATTGTAATTATAGGAATAAAATCTAGCAATTGCTGATTAATAGACAGATGTGTAGCTGCTGTAATCATTAATAGATCAATCACATAATAACCAATGTTAGATTTAGATACATGTGATAAGTGCTGGAACTGCACAAGAATCGAGATTATATATATTTACACATTCATCTATCTATCTATCTATCTATCTATCTATCTATCTATCTATCTATCTATCTATCTATCTATCTATCTATCTATCTATCTATCTATCTATCTATCTATCTATCTATCTATCTATCTATCTATCTATCTATCTATCTATCTATCTATCTATCTATCTATCTATTAAATTTAGATTTAAAATGAAAATCTTTGTCTGAGCCAGTTTTGGTCACTATTTAAAGAAAAAAGTAAATCCATCCGTTAACTTTGATGTTCAAATGTTTTACAAAACTACAAAGGACCTCTTTTTGTTTTCTTTTACAAAACTCAATATACAGAATATAGAGAAACTTTAACCTGTTGATCACAGAAAATACGATCCAGCTACACGAGCGTTAGTTTCAGGTTTTTATTTATTTATGATTTCTTAGTTCTACATTTGATCAAAATCCATCAAATCAGCTAAACCACCAGCCTTTTTCTAAACACAGAAAAGAGCTTCTGACATCCCTCTGCTTTGACGCAGTTGCTCCTAAGTTCTTTAGTTTGGGCTGCGAGTTAAACATGGAGAGTTCCGTCAGTTTCTATTTTGTGCCTGTTTTCCTCGTCAAAATAATAATAAAAAAAAAGAATATTAAAAATCTGGCCTTGGGAGCTGTGCGGAACGTGCTCCGAGTTCGCTAAGCGAAACAGGAAGCGTCCAGGGACGCTATCCGTCTGTGATGGGCGGGGCCAGCCCCAATCAATACGCCCCGGAGGCCGAACAGCACGGCAGAGAGGGCCGTGTCTGGCCCCCAGGCCTTGGTTTTGTACGCGGCTCCTGAGTGTGTTTTGGCGTTGATTGTGGCGCAGAATAAATACATGATTAATCCCAGAGTGACACAACGATCTGTGCTAATCATGTGGGCATCTTTACTGAATGTAAACGTGGAAATATGAGGGGGGGGGTTAGAGGGTTTTAGTTCTGCATCAGTGAGAGCAGAGGGAGTGAAAACTGTGGCGAGAAGGAGGAAGAAAGTGTGTGTGTGTGTGTGTAGCAGCAATCAGTCCCCTCTTGTCTCGCTGCTGAGTGCAGCGTCTGATTGACAGTTTCCATTCATCCTGTGTGAGATTAGGCCAGCTGAAAGGAGTAACGACCCGTGGCTGCTGTGTGCAGTAATTACGGCCTCAGATAAGAAGGAGGAGAGGAAAAAAAAAACAGAAAGAAAGAGAGAAAGAAAGGAAGAAGATGTAGAAGAAGAAACACACAAACACACACAGCAAAACTATAATTATATAATCTCGCTCAAAAAGCTCTCCTTCCACTGTGTTTTCAGAGGCGTTTCACCTGGAAAGAGGAGTGTTTTTAGTCGTCCCTGCGACCAAAATGATCTCCCAATCACAACAAACTGCAGGCTGCAGCCTCAACAGCGGAATGGGCCAGTGTTTGCCTTCCTGTGCATCCAGCGGGCGACTGGGAAACACAACAACAGTTCTGTGTTACCAGTTCATTAACCAGCATTCAGCAAAACTGACTCCTTCAGCTCAAACTTTTACATTTTTTTATATATTTATTTTTACACTGTAATCATCATCATCAGAATGATTTTTTTTTTAATCCAAGCAACCTGTTACCAATATGAGCTTTATAATTCCAGATAAATAACTGCGCTTGTGTCTCATTCAGTTTCAGAAAAATAAATGAATAAAATACAAAAAACAACAAACAGCTGCTTGTTTTGTCCACACATCACTCTGGTCTTTTTGGGGACAAAAGGGGCTTTAATATAACATGAAGAGGTAAGAAAGTAAACAAAACAAACAAACAAACAATAAAATAAAAATATTGGTTATGCTGGATTTTAATCAATGAAAAGTGGTGAGCTTTATTATAAGGGGAGTATAAGATGGATTTTCCCCAAAAGTGGGGATGGATGGATGGTGAGGAGCAGTTAGAGCTCCTCGGAGAGGGGAGGTTTTTTGTTTTGTTTGTTTTTTTGTGTGTGTCCAGTGGAGTTGAACCCGCAACCCTCCTCTCCCGTCTCTCTGATCCTGATCAGCCAGTCACAACGCGGCCCCTGCTCTCCTCTGACCAATCAGCGGCGGGCTTTGCTCCTGGCAGGAAGTGACGCCACGTGGTCCTGCCTCTGTAAAGTATCCCCACAAACACTCTCAACACATTTGTCTTCCGCTCTCGCTCTCTCTGCGTGTGTGTATAGGTGTGTGTGTGTGTGTGTATAGGTGTGTGTGTGCGCGTGAGGCTCTCACACGTCACGGCGCAGGTCCAAAACTAACCAGAGCGCCCAGTTTGTGATCCAGGATCCAGTTTTGCTGCTTTTCCTGTTTCTGTGTCCACCTCACCCCTCATCCCCCCCAACACACCCTAACTCACCCCAACACACATCAACACACACCGCAGAGGAGCAGCAGCACCTCTGGCCGGGAGAGAGGACTGCAGAGACCCAGCAGAAACTTTCTCTCCGGCTCTTTAACACTCTGTCTGTTATTCCTTTAAAGCGCGCGCCTCTCACTTTATTCCTACGTGGGCGAGCGGTGTGTGTGTCTGTGTGTGTGTGTGTGTGTGTGTGTGTGTGTGTGTGTGTGTGCGTGTGTGTGTGTGGCACCTCCCTGCTCTCCTCCCCCCTCCCCCCCACCCTCTCCGCGTAGCTCGCAGGCTTCACCATGTCTCTCCTCTGCTCCTTCCATCCTGCAGTTGAAGGTTCCTCCTCGGTTTGGACTCCGGACGGCGCGTCATGCAGCGACACCCAGAGCGCCAAGCGGCTCCGCTGCGGGACCACGTAGCCTCTTTGTGAGTGGATCTACTTCCACCACCACCAGCAACACCACCTTCCTTCCTTCCCCCCACACCCACACCCCCTTCTTTTATTTCTCTTCTTCAATCCCTCTTTTTTTCTCCACCATTGT
>NC_051436.1:13832353-13835616 GCF_001649575.2 Kryptolebias marmoratus
GGGGGGGGGGGGGGGGTGGAGGAGTAAGAGAAAGAGAGAGAGAGAGACCGGAGAGAGACGGAAACTTCGGGGCTGTAGATGTTCGACCAGACAACCACCACCATGGGCGATGGGAGCCACCGCTGTGGACCCAACCCCCTGTGCCCGGACCGGATGGAGGGCAAGTGCCGCGCCGAGCTGGGCGGCCGGTCCCCGGTGCAGAGCTCCACAGACACGCCGGGGACCTCCGCGTCAACCCCGACGTCCTCCAGCGAGGACGGCCACGACAAACTTCTGGGAGTGGATCCGGACTACTGCCGGAGGATATTAGTGAGGGGTGAGTGGGCTGCAGGGACAGCCATTTAGCTTCTGATTCCACCTCCCCCCTACCCTCCTAAAATAAGGACAATCTGGACCTTAACTTTAATTTACACTTAATTTATTTAGGAGTAACAGCAAAATGACAAAAAAAGACTCAAAACGCTCAGTTTGGAAGGGACTGATGGTTTGCTACTTCCATAAATAAAAACATAACTTTAACACAGTTCAACCATTTCTCTCTAACATCACAAAAACAACAATAAATATATTTTTAAAAACATGGATTTATTTGTTTACATTGGAGGTTAAATCCTGTAAAATAATGTTGCTGTTTCTATATAAAAGAAAAAAAAAACATTTGCGTAACTATATTTGAACGATTATTATCACAATAAATATTGCAGCAAGAATTCTAACTGTAATTAGATTTTTTTTAATTATTATTTTTAAACAGTAAAACAAACACTATTTTGTTTTTAGTCTGGGAGCAAAATCTTGTTAATTATCGTTGCTGTTGTCATAAATAAAAAAGAGAAGTTTGTCAAACCGTGCGACGATATTTCAGTACTATTTTATTCATCTAAGATTATCACAAAATAAATAAATAAAGAAAATAAAGAAAACTTAATGACTCAGAGGCAGAGATTTTTGTTAGTTTGGAAACGAAATCAGGTTAAATAATGTTGCTTCAATGAACTCACTAAGACAGGAGTTAACAGTAATTAAAGGAAAAAAAAACAACAAACAACTAGTTAATTAATCAAAATAATAATCAGTATCATTTAGATATTTTTGTAATCGAGCAGATATTTATTTTTAATCTGTAAAGCAGAATCTTTAAGTGTTGTGGCTGTTTTCAAAAATAAAACAAAAACCCATTGAACGAACAGCACAAACTTTAACTTTTTTTTTATTCTGTTCAAGCAGAAATAAATAAAAGTAGCCTGGATTTGTGCTGAAGTGGAGACAGTAGAGCTCCTCTGCTGCTGGGAGGACTGCAACAGACTGCAGCTGCTTTTAAAAGAAAAAAACTACAAACATTTTACAGCTGGGGAAAATTCAACCTCAACAAAAAAAAAACAAATAAAATCTAGAAGTCAGACAAGATGTGAAATGTGAGGCTGGGTGTGTTTTTAGTTATTTATTTAACCTCCGTCTAAGCAGTTTGAAATATTTCTAACAGCGGGGTCATATCAGGATAAATATTTGTCTTTAAAGCAGTTAGAGATGATTTAAAAAAAAGAAATAAATACAAACACCCTGCAGGCAGACTGTATAATCAGACAGCTTTTAAAGAGCTAATGGAAAAAAACCACATCAGCTCTGAAATACTCTGTGTGTGTGTTTCTTGTGGCTTTTATCTCCCCTGAGAGCTGAGTTCTGCAGGAAGTCAGCAGCCTGTGAGTGTCAGAAATGGGAAAAAAAATCGAAAATAAAAATAAATAATAACCGCAGCAGCCGCCGTTCTTCAACTAGACTAAATACCTACAATAAGTCAGGTGTGTCATCATTTTATCTGTCGTTATATTAGTTGTTTAGCAGCTGTCTCGGTGTGATAAATGGTAACAAATTGATTGGATTTAATTTAGGTTTGGTGGCTGAAAGCTGAGCAGAAATAATACAAAAAAGACTAAATTTGCAGAATTCATCAACAGGAAGCAATAAAAAAAGGGGGGGTGGAGGGGGGGGGTATCAGTGTGGTGTTAGTTCGGGTGGTTTATGCTTTCAGAAAAAAAAAAAAACAAATTTGTTTTTGTTTTTAGAGGTAATGGCTGTGATTATAAAGGTGAACAAACAAAAATAAACAACAAACAAAGCAGCAGGAGAAGCTCCTCTGAGGGAATCAACCCAGGAGCTGCCGGCTCGTCTGTTCTGAGGCAGGAAGCTGCAGGGGCTGCAGAAATGTGGCAGCAGAGACTTTTATTTACCTTTCTCACTTTTAAACAGTGAACTAAACAGACGAGAAGAGCAAATAAAAAAATCTGCTGAAGAGAGAAAATAATCTGCAGCGGAATGAAAATTCTATAAAGTATAACTGAGTTTTTTTTACCAGCAGATGAAGGAAATACTAATAAATAAATATTTGCATTCATTTTTTATTATTATTGTACCGATTTAATGAGGTTTTCCAAAAGGAAAGAGTCACGGATCACTGTTATTTTTTGTGCGTAAAAAGTGTTTTTATCCGTCATTTGCTTCATTTTAGTGGGAGAGAAAAAAATGCAGTAAATGTGGTTTATTTTTGCTGAATGAATCCCAGCAGCGACGGGCCAGTCAGCAGGTAAAACAGCCAAAAGGGAGGATCTGCTTTAGCGCGCGGAGCGGCCGGGGTCACCGAGGGGTCAGCAGGTCTCCCTGCAGCCGCGGGTTTCTCCCCTCAGCTGCTCTCTGGGAGCGCGCGCGCGCTTTGAGCTGCTCCCAGGCTGCAGAGAGAGAGACACACACACACATTTACAAACACACACAAACCGCATACTGTATAGGTTTTATTGTGCTTTTATTGGAAGCTTTAGGCTGACATGTGCGGCGGGGCGCAGTGCGCGTGCGTAAAAACGCCGCTGAGGCAGAAATGTTCGAAGCGGCTGCATCTGCATCCACGTCCATTTGTTGCAGATCAGAGCTAAGCGGAGCAGAGGGGGGGGGGAGAGTTCAGATCTGCCTGTTTAAATGTTTTAAATCCTGCTGGAAAAACAAACAAACAAACAAACAGCCCGACTGATCGGTTTTTATTGACCTGATCGAGACTCCAAATGACTCCAAACTACCACAGACCTGATTGGTTTGGGGTTTTTAAAACCCTGGCTGATAAATAAATAAATAAATAAATAAATAAATAAATAAATAAATAAATAAATAAATAAATAAATAAATGCAGACTTTTGTAAACCACACAGGCCTTTTTACCCCCTCAACCCTCCGACACAAACACCATGCCTGCCCGCGCGCTCCCCTCTGCTTCATTT
>NC_051436.1:13835814-13861723 GCF_001649575.2 Kryptolebias marmoratus
CCCCCCACCCACCACCACCATTATTATTATTATTATTATTATTATTATTATTATTATTATTATTATTATTATTATTATTATTATTATCCAGGTCTTTAAAGTAGATGTTATGGGTAGATATTAAACAGTTATAACCCCATGGAGTATTACATTAGGCTCATTTATTTATTTGTTTTTTTGTTGGCAGTTTTTGAAGTAGAGGGCAAAGTGTTTATGGACTACATCTGTCCCAGGTGAATTTGTAATAATAATAGTAAAAAAAAAAAAGATCTGTCACTGAGAACTTTCTGTCATTAAAGGAACTCTGCAGATGATCCTGTTCAGGCCCGAAGTCAAGTAATAAAACCAAAACAGGTAACAGGTGAAGAATTCAAGTCACAGCAGCACCAGGATGGCACAAAGCAAAAAAAGAAAAGCGAATACAGTCAATGAGTAAACAATAAAAATACAATGATATGAGGATTTATTGCGTTTTGAGCGGAATAAGAAACAAATAAACAACAAATATTTCCTAAACTGTATTATTATTGTTATTATTATTGCTCTGAGTGCTTCAAGGAGAAGTAGACACCTGTTGACTCCATCTAAAGTCGCTCTGAATGAAGCCGCAGCTCGTTTTTAAGGTCAGAAGTTCGATTTCCAAACATTAGATTAGTTTAAGGACAGCGTTGGGACTCGCTGATGTTTTACCAACAGATGATGCGTTTACGGGTGCAGGAATCTGCCCGCGGTGTGGCCTCCCGCAGGCCTCTGCTCCTGCGTACATATCCTGCTGCTGCTGTTGTTGTTGTCGTTGTTGTTTTAACACTCTCTCTCTGTTTTTACCCCCCCCCCCCCTCCCCGCCACCAGACGCCAAAGGCACCATCCGGGAGATCGTGCTGCCCAAAGGCCTGGACCTGGACCGGCCCAAGCGCACGCGGACCTCCTTCACGGCCGAGCAGCTGTACCGCCTCGAGCTCGAGTTCCAGAGGTGTCAGTATGTGGTGGGGCGCGAGCGCACCGAGCTGGCCAGGCAGCTCAACCTGTCAGAGACACAGGTGAGTAGAACCCCCCACACCACCACTATCACCGGATACTATGGCAAGCCCGTGTGTCATATATTAGTCATCTTCAAAAGGCAAACGGAAAACAAGTCAGTTCTTCTAAGTAAAAACAGATAAATCAGTTAGAATGAAGAAAACCTCCAACATCATTCTCTTCAGAGGACAATTAATGTCCCTTTCACTCTTTATGTGTATTTTCAGCTCCAGATATCTAAATTACTTTATTTTTTTTTTAACCTAAATGTGGCTATCTGAAATGAAATTCTTTGGAGAAACTCTTGTCTTAAATGAAGTCACACACTTCAGTTTAAATATCCAAAATGAGAAGAATGCAAAATATTGCCTGGGAGTATCCAGAACAATTTAATTAGAAAAAACAACTTGGTAACATTTATATTCAGAGCTGAACAAAAGCTGTTTCAGTCGTCAGCGTTTGAAACGACGAGGACCAAAGGTGTCATTAAATGTCTGCAAAGAAAATGAGTAGATTGATTAAGGACTCGATAAAAATGCCTTTTTCTCTATAAAACTCTGGGAACAAACTGAAGATATCTGAAATATGAGCTGCTCCTTGTAAGAAATACTGTTTTCTGTAGATAAAAAAAAAGAAAATATTCTAAAATATCTGAAGCTGAAATGTTCTTTTTGACTTACAAGATACAATTAATGCTTACGTACCTGCACTGAGCCATTAAATGTGAAAACTGAGGCCCTGTTTGCTCCACTCTGGATATTTATATATTTTTTATTTATATATATTTTTCTCTGTTTACACAATTCCAACAACGGTGCTGAAAAGGTTGTGAGTGGGCCACACTGTGACCTCAGCCTCCATGTTTGGCTAAAGACGTCTTACAGCAGCTGTAGCTCTTCTTTATTCTTTATTTTTTTTCAGATCCTGTTTTTACACATTCCTGTCCGTCATTAATAATTCCTGCACACAAGGAAAGCGTAAGAATGACAGGATGGGAATAAACATCAAAACAGAAGCAGGAAAAGAAAAAAAAAAATTAGAAAAGTTCAAAATGTTTCTATTGTTGTTTTGGTTTCTGGCCTCCTGTCCACACAGATCCACTATAAACTGGTGTTTTTGTTGTTGTTGTTTAAAGTGTTTTAAAGAATATTACTTCCTCTCTGCTTGTGTGTGGACAGGAGGAGCAAACGCAGAAAAAAAAGACATCTCAGTTTTTTAAAAAAAAACACCCAGGCTTCAGCAGGGCCTTAAGCTTTTAAAGAAAGTCTAAAAATCTGTGCTTAGTTTTTCCTAATTCAGCCTTGGTCGTGAAGGCCTTAAATTTATTGATTTTTGTTTGTTTGTTTGTTTTATGTAAACTCTGATCAACTTAATTTTGATTCAGCAGAATCTAAATGTAATTAGACACAGGCGAATCAGCTGATTATATGTAACAATGGCCTGCCTTATAGTACAGCTTTTTTTTTGTACCACTGCCAGACAAAATCAACCTTACAGATTGATTTAATCTTAAGGTGAATACTTTGTGTTGGATACACTCTCAGGCGCATTCCAGTGTTTTATTTATTTGTTGCAGGTGCGCTCAGAATGCTTTAATTAGCCCCTTGGCCAATCAGGCGCTGGGAAATCCTCTGCAGTCCTTTCTGGTTGAGAACTTTGCCAAAACTGAATGAATAAATACAGTATTCTATATCCAGCTATATTTAGGCTGCACAGAACCGAGAGTATTAATAATAAGAAGAATAAAAATAAAACTTTATTGAGTGGCCCACGTGAACACCGAACCTCGGGCTGAAGGTTGGAGGAGTAACTGACTCATTCAGCACTATCACTAGTCCAGGGGAGGCTTTTATTCTGGAGGAGGACATGGATGAGTCTGACAGTGTAAACACACGGATGCGTCACTGCTGCTCTAATTTAGTCTTTCCCCCTGACTGAAGGGAGGGGGGAGGAAAAAAAAAGAAGAAAAGTCTCATACATTTAGAAACGTTCCTCATAACAGCTGCTTTGCTTGTGCAGCAACAGAAGAAATGAAGGTTGTAGAAAGGCAGAAACCTGCATTAATAACTAATGAAGGAGGTGGTTTTTAGACGTGTTTCTGTAATAAAAAGCGACAAACACAACTTAGGATTCAAATTTAAAACTGATAGAAGAGGTATGATGGGCATTACAATGATATATCTTGAAATTTCAGTTCTTATAGACAGTTGTTGTGGAATTTTGTTGTTTAAATGCACCTTTCAGGCCCTTTCAGGTGACTCATTACAAAACATCAGCTAATCAAACCAGCTGCTGCTGTCATTATGAGAGGAAGTCAGCCCTGCGTCACCGTTCCCCCTTCTAAAAAAATGAATATCTCACAAGTTAAAATGTTTGTAACCAAAAATAAATAAATAAATAGCAGAAAATGCATCCAGAGCTGCAGATGGAGTGAGACGTTTCACAACAGAGACATCTTAAACGACCTGCACGCCATGAAATGTCGGTAAAGTTTTTAAAAAGTGGCGAAATGTTTGATTTGAGGACTCCAAAAATGATGGGAGTGTATGGTGGCGGCTGCGCGGTGACCTGTTTCAGACCACTTGTTGCAGCTATAAACTCACACAGCAACACAAATGTCACGTCTATTAAAGCCACTCTTACACGTGGATGTGGGGCTGTGTGTGTGTGCTGGGAGCAGGGATGGCTGTGGCCCTCATTAGTGCTGACTCTGGGGGTGTTAATGGGAAGGCCTGAGCTTCCTGCTGCTGCTGCTGCTGCTGCTGAGGAGGAGGACTGAATAAAAACTGTCCGCTGTGGCCTTCGAATGTGAACCAAATTAAATCAGAGCAGTCTCTCCGGCTCCGATGTAAAGCGTCAAATCAGTTGCTCTAAAATTGATTAGCGCCAAGTGTTACGAAAGCAGCTTTTAGGAGCTGAAGAAAAAGCTTTTAGTCAAGTGGAGTTTTCTCCCGTACGGTGGTGCTTTTTAAGCAAATGTGTGCCGTTCAAGGCTAATTATGCACTAAAAAGGCAAAAAAAGAGAGATAGGGCTCTCAAACATTTAGGCCCCTTCATAAAAGCTGTTTGAGCTGTTTGTTGATGTTTTGACTATTTTATTGACAGCTTTTAGAAAAAAGAGTTTATGCTTAAATTAAAAATAAACACAAGCTATCTATCTATCTATCTATCTATCTATCTATCTATCTATCTATCTATCTATCTATCTATCTATCTATCTATCTATCTATCTATCTATCTATCTATCTGGGCTACATAGCTAACTTTGGCTTTAAAAGAGTAATTTTGAACAGGTCTTTTTATTATTTAAAGTAAAGAAATGACAACTAGCTTGATAATTAGCTGCTCAGCTAGCTAAGACTACATTTTATAGGGTATTTTTTGCTTTAATATAAAGAAACATTTAGCTAGCTAGTTAGCTAATCAGTTAGCTAGCTACAAATACATTTTAAACGGGTTTATTTGCTTTAAAGAAATGATAACTAGCTTGATAGTTTGCTAATTAGCTAGCTAGTAAAAAAACTAAATTTTAATGAGTGATTTTGTTGCTGTAAAATAAAGAAAGACAGTTTAACTAATTAGCAACAAAAAGACAGGTTCTAAATCTGATAAGTTGTTCAAAATTAAACCTAAACTGGTTGAAATGACAAAGTTTATATTTAAAAACCAGCGGTATTCTCTATTGTTTAATTATTTTTTCTTTAAAGATCTTTTTCACCTTTATTTTTAAAACTCAACTTGTTTGTCTTTTTATGCCATAAATTTACAGATGTTTTTTTTTTAAAAAAGAAAAACAAACAAAAAACTACGAAATGTGAAACGAGCATTTTTTTTCTTAATTGAATTTTCACACAGTTTATAGAAAGTTACGTCAGCAGGTGAAGTTCCGTCAAAAACAAGTTATTTTTCTTCTTTTTTAAAAAAGTCTAAATGTTTGAGGATTTAAATATTTTGCTCTTAAATGTAAGACAGTTTTCCAGTTCAACACATACACAAGAAAATCCTTACATTAAATATAAAAATATAAAAAGCACAGTTTTTAAAAAGTTTGTAAAGGTTTTCTGTTTGTGTTCCTACTTTATCTGTCTTTAGATAACACAGAAAATCGGAGGCGGTCGATTAAAACTCGTTTACCTGAAAAGCAGGTTAAAATATCCCGCAAAAACCTGACTATAAGTCGCTCTTATTTCTGCGCTGTTTCATCAGTTTCGCCTAAAAGAAATCAAAGTTCCAGTTGTGAAGAGATAGCCTTAATGTTTGTGTTTAAACGAAATTAATAATATCGACAACTAAAGTTAAATAATAGCTAGGAAAAAAAGGAGGGGGGGGNCCTTTAAGGAACTGAAACTGTAGAGCTGAAAAAACAAAAAAAAAAAAAAACAACGAGGAAAAACTGCAAATATTTGATCATTTAGTGGCATTTTTAAACAAATTCCACCTCTGCATTCTTTCTCCAAAACTGTTTAAAATAAAATAAAATGAAAAAATAAAACAGGTCCTTTCTGCACCCGACGGTCTCTGTGACTCGCTTCCTGTTTAAAAGTCCATTAAGATTTTGTCAAATTAAAAGAACAGCTTTTCAATGAACTTCAGAGCATTTTGTATCTGTTTAAAAAGTCTCGATTAAGAGCTCCCCCCTCTCTCTATATATATCCTTTCATATTTAATTTAGCCTTTAATCTGAAACGGCGTCGATGTAAAATGCAGCCCTGGCTTCCTCCCGCGGCCTGCGCGCGTGAAGCAGGCGGCTCTGAGACTCATCCTCCCCGGATCGGAGCTCTCCGTTCGTCCCGGCAGGTGGCTCCCCGCTCCAGGGAAACGCAGCGGGGAGGAGGAGGAGGAGGAGGAGGAGGAAGAGGAGGAGGGAGAGGAGGGAAATACTCCGCTTCCTCCTAAATCATCCCAGTTTGCAGAAAACTGCTGGGTGTTTGCAGAGGCGCCCGCTCTTATTGTGAAAGGATCTTCCTGCCTGGGTCAGTCAGGCAGCTTTTCTGCTTCCACTGCCCTTCATCACGGTACGCTCACAAACGAAATGTCGCCGAAGTCGGACCATGTTTTTTTGTCCGCGTCTGTCTGTTAGCAAAATATTTCAAAAAACACTGGACAGATTTTAATGAAACTTTCAGGAAATTTTCATTAGATGGCCATCTACAGCTAATTAACTTTTAGAGTCAACCCAATTCAAGATGGCCGCCTCAGCCACCTGGCTTTAGAAAACACAAAGATGGCTACAGTTCAGTCAGTTTTACAGATGTCGAGCAAAATCTTGGTGTGGTAGTAGCTGAGAGTGATATCCAACACCTGCTCTGAGCGCTCACGGATTGCGCGGGATCTCTGGTTAAAATTTTGCCATTCTCTGTTTGGAGTCAATTCTGTCTGTCTGTTAGCAAAATATCTCTTGAAACACTGGCTGGATTTTCATGAAACTTTCAGGAAAAATTAATTGGATGTACCTCTACAGCTGATTACCTTTTAGAGTCAACCTGCCACAGCTAACTGACCTTAGAAAACACAAAATAGACTGTATTTCAATCAGTTTCACAGATCATGAGCAAACATGTGGTGTACCTTTTTCATGATCTGACGTCAACCCAGTTCGTCTGTTAGCAAAATATCTCATGAACCACTGGACAGGTTTTCATGAAACTTTCAGAAAGTAACCACTTGATGGACATCTACAACTGATTAACATTTGGAGTCAATCCAATTCAAGATGGCTGCCGCAGCTAATTGACATGAGCAACACAAACATGGCCGTATCTCAGTTAGCTTAACGGATATTGAGCTAAAATTTGACGTGGTAGTAGCTGAGCGTCATTCACATGTAACCTTATTTTCAGCTGTCATTTCTCAGCAGAAGATAATCTTAGTCTAACAGTCTGGGATGAAGGTGGTGGGTGATATGCACTCCTTCAAGGAATGCTAACATTTTCTTTCCTTCTAAACTGACTTCAGGATTTTGAGGCTCACAGACAGATTGATCAGTTTAAGCTTTAATGTAAAGCTGAATGATGCACAGATGTGGGCAGGTGTTCGTGGTTTTTTTGGTTTGACATTTTTCTGCTTTTACCAAGATGTTCGTTCAACACGCAGCTCGGTGAGGAAGAGGCCAAACAAATTCAATGTTTCTGAGCTGCCAGAGGGAGTGGAATCGTCAAATTAAAGGCCGAGCTTCCCTCGGCGGATTGCATATTGACCGCCGCCTTTCATGTCAGAGTTTTATCATCTCGTGTTGAGAAGGGAGAGCGTCACAGCCATTTAGGTTAAACCTTGAAAATAACTCAACGCAGGAACTCTTACAGTGTTGGAGGATCTGGTGCGATCTGTAAGCGCTCAGAGTATGTGTTGCGGCTTAGTCTCAGCTACTACCACATCAAGTTTTAGCTCAATATTTCTAAAACTGACTGAGTTATAGTCATTTTGTGTTGGCTAAGGTTGTTTAGCCGTGGCAGCCATCTTAAAATTGCACTGACTCCAAAAATTAATCAATTGTAATGGTCCATCTAATGACTACTTTCTGAGAGTTTCATTCAAATCTGTCCAGTGGTTCATGAGATATTTTGCTAACAGACGAACAGAGTTGACGCTGTTAATGAACGAAGGTCTCATGCGATCAGTTAGTATGTGTTGGGGATGACCCACAGCTACTACCAGACTAAAATTTAGCTCAGTAGCTGTTAAACTGACTGAGTTCTAGACATTACTGTGCTGGCTAAAGCCAATTAGCTGTGGCGGCCATCTTGTGTCACAGATGAAGACTGTGATGTTTTGTATACTGTAGTCCATATTTGAAGAGTCTGCAGGCAATGTCTGCATTCTTGTCAGAAGGTAAAATGTTTACATTTCTTTTGTTTGAACAAAGATGGAACCATCTATAGACACCATAAACTCCTAGCTTCAGGCTGTTTTAAACGAACGGTCACCCTTTCCTTCCCACATTTCGAGTCGTTTCCTGGTCAGACGCAAACCGCGTCATGATGTGAGAATGAGCTCCGGGAGAACCAATCAGTCAGGCGGCGAGATCTCGCCCCGGCTACGATCATCAGGGACGAGATCACGGGGCAGTATGCATACGTGTTAACAAAAAAAATAAATAAATACAGCTTCGGTGCTCTAGGATTACAGAAAACTAAACAGAGAAGGTTCGAGACGAGTTCGACAACTCTGTGACCACGCTGAGAAAAAAAAACTTTGTGGCGCAAAACTCCTGAACGCGTTCAAATCTCCAGCAACGCAAAAGCGAGGCCCTTGCAAGAAAAGAACAGCCGTTTCCAAGGCCTTCTGGAGACTCCTTTGCATGTGCCGTTTGCCAACTGTTGCCACCAATGAGATTCTGCTTTTACTGTGAGCACAGCCTATTCTGGAGGAAGGGTGCAGCTTATGTTACCATGGCGATGTACCTCTGTAGGACGTAAACCATCATCCTCACTTTGCAAACCCACTGAAGTCAAACGCAGGCCTGCAGCACGAGCTTCTACTCAAACTGAGTGATTAAATGTGTTGTGTAGATTCTGTTCCATTGATAAAGTTGATAAAAGGTTGACTTTATAAAAATACATTATGATCTAAAAGCAGAATGACTGTCGTAGGAGTAAATAGAAACAGGAAGTATGGTTGTAGTCTACCGCTTCGAAGAGAAAAATCAAAGGTTCCCCCCAAAAAACTTTTTTATTTAATATCCCAAGCTGTGGAGAACATCTAAACCTGGATCCCAGAAGTCCACCCGTCCCCGTCTTCCTCTGCAGGACGACGGCGAAGGGGACAAGATGACGCGTGTCTCCTTGCAGTGAATGTCCCCGTTGTGCGTATTGTTCTCCACGACGACCCAGACAGACGGTGTCTGGTCCGCTCGTCTGGAGCACAGAGGAGCCAGCAACGGCGTGTAGCCGCGCAGATGTGGCGGCGAGGAGAGCGGACAGTACGGGGACTGTCCTCGACACTCAGAATAGAGAAAGAAACAGGAAAGGGGTCCCCAACAGACAGACAGACAGACGCTGCCTTTGTGCTCCGCGTCTCCTACGAGGAGGCGTCGCATCGAGTCGCGTCTAAAACGGGAACTTTTTGTCTGACTCGGTGACGGTCAGAAAACAAACCTGCGAGGCTCTGATGATCTAATCAACTGATGAGATAATCAGAAGAACATAAAAGCAATAAAGTATTTTTCGCCGGCCTCGCCCTTATTGACTTTCTCCGCTTCTGGCAGAGCGGGAAGCGAATGAAGCCAGGGCTAGTTTCAGTTTGACGCCACGTAATCCTTCAGCTGATGTGGACATCGGTTATATTGAACGAGGGGGTTTGGGGTGGGTGTGGGTCAGCCACGCAGCTGCTTGGCGATTTTTGCCAACATGTAGCTCCCAGTGACACCTGTGACTGAACTCGGAGCAGGAAGGCCTCATCCCTTTTCAAAGTGCTCACACAACAACAGCACATCGTGGCTAAAGAAAGAGTAAATAATGAGAAAGTGTTGGATTAAAGTCCAACATCTTCCTCTAAAACAGTAAAATGATAGTTTGAGTTTCTGGAAGTGAGGTTCTGTAGAAAGATGATAAACAACTAATGTTTTACCTGTTGTAAATAACCTTTCCAACGATCTCAGTTTGGAAAAACAGAGTTGAATTTTGACCAGGTTGATGAGCTAATGGCTAGTCTGAGCGAAGCTAAGACCAGAGTGGTTTGCTGCCGTCTTAAAACAGCTCCAGTCTCAAAGGTTTCACAGCTGCTTTATGAACCTTTAGAGTTCACATTTCACAGTTACTGACTGTGGTTATTTGCTGATGCTGACAGTAGCAGCAGCAGCTAGCTGTAGCGTTTCCAGAAAAGCCTGGGGAACTTCTGGCAGAAATACATTTCTGCTGTAATAACCATGAAACGCTAACCTGGCAGAAACCTTTGAGCCTGGAGGTGTTTTAAGACGGCAGCAAACCACTTTGATTTTGGCCTCGTTCAGACTAGCCGTTAGCTCATCAGTCCAGTAAGAATTAAACTATTTCTACCAACTGAGGTCGTTCAAAGAGCTATCTCCAACAGGTAAGATATTAGTTGTTCATAATCTTTCCACAGACCTTCAAACAATCTGAGCTATCCCCTCAAGGAGTATTTAGGTCACTGCAGTTCATCAGACTTTTCCAAAACTCCCAATACCCCCCCCCCACACATAAACATAACAAACAACAAAAAACCTTATGTTGATTTTCTGAACTTGGCCTACCTAAAAAGCTAATTGTAATCAGTTCGGCTCTTTTCTGCCTCAGAAAATACTTTGTTTTTACTTCATTTGGGAGCAATTTGAACTGTTTTGGTAAAAATCTCAAGACGGTTCAAACAAAGGCGTTGTTGCTAAATGTTTTACTATGATCAGATGTGGTAAGTAATACTTTTTTTACTCAAATAAACCCTTTAAATTTTCAAAATAAAACCTGTAGCCGCAAACAAATAAATTAATAAATAAAAGCACAACTAATAATGCTGTACAGTGTATAAAAACATTTTTAGGAGTGACATATATGTGCTACATATCGTAGTACAAATCCATAAAAATGATTCAAAACGTACACATTTTCAAACCTCTTTAAATTTAGGTTTTCTGTTATGTTTAGCAGGGTGGGAGACTGCTTCAGTAGCACACAGAGCAGGTTTGATCGCAAGTAAATGATAAATATTAGGTTTATAAATAGATTTTAGAACATTGGCGTTAGTCTGATGGCTGTAAAACATTCAATAAAAGTTGTTTAGTTGGAAATTATCTGCAGAGCTTTGCAGATATTTAGTATAAAATGAGTCCAAATCCAGTGGGAAAACAAATGAACGGTGAAGCTTAGGAAGAAATGTGGATAAATTTATAAAATAAAACAAATATGAAATGTTTTGTGCACAGAAGAAGGAACAGAAGAACAAAAACCAAAGTGCTGTGTTTTAAACTTATCCTTTTTTTGCCAGCTGTGGCTTCAAAATCAAATGCATATATAAATAAATATATATGTAAAACAATGGGAGTGAGAGATTTGAGCAAAGACACAAATTAATTCCTGGAGAAGTTGAAGCGTGTCTTGCGTCGCCTACAAAACTCTGATCGTTTCACTTTGCCAAACGAGAGAGGTCCACTGGGGCGGGTTCGGCCAGGTGGAGAGGGGTGTAGGCATGAGGAGGGGCACCAGGAGAAGGATGGAGGGATGAAGGGGGAGGGAGGGAGGGAGGGAGGTGAGGGAGGGGAGAGAACATAACAGTCCCAAGTGCTTTTGCACTAAGGAGGATTAGTCAGCCATATCTACCAGCCATTCGGTAAGACGGGGTTAACCCCCAGCTGAACCATGACCGGACTCGCCGCGAGGTTTAGAGGTCAGTCAAAATGTGACGATCATGATGACACTGTGAAAGTTTTATTTATTTATTTACTTTTATTTTTTTCTAAGAACGCCCGATGCCAAGTGGCTGAAGAGCGTGAGGTCAGAGAATGAGGACAGGAAGAGGAGCGTTGTTCTGCAGGAGCTGCTCCCGTCGACGCAGGATGGGGTGTTTTTGTTACAAAGCTGACGTCAGAATGAGGAGAGGACACGTTTCTAATTGTGGCACTGATGCTACACTGCTGATTTTCACTTTAAGATCCGTCACAGAAGACTTTAATTCATTGTTCTCCCTCGTTTGTTGCTGACTAATATCATTATTTGTCTCTTATTTGGTGCATGTAAGGAACCCGGTGTGTGAGTAGGTTGTTGGATTGAGGGAAGCAGGTGTATACAGCTCAGATTGTGCTCGTTGTGGGTTTCATTTACTTCCTAACTAAACAGAAACTGACAGCTTGGCGAATTTGTCTTTGAACCTTGCATTTCTGTGATGGTTTTACAAACAGGAATCTCTCTCCTTCTCAGAGCAGCAGCTCTGGGTCTTATGTGTTCCTATTATCTCTTTGGCAGTAATCGGATCCAGTTAACACAACAATGCACGTACACATCGTCTTCACAGGTGGGCAAGTTTTCGTAACGCTGGCGGACATTCCGACTCGAAGCAAGGTCTCCATGCATTGACACTGTGACGTTCGGGTCATCGACACGGTAACTGTGACACCTTGTAGAGCCAGCTGTAGGTGCCCACGCCTCTCGAACGAGTTTGTCCACAGGTTTGGCTAACTGAGCCCTTCAAGGTCCACGACGTCAAAAACAAGAACCACAATCCAAAAAAAACCCAACCCTTCAAATCCGTTGATGCAATTGCGAAGTAATGTCCTTTTTGAAACTAAAGGTCCGCAGCACATAAGCACTTAACTCAGATTATTAAAACGGTGAAACAACAGTTGAAAACACAAGATAAACAAACCCAGGACAGATTAGATGAGCGCAGACATCAGTTAAGAAGTGAGGGCCGAGGAGGATGACAGTCATTTTAGAAAAGGGCTGATTTAATGCCGTGTATCCCTTCCACCCCCCCACCTGGTGGGTTATGCACAGTTCAGGCGCCCCCGGTGTGCCTGGTACGATCTGCGTGGAAAAGTGTTTTCCCTGTGTGTGCCCGTCACATGCCTGGGATCAGGGGGTCTGAGCGGGGTCACGGTGGGAGCGACGAGGTGCTGGAGGGGTCAGCAAAAGTGCGAAAGAGTCACGCAGAGTGTCCTTGTTAAACCTCGCTGATGCAAGCCCTCGTTCCGCGTTGCGTTATATATCGCCTGGCCAGAGGGGCTTTTATCACTTAGATGGTTCGTCGTGAAGTGGGGGGGTCAAAGATGGGTGAACATGTTCTCCTTTTCCTCTCTCCACTGTGTCCTGCTGCTTGTCTCTGGTTTTTGGCACGGTGTTGTTTTAGAACAAAACACGGCTTAGGTGGGTTATCGAACACACACACACACACACACACACACAACTTGGTCTGTACAGTCTGTCTTGATCTGGCTTAACCTTTCTACCTCAGGCCCAGTTTGCCCGCCTGCATCGGGCTCGCACTGCACGCCTCTGATTGGTCGGCGACCGCCCCGATGGGCCGATGTGTGTCCATATATGTCGGCCTCATCATCTCAAGCCAACGTCCTTGAATATAACCCCCCCACCCCCACCCCCCCGCGCACGTTTACAGCCGACCCCATCGTTTTCATTTTGAGCGCCTCGTTTATCAGAATGAGGCTGAAGGCTGGCTCATTTGATAAATGGTGTGGGAGCACACAGTCATACCATCAAATACTATAAAACGTCTACATTTTAGAGGGTTTTTAAATCATATTTAGCTTATAATCAGGTATACAAAGATCTGAACACTCTAAAAGATTTGAATTCGGGTGCTGTGTGAATTACACATTTTCTTTTTTAGGCTGAATTCAATGTTTTTAGTTACATTTTAACCGTCCAAGTAAGGTATTTTTGTCGCACTGAAGCAACAATATGAGACATCAAAGCAACAAAATACTGCAAGTTAAATCGAACTTAACCACTTTACTGAAAACGTGCTACATCTTCGACTGAATATTGTCCTGATGTGCTTTCCATACAAAGGGGGGCTGTTTTTAACAAACATTAAATGCTTTTGCAGCACATTTTTGGAAGATTCACATATCTTTCAAACCCACTGTCATCCATGAACTGAGGATAGAGCTTCAAATAAATAATACCTTTACAATAAAACATCCAAGTTTAGTGGAACTGACCGAAATAACAAAGTCCAGTAAATCTAACATTTCATTTCCTGTGATGAACTTGCAGCTAAGAGTAAGTAAATGTGTACATCTGTTTCTGCACACAGCAATAAAGACATTCTGTTTTATACTAATACCTAAAAACATACACATTATATTTAATTGGACTATGTAGGGGCTTGTCAGGGATTTTTCTGGTAGGAACCAGCAGGTTTTGCCCTGTTGGATAAATGTGGTGTAGGGAAGATTTGACAAAAATAAAACGTAGTATTATTTCCAAAACCAACAGGCTGTGATTCATCATACACCCACCGTATGATGAATCTCATCATCTGATGACTGAACTAATGTTTGACCCAAAACCAAAGCGATGCAGATAACAGAGTAGGTTGAAGAAATTAAACCTTCAGTTGTATATTTTTTCTATCACATCCCTGCCTGCAGCAGCCCTGCATTGTTGGTGCTAACCGTGCTCGAGCAGGCCACAGGGCGAAGCCTGGGGCAAATGCAGGTCACGGCAGATCCAGATCTCCCTCGGTAATCTCTGCCCCAGCTCTGAACCCTGGATCCCATTAAAAAGGATTTACATGCAATAGTGTAGATGTACCAAAAGCAGTATTGCTTTCTTTGCTACTCATCATTTCCCCCCCTCTAATAAAATCCCTGCTAAACACCATCAAGCTTTTTTCCCCCCTCCTTTCTCTCCACATCTTTGTATCTCGGTGAAGGATGGGGAGGACTGCAATGTGAGCAGAGGACTGAGCCACGCCCACAGCGTGGGGACGAAAGACAGGGATTGGCTGGGAGTTTTATCTGCTCTGAAAGCCTTTTATGGGATGTGGGTGTTCTGGAAGCCAACGGCACATGAGTAAAAGCACGTGGAGATCTTTTTGGAGGATGTGCGTGGACCGGCGATCAGGAAACGCAGAATGGGAGGAATGAAAAGAAGTTCACCCCAGCTTCTTTCGTCTCCCTTCCCTTCTGTGTTCCCTTTGGGTGTTTGCAGCGAGACTTTGCTGTCCTCAGTACGCTCCTCTGAGCTGAGGAATCTTCTCAGATCTCATTATTTGTGTCGTGGTCAGTAAGCTAGCCTATCATCTCACATGACCCAGCTGCCTTCTGAGCCCGCCTTTGCAGTGCAGTGAGACGATGGTTTACACCTGCTAGCCTGATTACCACGTCACAGTCAGAGGCTGAGTTTGGGTAAACGAAAAGACGGCTTCCTTCCTGCACTGACTCAGATGTTCTGCAAAATAAAAGCCCAGAAACGCAAACTGGGCTGTAGTTAAATCTAAGACAAAGCACATTCAAAAACAATAAGTTTATTGGCGACAGTTTTGAAGGCCTTGGGTCAGTGCTACTGTCTGAAAGAACCTACTCTAATCCAAAGAACCAATCCTCTTAACCAGCCTAACAACTAATTACAGCAGAGCGTCCCTCCCTCTATATCCCTCCCAGTGATCTGATTTAATGATGGATTCCTAAAAGATTTTATTTACTGTATATGATGGATGGACATGGGATTAAATATTATAAAATGAACACTATGGAAATCTTAAGAAGCTGACTCTCCAGTTCAATAAAATGTATTTCTCCCCACCCCACTACATTTGATTTGCTGATAAAGAATGTTAAGTTGTGAATCTGCAGTGAAGTGACACAGAGATCTCCGTATCGAGGTTTCGTCGTGTACAGTTCCCATGCATGTGATTCCTCTTTGTGGCGTTTCTCCGTCCGGCAGTCTGACTCCCGTGTGCCCTCCAATCAACTTCCCTCACTCTGTAAGCGGCCCACATGCAGTAAAGCTACACTGGGCTGCATGAATTAAACATGGAGAAGAGGGACAGGTAGAGTTCACTGAGCTTCACCTCGACACGCAGCTGATGGCCTGATGGATGGTGACGTAAAGCTCCCAAAATTGCGGTCAGGACAGAGGGCCTGGAGCGAAGGTGCATACAGTTATAGACGTTCTGATATTTTAGGCTGCTACTAAATTTATTGAATGTGAGGGACTGATATCTTTAGGCCTGCTGGAGCCACAAAGTGTGGAAGGGGTGCAAAGTTGGTGATCAAATATGCTGAAAACAAAACAAACACTTGTTCCTGCGTACTGTAACTTTACTTATATGAGCGTGTGCATGGTTCATGTCAAGCTGTTATGTGCTCTAATGCTTCTAATATGAGTGGAAAGGAAGTGCCACATTGTTAATGTGCAATAAAGGTCAATAAAAAAAAAATCAGTCACAAGTGTTCAGCCAGCGGAAAATGCTGGCTTTCCAGCAAATAAATCAAATGTAGGCTAACATTAAAGAAAGGAACAACAATGTGAGTCAGTCTTGTTAATAAAACATTTAAACAACTGTTGTCTGCAGAAGTTTGAATGTTGAATAGAAAAAAACAAACTTATATTATTATTGTTAGAAATGCAAGCGGCACAGTCGCAGAAACCCTCCCGCCTCTTTTCCTTCGTTGTCCTTGTCTTAAAAAGGGCATTTCAGATCATATGAACTGGAACAATTAATATTTGATCTGTTACAGATAACTTTTTAAATGTCCTCAGTCTGGAGAATTAGTTCGGAGTTGACGAGCCAAAGGCTAGTTTTAGTCTCTTCTGGTCTCAAAGGTTTTTTTTTATAGTGGTTCATCTGAATGCTTTTTATAAACCTTTACATCACCGTCAGTTTCACATTACATGGTTATTTAAGGTGACATATTGTATTCCTGCAGGAAGTGCCCCAAACTGCACAGGAAGTGCTATTGCTTGTTGCTGCTGCCACTAGTAGTGCTTAAAAATAACCACAGAATTCAGTGTTAATTAACCATATAAATGGAAACTGACTGCGGTATAAAGATTTATAAACTGCTGTTTGCATTAAGGTCATGAAACATTTGAGATCTGAGTCATTTTAATCAACACTTCCTCTCTGAACCGAGAAGACTATTCAGATGAGAAGCAAAACTTTTTCAGGAAAACAAGAGAAGAAGAGCAGTTGTCTTAAAACAAACAAAGAAAACAATGGTTTTGATGGGGTGTGGTTGTGTTTTTGCAGGTCAAGGTGTGGTTTCAGAACCGTCGGACCAAGCAGAAGAAGGACACCACCAAGGATTCAGACAAGCGCTCCTCCTCCACGTCGGAGTCTTTAGCTACCTGCAACATCCTGCGCCTCCTGGAGCAGGGCCGCCTCCTGTCGGGCCCCGCCCCGCCTCCCAACTCCCTCCTGGGCCCTCCGGCCCACTCAACAAATGGCTCCCTGCTGAGCAGCCCGGGCGGGGGCTCCTCCACCTCCCCTGGGATCAGCAGCAGCACTCCCCCCAGCTCCCTACCAGGGGGCACGTTCGGGCTGTCTCTCCCGTCGCTGGGCGGTACCCCGTCGTCTCCGCGGCTGGGCGTGCCACCCCCCCACTCCCTCTGCTTCTCCATGCCCCTGCTGGGGGGCGCTCATCACGAACTGACGTCCCCCTACGGCTGTGGTTCCTCAGCCTTCGAGCCATACATGAGGCTGGACAGAAAGGAGGCAGATCTAGGTGGGAAGAAAACAGTTTCCTAAGTAGCAAGTTTTCCTTTCAGGCACTAGAGGGGACGATGACTTGTGCGAGCGTTTTCTCCTCAGCATTTTTCGCCCTGCCACAGAACCCGACACACGAGCAGCTACGGACAGGCCAAGAGAGCCTGCCGGGTCAGGAAGACAAAAAAAAAAATCTGAAAATGGAAACGGCTTTCCAGCAGCACCATTTTGTGCCACAGCACAACAATACGAAACAGTAAAAAGGACTTGATGGAAAGTGATAATATCACTGTCCTGCTAAAAAAAGAAACAAAAAAAAAAAGTTTTTTGCAGAATTTCTGCGTGTGTGTGTTGCAGACAGATGCTTTTATCACCACTTGCTTTACAGTAGTTTTCAGTGACTCTTCACTTTTTGTCCCGTGAGTTTGTGTGTGATTTTTTCTCTCTTTACAGGCCTTTACAGGTGAATGTTCAGGAAAAAAAAAAAAAAGAAAAAAGTAAAACATACTTGACATGACTATTTTCAGCCCAGTCCTGTCAGAAAACATGGACCGTTCACATCTCCATGACGACACGTGTTCCGGTCTGTCGAAAGAAAAGCTGAAGCACAGGGAACATATCCTGAATAGTAACAATATGTAACAATATGTAACCCCCAAGAAAGTTTATTTTTCATGGCATAGCAAATTCTTTTTACATTTGCACCGTAAAATTTAGGCCCGAACACCAATATCTCAGCAGGCTGCGACTGTTGGCAACTAGTTGAACAACATGTACGAGGGATGTCTCAAAAAAGTCTCAGAACTTTCACGATGAGTTCTCAGTTTCTTTGTGTGAGCTGCAGAAATTTGCTGTTTTGTCGCCTAAATTTTGAACATGTTCAAAACTGTGCGACAGAGTAGTCATAGAGAGGTCTCTGGCATCTCAAACCCTTGTCTGTAGATCCTACGACACTAGAGCTGGATTATGACACCTTCTGAGAGCTCTCCTACGACAGGAAACATCCGAGGCTACAGCCTCAAATGTCCAGGTCTAAAACCCACTCCAATGCAACAAGTAATCTTAATTTCTGAAGTGTATTCCAGTATCTTAAATCATAAATGTGAGGGTTACTGCTAAGGTGGACACAAAGGTTGATGTGGGTAACAAATTGTTATACACGTCTTATAAAAGTTTTGCAAGATGTGCACATTAAAATGAGCCAAAATGTTAAAATATTGGCTGAGCGAAACAAAATATGCCTATTTTCTCAGTTTTCAGTTGCTAACTAGTCTCCAACAATTGCAGCCCAGGGAGATACTGTCCAAATGACGCTACTTTGAATATTTTTTTTTAACAAATATTTTTTGTTTTGTGTTTTAAAAAAATCTGTGCAAACAAGAAGGAGAAAAAAATGCCGAAGTACCCCGCCTCACCACCAAGTGGCGATCACGTCAACATCAACGACACGTCAAGGTGCAAATGAAGAGCATTCTGAGCATGACTTGTTTTTATCTTTGACCTAATTTTGCCTTTTTACTTAATAATGAACCACGTCAGCTCATGACTAAAGTTTAATGAGAGGATCGGGAAAAATACGATAAAGGATAAATAATAAAAATTAACAATCTCACTTTCTATTATAACCGTGTGTACTTTAAAGACAAATATTTGGGCAAAACCTCACAGTCTACCTTTGCCTTGGGCATTACACATAGACTAGAACAATGGAGCTGTTTTTATTGCGTTTTTTAATTTATTTTTAAAAAAAAATATCTGGCTCTCTTTATCCTGACTCTATCTTCATTAAACTTTAAACTTTAATTGCGTGGTCGAAAAGTTAGGTGTTTAAAAAACTAAGGATAGTTTCAGAAGAATCTGTAGCTCAGAATGTTCTTTTTTTGAATTTGATGTCGATTTTGTTGTTATTGCCACCTACTGGCCCAACATTGGTATTGCAGCATTTTCTTGGAATTTCAGATTTTTGTCTGGAAGTTTTATTGTTTTTTTTTCAAAGCAGGAAACAATAACCAATAAATTAAAGCAGGGCCTAGCTGCATCTTGGTAGACAAGTGAGAAAGGAAAAAAAAAAACAATCAAAATACAAGTCATAAGCCTGTATTGGACAACAGCACCGTCTTAAACTGTGGACCATTGTAACTATTACACATTTTAACTTGGTGTCTGAATGAGAAGAGTGGCACTGCAAAGAGAGCAGTATGTTTCTATTCCTGTTCAAGTGGCCATGTTTGATTTTAGTTCATGTGCTTTCACGGTAGAAAGAAACACTTAAAAAAACAAACTTAATTGTAGCATCTTAATATCAGTCTGTTTGGTGTCCAGCTGTAGTTTCTTTGTAAAATCTTTTCATTTGGTTGTGTTTGTATATGAATCAGTATGTGGTAGGATCTGGACAAATGGTGCAAACTCACATATCTGAGTGTTTAATATTAAAGAAACTAAAAGAGAAAGACGAGAGGGAGAAAGCTGGTTAGAGTCTGCCAAAGCGTTTACAGATAAAGCTTTGGAGCTGAGGTCAGTTTGAGAAAAAAGAAAAAAAACAAGAAAAAAGACCTCTGAACCCAGGTTTAGTTTGATTCACAGATCTCACAGCTTCTATAAGCAGCTCTAAATCAAACTCAGACAGACAGAGTTTGCACAATAACACATCAGGAATTCATTTCAAACCAAATCTCAATCTGGAGGTTTTCGTTGTTGGACTAAAGCTGCAGCTGTAGGTGGCGAATGGATACATCCACAGAAACTTCTCCTGCAGGAAGTCTGATTTTGGTTCATAACGTGATCAAACTTCAGGTTTTTGTTTATTTCGTTCTTTGCTCTGCAGTACGTTCTGTTTTTCTTCAGCTTACAAAAATGGTCTGAATGCTTGAAGCTGCATTCCACGTGGTGTTTTGTTGAGGCGTCCTGTTTTCTTTTTTTTATGTTTGTTTCCAGTTTTCTGTCACTCATCACATTCAGCTTCATCTTGTGTCCCGTTTCGTCTCAAACGAAAGGATTTTCTCAGCTTGCTCTTCATTGAAAGCACTTTATGTTTGTTGTTGGTTTTCCACACACATCCATCCCTCTGTTTTTCCCCACTTTGAAGCCATTTATTTAATTTTTTTCGGTTTTAGCTGCAGTCGGGGTTTAGCATGTTTCTTCTTAAGAAAATAAGTTTTGTTATAGCATCTTAGTTTCATCTATACATTTTTTTTAAAAGTCTGAAGCTAAACTGACCTCTCTGTGTTTGAACTAAAAAAACTAGTTATATTTATTTAGGACAGGAAAAAGCAAAGATTGTTTCTTTTTTTTTCACTTTCCATAAGATGACATTTCTCCAGTTTTCCTTCTGGTCCAAAGAAACTCAAAATCACCTGTAAGAACCTGCAGTTTGACCCTGTTTGCCCTCAATCTTTGAGCATGTCATGTGAGTTATCGCCCTCTTCTCACTCTTGTTTGTTTTCTTGTGAATCTTTTCATTTTTTCGGGCTGTGATTTTTTTTTTCTTTCTTTAATTTTCCCGGCCTCCTTTTTTCTCACGCTTGCCGAAGGCGGTTCAATGCATTCTAAAAGAAAAAAACAACAACAACAACAACAACCAAAACAGTCACACTGTCATGACTTCAATTTATAAATCATGTAGAGGTAAAGGCCAGGGTGCTCGTCGTTCTGTTTCTAGGTGCAGATAAATTTCCCGAGGAGCGCGCTGAAGGAATCTGACCTCGGTCTGGCGGCTCGCGGGGCCTTTTTGCACCCATGTAGCAGCGGCTTGTAGCTGATAATTTCATGTTGTTGTGTTCAGTGCTGCAAAAACCCGACTCGGAGCTCTTTGCAGCGGTACACCTGTGCTCTTGTATTATTTTCTATAAGCACCATCCATAATTCACACGCTCCGGCATCAAATATTGAGCAGCGAAATGGAGCTGAGAGGCTGGGAGGCCTGCCTCTCATGTAAAGCCTGTTTACTCTGTGAGAAATTATTTGTTTGTCCTCACATCCACTTTGTCTCATTTTAAAAGGTGCGGCTCAGATGTCTTTAAAGTGGGGCTTTGTGGAAAGACTATAAACAATTAATATCTGTTGCAGATAGCTCTTTGAACATCCCCAGTTTGGATTGACAGAGCTAGGCTAACAGCTAGTTCCAAGATGGCCGACAGCAAAGGGGATTTTTGCCATCTTAAAGCAACTTCAATCTCATATGTTTCAAAGCGGTTCGTGCAAACACTATAAAAAGCCCCCTGAGTTTTATTTTACATGGTTATTTAGATAGAATCTTGGGGTTATTTGCAAGTGCAAATAGCAGCAGAAACTGCAGCCTGTGGCACTTCCAGTAGGAATATCCCAAGATTTCTCCCAGAATAACGGAGTAATCTAAACTAGGCAACAATATGAAGGTTTATAAAGTAGCATTTACCTAAACCACTAAAACCATTTTATTATTGGAGTCGTTTTAAGACCACTTGGCTGCGTTCAGGCTACCTGTTAGCTTGGCAGAATTAAACTCCATTTCTCCAAACTGAGGTTGTGCAAAAAGCTATCCCTGCAGGTGGAATAATATTGGCAATAACTTTTTCAAAAAAAATTTTTTTTTTTCTGTCGAAAATTGATGATGGTTGAAAGAAAGAAAAATCTCCTGATCAGCCTCTGTGACAAAAAAAGAGCATTGTTTATAAAAGAAACATTCGGTTGTTTTACACTCCACGTTTCTCCTGAGGCTTCAGCTCTGAATTTTTGTTTTTCTGCTCGATGATGTTTTGTAACGTATATCTGCAGTTACTGTACTGTGTGCTCGGCAGTGAAGGTTGAAGATTTGTCTTTCTGATGGGGAGGTCAAAGAAGTGAGATGCAGCTTCTCTTCTGGGCTTGAAAAGAGAAAAGAAGAAAAGCCTTTCTCGTGTTGAACAAAGCCTTTCGGTTTCTGTTTTGTCCTATAGTTGGTTATTTGCTGTTCGAAGGTTTCCTTTTCGAACAGCTTCCTCTCGTTCCAACTGTGTGGAAGTCTTACTTTTGATGCTATCTGTGACCCCGTTATTTCAGGAAACACTGCAGGTCTTCACTTGGCCACTCCATCATGGGATTCTTTACACAAGTGTGAAAATCTTCCTTTTATTTTAAAAAAAAAGAATTGGTTTCTGTTCGGTTTACATTTTTGTTATGCACAGCCATGGTCCTGCAGAGGCTCCAAATGGTTTCCATTGAGCAAAAAAACAAAAACAAAACCTAAGCTAATGGCACCAGCTTCTACTTGTGACGAACAAACTTCATGTACATAGATATAAATTTATATATAAATATATATAAATGGGTATTTGCACAAGGTATCTCTGTGTCTGCTCCATGTGATTTTACCAGGAAAAAAAAATGTGAAAGAAAGTTTAGAGAAAAAAAAAACTGACTTTATATATGCTTTACAGCTTTTGTCTCATTAACATTTTTTTTGCACTTATTTAAAGAGGCTTTTCTTTGGTTTCTGGGCTGACGGAGCTGTTTTCACGCTCTGCTAAGATATTGTAAAATATGTATATGTATTTTTTTTCATATGCATATAAATATATGTCTATGTAAATTGACTTGTGTGCCGTTTGTTTTATCCTCTCCACAACCTCAAGGCCAGGAAGCTAACGGGATGCGGCGTTAATTGCTGCCAATTAAAAGATTTAACATGAGAACATGGTTCTTAAGTTCCTAATGAACTAAATTAACAAGTATCACCGACATTTTTATTCCTGTCTGCTTATTCTATTTGTTGTAAATGTGCCTTTGCTTGTTTACAGCTTTATTAAAACACTAATTCCCACTAATTCATACAGCAAATGAAAACAACAAACCTTTTCAGATCTTGTAAAAATCCCTTTATTTACCTGTATTTTTAATTATGTTTCAGTTTCAATGACGGCACAAAAAGACAGAACTGACGTGCCCTTGAGGCGTCAACTGAACGACAATAATAAAAAAGAAGTTAAAAGTTATGAATAAGTTTTCCCCGGCTATTTCTCATGTCCTTGAGAAGTTCTCCTGCTCCGTCACCAAACTCCATATGTCATACGCTGGCCTGGGACGTCTCTCAGGCGGCGTCAGGATGCAGCTATGTGCTGGAACATCATTCCATGTTAGCAGGATGCTACTGTCATGGGTATCACAAGAGTGTTTCAGACACCTCAGGCTGGGACTTAGACTCCTTCTGGTGGTCTTAATTTCAATATTACAGATATTGAGTTAAATTTGATGTTGTGGTAGCTGAGGGTCACCCCTAACACATACTCTGAGCTCACGAAGTCTCACTACATCAAGTGAGATCGCCTACAAAGGTATTTTTAAAGTTTGACTAAAATGGCTATAACTCTGTCATTTCTCAACATACTGTAGGATGATCTAGCATGAAAGGTGGCGGGCGACATGTATTCCTTTATGGATAGGTTTAGTTTTTAAACTTATTTGAAATAAGCCAACTTTACATAATCTGATACCTGAACTTTCATCAGATTGCTTTGAATCAGCTGAACCGGGGAGCTAAAAACCTGGTCCACTCAGAAGTTTCTCAGGTTCAAATAAAGTTACAAGGATTCCTCGATGCACAAAACGTGTTACAGATTAAAAGCTACAGAAACGAAGAGGCTGCTAAATGAAACATGAAATTTATAATAAAATAAAGTCACCCTTGCAGTGTTTTTGTTGTCAGTCTCGTCAGCTTGGAAGGTTTCAGAAGCACTGCTACAACTATAAACCCTGTGTGACGCAGCTTCTGCTTTAAAGGCCAACGACCGGTGATTCAGATCGCTTTGGATGATTTTTCTAGGAAAACTAATCATATTTATGTCAGAGTGACGAATCATAGGCAAAGAACCAGAACGAGCTGTAACTCTGTCAAAGCTGTGAAGGTAACGTACAACATCTATATATGAACCAGATGTCAGCGAGGGGCACCTCTTCAGTCTGGGACAATTGACCTGCAGGGTGCCAATTACAGTGATTGGCACCTTTATTTGAGTGAGGAAGAGGCGAGTAGACCAGCAGAAAGCAGACCAGATGGGTGGCCTGTTTCAGAGCTGGGGGGTGTAACCACCCTGCAGTGGAGGAAGGAGCTGTGGTGATAAACAGAGTCCAGAAAGGAACAACTCATTGTTGTTTTTTTATTGCCAATTTGAGTCTGTTATCTCCTTCCACTTGCCTTATAAAACATTTACTGCTAGCTGCAACAAAATTAGAAGAAAATTATTATAATTCTACTTAAAAAAACAAAAAAAACAACATAATCTAGTTCCTAACTAGTGCCAGTGATATATGGACAGATGCTAACACCCCATATTATGGGCAACATTGTATCCTAAATAACCATAGGATATATTAATGTTAATGTTAATGTTAACACACCTCATTTTAATCACAAAAAAACTGTTTTTTTAATTTACCTTTCTCATAATGAGTTACAGGAGTGCCACTAAGAGGGGTCAATGGAAAGACAAAAATGTTACCCTTAGAAAACAAAACAGCCATAACTCAGTCAGTTTTACAGATACTACATCCATCCCTCTTCTACTGCTTATCTAAGGTCGGGTTGCAAAGGCAACAGGTCCAGGACAGAAACCCAGACCTCCCTCTACCCAGCGAGACTCTTCAGCTCCTTCTGGGGGTTCCCAAGGCGTTCCCACATACATAATCCCTCCAGTGAGTTCTGGGTCTCTTCCCAGACAGACATGCCCAAAAAACCTCCAAAGGGAGGCGTCCTAATCAGATGCCTGAACCTCCTCAGCTGACTCCTTTTGATGCGAAGGAGCAGCAGCTCTACTCTGGGCTCCCCCTGGATGATGGAGCTCCTCATAGCCACCCTATGGAGGAAGCTAATTTCAGACACTTGTTTCAAGGATCTCATTCATGATCCAGACATCATGGCCACAGGTGAGGGCTGGAACCTAGAAGGACCAGTAAATCGAAATGTTTTGCCTTTTCAACTCTTTTTCACCACAACCAATCGAAGCAATGCCCTCAGTACTGAAGACGAGGCTCCGACCCGTCGATCCATCTGTCGCTCCATCCTACCATCACTTGTGAAGAAGACTCCGATACATAAACTCCTCCACCTGGTAGTAGCTGAGAATTATCCCCAACATGTACTCAGAGTACTAACTAATCTCACAAGATATTTGTTCAAAGCTTTGGCATTAAAGGCAGCAGGCAATATGCATTTTTTAAAGAAGTGCTAGTTTCAGTCATGAATATGAACGTAGGAGTAGAGAGGATAAACTTCAGCGAGATGAGTCGTGACTCTGCTGTTCTCAGTATAATAAACTGTAGAGTAAAAAACAAAGTAGGTCTAGATCAGAAGGACATTTCCTAACCTCCATATTGCAGTATTTCTCAAAAAGTTTACATGTAACAACATCGACAGTGGCCCCCCATCTGGCCACTCTTTTGAAAACTTTATGAAGGCCTGACTGACTGTTTAGTAGGGTTTGGAAACATGCACAAGATTACACAAAATGTATAAGAATAAAGCATCATCACTTAAATTACAGGGATAAATGAGCATTAAACCAGCAGGTAGAGTAAGTCAAAGAAACACAGACTTGGAAATCCACCTGAGGTCCAGCCTGTGTGCCGTTTCAGGCCTTGTGTCAGAGGGCATCAGATCAGCTCCTCTTCAGCTGTTTGTTGTTTTTCAGCAGATGAACTCTCTGCTCCACATCGGCTCTGTTTCTCTTTCGGTGTTTGTGTGTCTGTGTTCCTGGAAGCTTCACCGGCCCTCAGGAATGCTTCACTGTCCGGTTGCCCCCCCCCCCCCCCCCCCCCCCCCCC
>NC_051436.1:13861733-13866832 GCF_001649575.2 Kryptolebias marmoratus
CACACACACACACACACCCCACCACCTCACCCTCCCTTCCTCCCTTCCTCTCTCCCTCCTCTGAAGCAGCTCAGCAGCCCATCAGGGGGCCTCTCCGCTAATTAGGGTCACTAATTGGAGGTCGGCCAGCGCAGAGACCCCTCCACACCTGCATGGTCATGTGACTCTGAAAGAGGTGCGCAGGGTCAAAGGTCATGCAAGTGGGGTAGCAGTGTGTGTGTGAGGGGGGTGTTGGATTAGTTTGAGTGGGCAGATGAAGAAAAGGGTAACGGGAACACGAATGGCATGGGAAAAAAACTAAATCACTGCTTAAAAGTTTGCAATCATTATGATACTTCAAGAAAAAAACTACACAACTATACTACAAATTAGATCAGCCACAAGCGATCAGTTTGCCTAAACAAACATTATTAAAGCAACTTTTTTCCCCCACTGTCACATCCAGGTGTCTGTCTCAACGTGCCCCACAAGCCTCAGCATCTAAATGAAAGGGTTCTGTGCACCAACCATAAAAGGATGCAGATGGAGACACGTTAAGAATTAGGGGCCCGGTCAGAGGTTAATTGTCAGGTGACCTTGAGGGCCAAGAGCTCGATGGAGGCCCCAAACCGGCCTGCCTCTCTCGGCCTTCATGGGTCTAAGTGACGTGTCCTTGTTTTGACATGATTCACACAAAAACTGGGCTTTAACTCACCCAAAAGCTTCACAGCTGCATTCCTGAGAACCAAACCGACCTGAACAAACTGGCAGAGAAAAGGATTTTTTTTTCCTTCCCCCAATTATGAAAATTCAAGATGTAGGATTAAGCCATGAAAATGCACATTGGACCATGGGTTTACAGTATAGACCAGTGGTGTCCAATCCTGGTCCTGGAGGGCCACTATCCTGCATGTTTCTGTTGTTTCTCTGCTTCAACACACCTGATTTGAATGAATAGGTGATTAATCGGCCTAGAGCTTGAAGACCTGCTGAATCAGGTGTGTTGGAGCAGGGAAACAACAAAAACATGCAGGAGAGCAGCCCTCGAGGACCAGGATTGGACACCCCTGGTATAGACCATTCTCACATGAAACACTGTGCTGTTGTTGTCTCAGCTGCTTCCTTCTTCCAGAGTCACCACAGCGAGAAAACTCGCATGAAAAATTTGGCAATTGTTTTATGCTGGGTGCCTTTCCTGACGCAACCTGGGCTCAAACCCACAGCCTCAGGATTCATGAGACCACAGAGCTACCACAGCACCTAATATCCTGTATTGAGGACTGGTAATAGAAATTTGTTCTAAATCTTCTATTTTATAGCATTGTGGCACACACAATACATTACTTCAGGTTAACTGTTGTCAACCTTTCACTCATGAATCCCTCCTTCAAGAAAAAGATTTACAGCTTACAACTTCTTTGCAAGTAAATCTGAATTATGGTGTAACAAAAGTCATTCTGGAGGCTGTAATTATGCTGCCTAAATATTCTTTTCAGCACCCAAATCTTTCCAGCACTGCACTGCAGAGAGAGGATTCAAGGTTGCTGCTTTTGTCCTGGAACCAAAGCCCACGAGCAGACCAGATTTGGCTTCACCTCCTCCCCTCTGCTTTAACATCTTTGATTGTTTAGCCTTTATTCAGGCAGCCTGGCTGTGATATCATGTGAAACAAGCTTTGAGTGCCTTGGGAACATTCCAGCCTTGTTTTGTGTCATTGGACTGAGCTCCGCGTTGATTTGATAGATGAGTCTGGGTGTAAAGCGTCCCCTTTTGTGGAGAAGCCATTCCTTTGTTTATTATTTGTTTGATTAGATCAGTGGATTTTCAGAAAGTGATCAGACCTCAAGGACACAAGATGGTGTCTTGATTTGTTTCCCAGAACTCGACAATCAGAGTCTGCAAAGCACAGATCCCTAATAACCACTGCTAACCTTGGAAGAAACCTAATAAATCTGCTTTTAAATCCAAATTAATGTCTTTCACTTTTTCCTTGTCACCCTGTGTCTCACTACAGTAATGCACAATACTAATGCACAATAGAGTACTTCTCTGCCTAATAAATGGAAGGTTTTTTGTGATTTTTTTTTTTATTATCAAAAACTCAAGACTCGATAAAATTGACAAAGAATTTAAGAGAAGCCAGCGGTTGTTAATTAAAAGCTCAACAACAGTGAGGACAAAAATGTCATTTATAATTTAAAAGCACAAGAAGTGCTTTTAGAAATAACAAGTGATGCCGTGATTTCAAAGGTGCAAAACACGGTGAAAATAAAACTTTTATTTTCTAAAAAAAAAAAGCACACGAGGCAGGACTGAGGAGTCTGTGTGAGACAATCTTAAGGATGTGTATCAATCCATGTGTCTCACTGAAGGTTGAAGAACACTTGTTTTACGTGAATAGACTTCTGAGATCGTAGTGTCCATTCAGCGTGATCACATGTAAAAAACATGACGAGGACAAGTGCTAAAGGTTATAGGATATGTGAATAGGTTTCACATGGGACTTTACATGGGGTTTTACACATGACACCATGAAAATGTTCCAAAACATTTGTTTTATATGTGGAAAAACGTGGAATTCCATAAATTTCACATGAATTCCCACAAGTTTAATTTAATAAAATTTTATTAACTGTACCTAATGTTTGTACAGATTATGGCAAAAAAAAAATCCTTGCAGTTTGCTGCTCCTTCAGACTGAAATTAGCAGCAAGACCTGTAGTTCAAGGAGTTACTCTCTTTCAATATTTTAAAGGCCTTTCTTAGAGATTTTATGAACCTATGTAATCCATCTGTTTGTAAACGTTTTAACTGATATGTTAGTTCTTAGTTTTCTGGGTGTATTATCTCTTGCTTGTTTTCTTCTTTTATTCCTGCTGTTTAGTATGATGTACTTTAACTGTGTTGTGATAAAAGTGTTTTTTATGTTTTGTAACATTTGTGTGCTGCTGGAACAGAGATTTTTAATTTCAGTGAGATCTTCCTTCCTTAAATAAAGGTTAATAAATAAACAAATAGGGCTTCACGTGGGAATTTACATAAATGTATGGTATTATGCAATGAAAATGTTCAAACACCATGTCTTACATGTGCAAAACCTATGGTTTACATGTGGTAAAATTTGGAATTCCATAAATTTCAAATGTGATCTTCTAGATGTCAAATGGGAATTTACACAGATTTCATCTTCCACACGGGGAAAAATCTGTAATCCCACAGGTTTCACAATTAATCCCATAAATTTCACTTGAGAATTTACTTGAGTTTCATAGATTACACTTTAAAAAAAGTTTTGGAACCACGTTTCCCATGTGCAAAGCACATTTTCATGTGGAATAATCTGTAATCATCAACATGAGTTTTTCACACAATCCCACAGGTTCCACATGGAAATTTACAAGGGTTTCAAGCACTGCATCATAAAAATGGTCAAAAAATATTTCTCACACCTTAAAGAAATCTGTACCACCAAAGGTGTCACATGGGAATTTACATGAGTTTCATATGTTATACACTGAAATTGTGCACATGTATAAAAACCCTTGTTTCACATGTGCGAAAAAAAAGAAATTCCTTAAAATTTTGCTTGCCATCCCTTTAGGTTTGAAAAAAGCATTTACGGAGAATTTACACAATTTACAAAAAAGCTCCAAAACCAAAAATTTACATGTGTAAAAACCTGTAATCTCATGTGTTTCACATGGGAATTTACATATTAACATACATACATGCTTCACATGTGTAAAAAAACTTGTAATTCCATGGGCTTCACATGTAATTCCATGTGTCAAATGGAAATTTACAAGGTTTTTACACACTGAACCATGAGATGAAATTCACCCATGTTTCAAATACATCACATATTATTCTAACATGTTTTTACATGTGATTAAAAGTGATTTTCCACATGTGAAGTTTATATTTTTTGTTTGTTTGTTTCTTTAAGCATGACATTTTTACTGGCCTGTATGTGAAGCAGAGTCAGGCTGTAGCTGATGTAACGTCAGGTTCAGCTCTGTAGTTTTAGTTTCGGTAGTTGACTTAGGTTGAGTCAGATCACCTAAAGATTTCCAGGTTATGTTAAATCCCCGTTGATCTTTTGCAGGTATCACACTGGACATTTCATTGCAGAGTATTTTGCAACAAAGTTAAACTGATCAAATTAAAGCTAAATTTAAATGCAGTAAAACCATTAAGTGCGTCGTGTAAATCTAACAGGAATAATTTCAAGGGAAATTTCAAGGTGTCCAGTAGTTGAAGCTAGAATGAATTCAAACATAATGAAATCGTTTCATAGTTAAAGCAGTTTCATAAGGATTTTAAACTTTAAAATAAACCTACTAAAATAAATAACTAAATAAAGTTACTAATGGATCCATCCCACCCATGACAGTGACCCAGCTCACACAAAAGCAGGACCTTCTCTAAGTGGATTTCAGCCTGGATTAATACACTTCTCCTTTCTTTAAAAAGTCGGTTTTGTGAACTTTAATGGTTCTTTAAACCAAGTTCTTTTATATTGTATCTACAGCTGATTTTGTCATCTATCAAAAAGGCCCATTCATCATTCTTAAACTAATATCAGCCCTTCAATTGGATCATCCAAACAGACGTAGCTTGATCCTCGGCATCCCCGGGGTCACGACGGCTTGCCCTCATTAGTAACGGGGGGTCTCGACCCAGTCCATCACCTTTTTAGTTTTCTTCCCAATAAAGCCAACACGACCACACATGAATCTACCCAGACTGCAACCTATAACCTCAAAAACATTGCTTCGTTCCTCCATTCACACTCCATTCACATGAGCTCTGGCAATCCGGTTAGATTTGTGAAAAGGGGAGAAAGACACACATGGACACAAGAGATCATTTCCTCATCCTGCCCCTGCCTCTAACTCAGAACAGCCCAACACACACCAACACACACACACACCCACACCCACACACACACACACACCAACACACACAAAGAGTGAGAAAAAAATCCCTGCCAAACATTTTCCGGTGCTCAAGCAGCTCGCTGTGACCAAAAACAGAGGGAGCCAGAAAGAGACAGAACAGACTGGGATTATTGAGAAAGAAAAAAAAGGGGGGGTGGCAAAGGAGGGGTTGGGGTGGGG
>NC_051436.1:13866916-13985294 GCF_001649575.2 Kryptolebias marmoratus
CTGGTCAAACTGTCGGGCCCGCAGCCTAGGGTGTTTACCGCTCTTGTATCTATGACCAACAAATCAAAGATGGCCCCCTCACCGCCACTACCACTACAGCTCTGCGACCCCCCCCCCACACACACACACACTCACCCAACCCAACCCCCCCCTTCTGCTGCCCCTTTTCCCTTGAGCTGCCTGCCTGGCTTTATTGGGAACAGCAAATTAAGGAACCATCCATCTGGGTGTGATCACCAATTAGGGAGGGAAACTGTCAGCACGCATTAAGGCCTGCAGGGAAGGCGGGCGTGTCGGGGTGGCTTTCATCGAGAGGGAGGCAAGAGAGGGAGCTAAAGAGTGAGAAGTTGATCGAATAGGATTAAAAACAGATTCGGGAATAAAATCGTCCAAGGCAGGATTCCCTTAGAATCATCCAAGAAGCTCTGAACTGTACGTGTGTCTAAACAGTTTACATCCACTGCTTTGCCTCTCCAAGATAAAATGTTTCATTAGCGGAGGTGACAATTTATAAATGCACCTTTTATTATCCATCATGCACACACACAGACACACACACACAAATCAGTGCAGCTTGTGGCCGGCCCCCTTTTGTCGCTGCTCACTGGTACAGGCGGTGATTCCATGTAACACTTCTCCTCCAGCCAGCTTTCTCCCAACACAATGGGGCCGTCATTAACTTTTTGCTCCATCGGAATGCTGAAAGACCTTGACGACCGAGCAGCCCCTCGCCTCCGCCCCTCGCTCCTCCGTGCATCCCGGTTTCCTCTTTGCTCGCTGGTTTTCCAGGGCCCTAATTTGTGAGGGCCAGGTGTGCTCGGACCCACAGTGTGGCCGGGTGAGGGGGGTTTGATTATGGGTGAGAAAAGGCATGAGAAGAGAGCCGGGTGGGCGGCACACCAAGGGGAGCCACAATTAAGTTAGTGCAGCAATGCATTTCTGTTAGATAATGATTTGATAACTGATCATCATATTGATTTATTCTGTCTAACAGAAACCTGGCCACAATAGGAGGCTTTTGTTAGTTTAAATGAGTCCACTCCTGCTAATTATCTAAATTTTCATGTTTCTAAAACAACAGGTTGAGGTAGAGGAGTGGCTGCTATTTGTCAGTCAGGATTATTGATTAATGCTACACTAATTATTACTTAATTAATTTTTTTGAGACCTTGACTCTGAGTCTTTCTCATCCAAAATGGAAATCGGAAAAAACACTTTTACCTGTTATACACTATATTTCCAAAAGTATTCATTCACCCATCCAAATAATTTAATTCAGGTATTCCAATCACTTCCATGGACACAGGTGTATAAAATCAAGCACCTCAGCATGCAGACTGCTTCTACAAAGATTTGTGAAAGAAAGAGTCGCTCTCAGGAGCTCAGTGAATTTCAGCTAGTATAGAGATATGATTCCACATGTGCAAAAAGTCCACAGTCAGCTTGGAATACAGTGCTCTTATAACAACGTGGAAGCAAGTGAGATTGACAGCAACTCAGCCATGAAGTGGTAGGCCATGTAAAACCACAGAGCGGGCTCAGAGGATGCTGAGGAGCACAGAGGTCACCAACGTTCTGCAGAGTGAACAGCTACAGACCTCCAAATTTCATGTGGCCTTCAGATCAGCTCAGAACCAGCTTAGAGAGCTTCATGCAATGGGTTTCCATGGCTGAGCAGCTGCATCCAAGCCAAGCAATCTGATGGATGAGTCTGGGTCTGACTGTATTGTGCCAAGTGTAAAGTTTGGTGGAAAGGGCAGGGGGATTACAGAGTCCTGACCTCAACCTGACAGAACACCTTTGAGATGAATCAGAGACTGAGAGACAGGCCTTCTGTCCAACATCAGTGTCTGACCTCACAGATGAGCTTCTGGAAGAATGGTCAATGATTCTCATAATTACACTCCTAAACCTGTGGAAAGCCTTCCCAGAAGAGTTGAAACTGTTACAGTTGCAAAGATCAGTCAGAGGCAGAAGGCTCATTGGTTTAATTCAGAACTATGTACCCTAAAACAAGCATCTAGAAAGTTGGAAAGAAAATGGCGCTCCACTAACATTAAAGAATTCTGTTTAACCTGTAGACAACCTGCTAACATGAAACGAATGACTTGGATGCCCATTGTGAGATTGTTACAGTGTCTTTGACAGAATGGAAACTGAAATATGCAATAAATGTTCTATTCAATCCCCATTTATAATTTGTTCCTGAATCAAAGTAAAAAAATCTAATTAAATCAACCAAACCATGAATTAAAAACATCTAACAATAACACAACAACAGTAGAAACAGAACAGGGCTGGGCAACATTTTACGTTCAGAGGGCCATATTGATTTAGTTAAAGCAATTGAAAGGCCAACCCAATATGGCCACCACAGCCAACTGACCTCATAAAGTAGAAAAAAATGACAATAATTCAGTCAGTTTTACAGATGTTGAGCTACAATTAGGCGTGTTTCTAGCTGGGAGTCATCCACAACACATACTCCAAGTGCTACTTATTGTGCAAGATCATAACATTATTTTTAAGGAATGCTAGGCCTTTAATTTATTATTAAACATTTACTTTGTTGCTTGCTTTTGGATTTGAAAAGGTTTATTGTAGCTGCTGGTATTTTTTTCATGGTTGTGTTCCAACTTTGTGCAAACTGCAGATTAAACTGATGAACAGGAACCTGTGGGAGTCGGAGCACAGAAATCTCAGCGGACACAGACGGTTTCTATGGGATGTGTCACTTTGAATATGTGCTCTGCTGGTGCATCTGAGTATGAATGTGTGAATGAGTCTTTGTGCGTGTGTGTGTGTGTGTGTGTGTGAGGGAGGATAATTAGAGGGTGAGGGTGGTGGGAGTGAATGGATGGCGGGGATCGGGGGCTGCAGTTTGACCCAAAGTTGTTCAGAAGCCAGTTTACCAGGTTGTGTGAGTTTGCGGCTTTTTTGGAAGAGTCTCAGCAGGCATGGGGTAAAGGGGTTGGGGGAAATAAAGGNGGGGGGGGGGTTACCAGGACTAATTGGCACTAATTGAACTGGATGTGCTGATCAGATGGGAGGCTGTGGAAGTAATCCGAGTTGTCACAGCAGATAAGGCCGGGCAGTCCCAGAGTGTCCGCCTCATGTGGCAGCCTGTAACATAGCCTGTGAGGGGGCACCCCCACCCCCACCCCACCACCACCACCACCTTTGTGTCGGCCACAAAAAGGACAGAGGAGAAAAGTTGTTAGTTACAGTGAGGAGCAACAGACTCAGAATGAATGGACTGAGCGAGGGAGGGGAGGTGGAAACAGGTGAGACAAGCAGGGAAAAGGAAGGAGGAAACAAGGAGGAAACAAGGAGGAAAGGGATGACCGGGATGAGAGGGGAATGTCTACGAACAGAAGTGATGTAACTGAGCTGAAGACTCACTGCAGAGAGAAGAGAAAGGACAAAAGATGTTGACCTGGGAGGACATGCGTGGTTTTATTTTATTTTAGGTGTGTTAGAACTAAAAAGTGGAGCCAAAATCTGGGTGAAGATCGAAACAAATCATGACCACCTTTAGTCTAAAGGTGGAGATCACCTAGTTGCCTGTGTCTGAGTGTCTGTCTGTCTGTTAGCAAAATATCTCATGAAACAATGAACACATTCTAATGAAACCCTCACAAGGTAACCACTGGGTGTCCATCTACTGATTATCTTTTGGAGTCAACCTACGTGATTAATTAACTTAGTTTAAATCTCTGGCATCAAAGGCGACGGGTGACATGCATTCATTCAGGAAATGCTACACCTTGAATGAATCCACTGACCGACACCTGATGAGTGACGTGTTCAAGTCCCGGTGCCTGCTCTGTGACGTTGAACAACTCGGGGACAAACCAGCAGCTCAAGCTGACAAAATAAAGAAAAAGGAAGGAAGGAAGGCGTGAGAACGAGAGAGTGAGAGGTAAAGATCGGCTGTGGGTCTCCCCAAGCCCGCAGCAGTCCAATTAATCAGGATTTCTCCCACTGCACATCTGACTCTCACACACACCCTCACACACACTTCCAACACACAGCGGCTGCGCTCTCAGTTGGTGCTACTGAGGGAGGGGTTAAGTCTTGTCAGCACTGATGAAAGTGGGCCAGAGGTGTGTGTGCGCGCGCAAACCCCAGTTTGTGTTTGTGTGTGCGTGTGTGCAGGGGTGCGCGTGTGTGCACGCTGTCCACGCGGTGGGCATCCCAGGCCACGCAGATGTGTGAGTGTGTCGCGCTAAGCCCTGGCGAAGCCCACTGCGAGGGGTCAGGACCTTTACAGAATCAGCGCCTCTGCATGGCAGGACTAATGGAAGGGCCCCACCAGCTGCACACAGAGGAGGAGGAGGAGGGAGATGAAGGGGAGAGGTAAAAAAAAAAAAAGAAAAGGATGAGGAGGAGTGAAGATTTGGGAGGGATGATGGGAGGAGAAGGAAAAAGTTTGTGGAGTGGGAGGGGGTGGAGGAAGCTGTTTTGTGGAGGAAGTTTGGAGGAGAAGTGACTGTAAAATGTCAGAGAAGGAAAAGTTGGAGAAGGAAAAAAGGATTAGGAATTTTGCACGGATGGACGCCGAGGGCCAGAGAAAGATGGCGATTCAGGGGAAGCTCAAGGTAAGAACTGAAAGGAGGCCGTGTAAAACGAGAGCTCCAGGCAGCATAAAGAGGGAGGGATGACGAGGTGGAGGAGGGTGGTGTATGGGTGGGGTTACACTCTTTTCCTCCTTGGCCTCTCTTTCCGGGTCATCTTGTCTTCCTTTCATTCCCGTTTTATCAGTTCTATCAAAAGGATCTTTATAAAACGGCCACAAAGGAATTTCTGTACATTCACTCAATATTTCATATGGAAACAAAAATGAACACAGTCATAAAAATATGTTTCACTGATCACAATAATGTTTAAAAGATAAAAAGGAATTTCAGAATCATAAAGAGTCCAAAAATATTTACAGGATTTAATATTGATCATAACTCATCATGAGCAGGCAGGATGTTACCTTTATACTTTTATATTTAGTTACATTACCTGGTTTTAATGGACAGCTATGGATAGAAAAATATCTCTTATAGCTTCAAAACACATTTTGTCTGAGCATAAAACAGTTTGTAAATGCTATAAAGTGTTAAAAACATGTTTGAATTATCAAAAGCATTGATTTTTAAAAAAGTAGAACAAAAAAAAAACTATGAAACAATAATTTAAAAACTGAACTATAAAAATGTTTTCTTTCAGAACCATTCGGTTTGAGGAGTTACAGCATTAGGATTTAAAGGATACATTTATTTAAATTTTAAAATACTAGAAATATTTTTATTTAAAAATAAATCATGTTTACTGCTACCCTGTGTGTCCTTACACAAACGAAGACATTGATTATTTAATTTATTACATTAAAAAAAGAGTAAAAGAAATTGTTTTAAAATTGAAATGATAGTTTAATTGCCCATAAATTTAGGATTTCTACTATTAATAATAATTTTACTGATTATTTTTGAGCTGAAGAAGATGTTATTTTTTTCCCAGTGAATGTCCTGGGTTATAATGAGCTTTAAAGGTTTTATAATAACTCTGTAATTTTCTCTGTGTGTGTTTTCAAACAAAACTAAACGCTAACAGATATTTCTGTAGATGAATTTACTGAGAGAGAAAAAAAACAAAGTGGTAAAATATAAATATATAAAGTGATAAGGGAAATATAAAGTGTTTTTTAACGAGCTGTAAAAAGGTTTCATTTGGATGTTTTAGTTGAGTTACTGAACGCTACTTTCTGCTTCTACTTGAAGGTATTTTCTATTTTTTCCCACCATTTTATTGTGTAAAAGTACAATTTTATTGTCCTTTTTTAAACTGCAATCTTGAAGACATTGTGGAAAAAGTTCAAAATGCTGAAAACTTTGAAACAATCTGCCATAAGAGAGACTTCTTCACTTCCTGTTTTTAAATCTCATGTTTAATCCCTCTGATAATGATCCCAGCGTGAGCTGATCTTTTTCTGATTCACTCTTTACTTCTTTTTGTAATCGTTCTAAATTTATTTTAAACTTGTTTTTCTTGTTGCCTTAGTCTTTGCTTCTGCCTGTTATTCAATCCTTTCTGTGCAGCACTTTGGTTATGACCTGTCGTGTTGAAATGTGCTTACTAAATATATCAACTCACTTTTAAAGTTAAAATTAAAGATTTACAATCTAAAAAAACAATAAAAGATAGCCTTTGTTTTTCAAATTAAACCATTAGTTTTTTTCAAATTATTTCTACCATTGAAGCCTTAAAATAAAGTTTTGATGAGTTAGAAACAAAGTTGTTAATTAGATTTTAAAAATTCCAATGTTTATGTAACTTCTCACACATTTTAATTTAAATTAACATTAAAAAGTTCCAATTTCCCATCAAAAATCTAACATTAGAGAACAAATAAAGCAGAAAGAACTTTTATTTTTCTTATCTCCTCTCGTTTCTATCGCATCATATGAACTAAAAAGAGTTTGCATGAAACTGAAACTATTTTGTTTTTTTATTTTTACTGAAGTTAAAGACAAAAACAAAAGGGTCAAATTTTGCTTTCATAAAGTTATTCAACCAACAAGTTCCAACATTTGATGAGCTAGTAAATTTGGGACATGAGAATGAGTTTGATTCAAAAAGTGAAGACAAAAAAACAAAAAGCATTTCTATTTTAATCCCTGTTTTAATTTGTTCAGCAGAGACCGAACAGAGCTCCACTTCTGACCGTTTCCTCCCTGGCTCTGCAGCAGCTTGTCTTTTACTGCAAACATGTCATTTTACAGACAAAGTGATGCTTTTTAAAGATAAAATGAGCAGCAGGGAAGGTGAGGGGGTCAGACAGACAGTGGCTTACAGTTTAGGAGGCAGAAAATACCAAATAATTTAGATTAAATTAGATTTGTGTTACTATTTAACGACAAACGCTCAGCGGAGCAGAGTCAGAGCTGAGGGTTGTGCTGCAGACAGGGTCACATCACCTTCAGCTTCCTCTGCTGTAAGGACGGCGGTCGGGCGTCTGTGCCACGTTGTGCCAGGTCCAGCAGACAGTTTCCACCTCTGACATCATCACTGCGAGACGGTGATGTAAGGCAACGCTTCGAAAGCTGATGACGGCTCGTCTGGGAGCTTTTTTTGGTGCACATGAAGTAGCTGAGGGATCACCTGCATCTGAAACAGAAACAGAAATCAGTGCAGAGCAGCAGAGATCCACCAAACACACTTTCCCTTCAGGTTAGAGCGAAGCAGAAACGTGTTTCCATCTGTTTTTCAGATTCAGGTGGGAGTTTTTCAGACAGGAAGAAACTGCAGAGCAACAAGTGGCAGAGGACAGAGTTAGAGTGACACCTACAGAGCGCCCAGAGGACGGCAGAAACTCACAGAGCTGGGCTCTACATGCTCTGTTTGGGCCTTTTTTTTCAGATTTTAAATTAGAGCTGAAGTGTTCCTGGTGACGAGAGTCAGAATGTAGATAAATGTACTCCACAGAAATGAGTCATAGGTTTGTCATCTAAAGTAGGCTTTTACAGAGAAGATTTACAAAACAGTGTTTCATTCAGTCCAAATCTGCTGCAAGGATGTTCGCAGGAAGCTAAAATACGATCCGTAATTACACGGAGGTAAATACATTCAGTCTCATTGCTTTTGTTTTATGTTTAATGTTTGTTTCCATACATTTGAAATTAAATCAAAATAAGTCGACTTCATCAGGGCTGGAATGATGCAAACGTTTTAATAATGCTTGAGAAAAAAAAAATCCTTACTTATTGTGCTTTGGATTCAATCTTGACACAAATCTGATGTAAATTATTTTTGCTTTTACCATAAACTCGTCTCAAAAATACATAAATAAAAAATAGCTCTTGCCTTCATTCCTAAAATCTGAAGCAATTATATGAAAATGCAGTTTAAAAATTAAACAATTCCCAAAATCTAAAGCAGGACCAGAAATTTTTGTAGAGCAGTTCTTTTTTATTATTGACTAGAATTTTTATAGTTAAATTATAAGCAAAGTCAATCAACCAGAGGTGTGGATACGGGTGTCCCTCTTCACTTTATGTTAAGGACCTTACAGTCAAATAATAATATGTCTTCTTTTTTATTATTATTTGTCTTTGTCCTGTTTCTGTGTGGCACTTTAAAATAAGACTAGCAATTAAATTAAACAACATTCAAATCTTTAAATATTTTAAATAATTTGAAACCTTATTTTCTGTTAACTGTGATTGCTCATTAAATATTTAGTATATAAGATTTTTGTCTTATGGTCGCCTTGTTTATTGGGATTTGTTAATTTTCTGAATACAGTTAAAGTAATTTAACACCATGCTGGCCTGATTAGGGGACAGCTGAGTTATCTCAAGATTTTACAACAGAGATACAATTATTGTTGTTTTTGTGTCCACGTATGTTACATGCTTTGTTCAAATTTACGGCCCGTCCTTTTTCAATCAGGTGCAGCTAAATACGACACTGAGTTCAGAGTGTTGGTCATTAATAATAAATTACCGCCACAAATTAGACTTTCGAGTGCTGCGTTCGCATGTTTCAGCCCGATCACGTCCTCAGAGTTGATCAGCCCGATCAAACATTTCTGCACATCTTCCTCCATTTTTTACCCCCCTCCTAAAGACTGAGCGTGGATCGGCTCACGTTGGTGTGCTGAGACCAATCACGGGGAGAGTATCGTCACTTGACTCGCACCAATAGACTTGGACATCGTCCTGTGGTCTAAACCGATGCAGAGACAAATCCCCCCCATAGGGGACTGAATAATCAGGCTGCTATTCTCAGTAACAACTGCCCGGACATATTCATCTACACCTGCAGCCTCAAAATCGTTCTTCGTGGGCCACGGAACGTGATTTAAAGCTGCGACTTCATGATATAATATCAGGTGGCGATCGCGGCACAGCTGCGGACTAAAACGGTTGTAATTGGGCGGGAAAGCGGCGTTGAAACAGTGGCGACACGTGTCTGTTTCGAGGCAAACGCATGAAAGTGACGCCGCTTGTTTGGACAAAACAAAATTGCTCGGATGCAGCTTCGGCGATTAAAAAAACACCAAAACGAAACAAAAAACTGCAACAAAAAACAGTGGGATGTGCAAGGTAACAAATCTGAGAGTTTCACATTAGAGTGGATGGAGCCCGTAGCAGCAGCAGCAGCAGCATCAGTGGGCTTATTTGTTTGTGTGTTCGGCGTACAGTGGAGTCACCAGGAGGCCAGCAGTATCTGCAAGGCTCTTCTGTCACAACACATCCCGTCTCCGGCCTCCAACACGCTCCATCTTTCCCTGCTTCCCCCACCCTGTAAATTTAGGTATGAATTTCCAGAAATCAAACCTGTCACCGCAGAGCTAAAAGAAATAATAATAATAATAATAATAATAATAATAATAATAATAATAATAATAATAATTAAAAAAAATAAAATAAAAATTGAAACCCTTCTTCCTCCCACGATTTGTCTCTTAGAATCTTTCATTCCTCGTGCACGGTCCACCCCACCGCCCCCCCCCGGTCCGCCGAAGGCTCGGTGTTCTGCGAAAAGGTCACGGCCCCGCTGGCCTCCCGTTGACCCCGGCTCGACCTAAGCGGGATAGCGCCTCTGTCGGCTGCAGCTGTGGCGCTGCTAAAAGCCTGGATAATCCAATCACACAGTCATTAGTGCTGAGTAGGCCCGAGCCGGAACAGGTGAGGGGGCTTTTGGGAGAGCATGCTTGTGTGCATTCTTTATCTCCTAATCTTCCCTTTTTTACTCAGATTTAGCTAATTTTATGCACTATATGAACGCCCCCCTCGGCCCCTCGCAGCCCCCCCCATCCCGCTCACAAACACATCATATCATTGGTGGTGAAATCCAATCATCTGTCACCTCGGCCCAACTGTGCTGCGAGTATTAAACACGCCGATGCTGCTTCATTAAACATCAGTTTTGTTTGCTTTTTGGGTTTGTTTTTTTTTTTTGTTGCAGATGAGGGAGGGGTTGCTGGGGCTGAGATCTGCAGGTTGACAGGAATGTTTGACGCCAATCTTAAAGGGAAACATAAAAAAGAAGCCTGATTTAAATGACGAGAAAAAAGCCAAGAGTCCCTTTGCTTTTTTTAAAAAAAAAAAAGCAATTAAGATGCTTTGGCACGTCTTAATTGTCGCCTCGTTAGAATTTCCTGTCTTTTGTTGTCAGGGTGTCTCAGCTTTACACTAAAAAAAGAACTTGTTGATTTATTTATTTGTTTTGTAGTTTCATGTCTTTGTTTCAGATGAAACATTATATTATAATTTAATATTTTTGGGCTCAGTCAACATAATATTTTAGGGCTCATTCAATATTTTCATTCCAATTCTTTTTTTTTTGGTTCGGCCAAACTAATTTTCCCCAGTAAATGTGATTCTCAGATTGGTTTAAAGTCTCACTAAATCAGACATTTTAGAAAAACAAAACAACTTATTGTGTGAAAAACTACATCTTATATCTTGTGCCAGTATTATAGAAGTAATGAAAGTTTGCTCCACTGAGACAACAAAACAAAAATTACACCTGACAAAAGAAATATTGGTCCATCTGATAACTGTTGAAATCAGCCAAGTTAAAACAATAGTTCAGATGTTTTCAAGCGCAGTTTTGTAGAACGGTTATAAGCAATAAATGTCTTACCTGTCATAGATAGCTCTTTGAACAACCTTAGTTTGAAGAAATAGTTTAATTCTGACTGGACTGATGAGCTAATGGCTAGTCTGAGTGTGGCCAAGACCAAAGTGGATTGTTGTCACTTTAAAACTGTTTTAGGAACCTTTTCATCATAGTCAATTTCACATTTATTTGAATTACGTTAATAGGTTATTTTTTTGCAAGCACAAATGGCGGTAGCAGCCAGCTGTAGCACTTCCTGTGCAGCCTAGTGCATGTCCAGCAGGAATGTTATGATATTTCTGCTGGAATAACTGTGTAATCTCAAAGTGATGGTGGTGTTAAGATTTTTAAAACAGTGTTCGCAAAAACTGCTATAATTTAAAAAATGGTGGCAAACCACCTCAGTTTTGAGCCCCCTTGGCTGAGCTGTTCACTCACCAGTCTGGTCAGAAATAAACTTTCTTCCTACAAGCTATCTGCAGCAGGTGAGATATTTACTGTTCATAACTTTACAGAGAACGTCAGGTCAACAAGTTTAAACTGTCCCTTTAAATTGAGAACAATTGAAAACAAAGAAGCAAAGTAAATCCTAAAAGATAACGCTGAGCCAATAGATTACTTTAAAACAAATGAATATATTTCTGTGGATAAATGTTAAAGGTAGTTTAAATTATCATTCAAGTTAATATTCAAAGTTTTAGATTTACTAACAAAAATAACTCATTTGACTTAAGCTTAAATTTAATGTCTTGTTATGCATATTTGTGCTTAAGTTGATGAAATATTTATTTTTATTATTTGTTTAGTGTACGTTTAGACCTGACTAATGAAAATGATTGAGCCTTATTCTTGCATGGGAGACATTTAATATTTATATTTCTTTCTTCGTTCTAATTCTTCAAAGGTTCATTGTCTTTCTCCATCTCTGTTCAGTCCTTTTCTTAAATACTTAATGATAATAAAATAAAGACATCGTAAACTGCTTCAACAGTGGATCCAAAGATCTGTCGACTTTTTCATGACAGCCATAAGAGGGAATATTCGATGTTTATGAACTAAATGTTATTTTAATACTCTTGAGAAAACAATCTGAACCGGGATCAATGTTTTAAAAGCCCATCATGTGAAGTGGGAGTCACTTGAGGATTTATTAAAACTCATCATCTTCCATCCCATAGCTTTTACTGCTCCGCTGCCTGCCTTCACAAATCACACAGTATGCAGCAGCTACAATGAAACGCAGGCTGGATGTTTCTTTCCTTCTTTCTTTTTTTTTTAGGTCAGATTATTTCATTTTGTGTAAGCATCACATGGCTTCAAATACAAGCTGAGAGCAGATACACTATTTATATCCTTCAAAATGAAACGACATAACGAACGCTGCAGCTACGGTTTGGAGGCGGCTTAGAGCTCTGCACATGTTCGGTGTCCTCAGACGGCCGCGAACATGAACTTTCATCAGCTTGCTGTGCTTTGTTGAGTAACGCTGAGGCTCGAGTTTGAAACGAAGTAAAATGACTAACTCACGAGCACGCCGACCCCCCCCCTCCAACCTTTCTCTGCCCTCGACAGAAACGACTGTGTTCACCCATCAGTGTGTGGCAGGCTGCCGATCACAGCTTAAATCACATAAGAACAGTGTGAGCTGCATGAACCCGCGGTGCCTCTAAATGATGATGATCCATCGAAACAGACAAAAAAGACTGCATTTGTAGCTTGAAAGAATTTTTTGGAGATCAACATTTTTATAGAATTCACTTCACGTTTTATCAAAGTTAGGATGTGTGGACATTTCACAGATTAAAATAATTCATACAAGAAGTTCTTGTTGGTAAATGTCATGTGGGATTTATTTTAGAACCTGAAAATCACCACGTTATGTCATCATTTAAAGCGATAGCTCAGATCCTTTATAGCACAGGTGTCGAACTCTGTTCTTTGGGGGAGTTGTCTCATGTTTTAGACGTATTCTTGCTTTAAAACACCTGGTTTAAATGGATGACTTGTGGACGTGCTTCTGGAGAACTTGATGATTTGGTGAGGAGGTAATTAAACCGTTTGAATCAGGACTGTGGCTCTTGAGGCCTGGAGTTTGACACCCCTGCTTTATAGTAAGGTTAGGTGGAAAAATTAGGATCAGTGAACATCTTACCTGTTGTCAGTAGCTCTTTGAGCAACCACGGTTTGGGAAATACAGTTTAACTCTGAACTGATGAGCTAATTGATTAGCGAGCTAACAGCTAATTCCAATCTGAAATATCTTAAAGTGGTTCTTGTTAAACCCGTTTTGTAAACCCCACTGTTTGTTTCTCAGTACACGGTTAACAGAAATATTAAGTTCCTGCTGGAAGTGCTGCAGTAACAGTGTTACAGCTAGCTGCTGCCGCTGCTATTTACACATGCAAACAACCATAAACTTTTATGTAAATGACTGCATAAGGCAAAATTGACCTCAAATTAAACATTTATTTGTATAGAACCCTATAAAATCTTTGAGCTGTTGACGCTTGGACTAATCTTTCGCACATCAAGCCAATCAAAGTTAAACTTTCCAAACTGAAGATTCAAAGAGCTATCAGCAACAGGTAAGATATTAACCACTCATAACTTTCTCACAGGACCTCACTACTAAAGATCGTTTTAAATAGAAACAATCTTGTCTCCACTTGAACTAGCCGTTAGCTTATCAGTCCAATCAATCCTGATCTCCTTCTTTTATGTACATTTATTTGACTCCCAAAGAGCCTGCTTTTTGCAGGTAGTACTATTTTAATGTGCTGATCACTAGCAGGGAACCTCTCCAGCCATCTATAAACAGGAAAAATGCAATCCAAAGGAAGGATTAAAAGCACACCAGTAAGCAAAAGGAAATGTGCTACAGATTTAGCAAAGTAATCACCAAGGTGACGGTATGATCCAAACAGGCTGAGCTGATCTTATGTGGCTGAAGGTTGCTGAGATCATTGGCTTCAGGTGAGATGGCTGGAAACAGGAGCTCAGAGCTCCACCTAGAGAAACGGGAGGGAAATAAAACGGTAAAAGCTGCGTATTTCAAGTCCAGATGGATACATCAAAAGCTTCTTTGGGAAGCTTTTTTTAAAAAGTCTACTTTCTTACCAAAAGGCTTGTTTGTATGTGAACGAACAGGAAGTGCAAAAGCAGAAGAAAACTTCAGTTTTCAAACTACTAGAGTGATGATAGCAGGAGCCCAATACTGTAAATTAAATGCAAGTATAATAGATGAACCCTGACTGTATTCTCTGAACAGCTCCTGGAAGGCAGGTGAAGAAACAGAAAGAAACAAGGGATGGGGAGTTCAAAGCTCCTCAATGATTTATAATGAAGAAGTGTGTGTCATCGGCATCATCGGTGGCACCCATCCCTGTCATCTGCTGAATTCTCACCCAGTAATGTGGCTCCTGTGGCAGGTGGTTGATGTTTCACAGGTCATGAACTTTAGCACAGATGCTAATAGAGGAGTGAAAGCAGCTTTTGCTTCACCCCGCCTGCCTGAGTGACATTGAGCTTGCAGCAGAGAGACAGAGCCGTCCCTTGGAGACCACATGTATGGAGCAAGGCTACTTTCCCCTTTTAGCCCTGTATGAAAAGGGCAGAAAGGTTCACGCAAGCGCTTACATCAAAACCAAAGATCAACAAATATCACAAGCTGCAGGAAAATAACTTTTATATTAACTACAACTGGGAAACACTTGTGATAGTTGAACCGTTCTTTTAGCCAAGAAGCCGAGGAGTAAGTTCCTTATTTTTTTGTATCTTGGCTGTGGGGGAGGGTTTGAGCAGAAATTCCCACTCGCTACTTTCAGCATAAGCTGGCTGCTGTTCAGTGACAAAAGAGGTTTTTATTTGTGTTGAAATATACAGCTCTATTTGGTTAATTGAAGGGTTAAAACTGGCTGCACAGAGAAGAATGTGGCTACAGGATGAGGACGGTGCTGCTGCAGGTAAGGCTTTTATTATGCAAAGACAAAGAGTTTCAGTTTCTCAAGTTTGGATTTCTGGGTGTAAAACGAAAGACTTTTATTTAAGGTGCCGATCACGTTAAAGAGAAGACAGGAAAATAAAAAAGACCAACTTTATAAAAATGCTCCAACTTTATGTCCTTATGCAGCTTCTTCTTCTTTATGTCATGTTCTTAAATTTATGTAACTTAAATTTGCCGCTTTGCTGGAGTGCTTTAATCATTTTAACATCAGAAATCGGATGACTTCTGCTCAGTTGAGTATCAAAACGGCTAAATTCATTTGTTAAAAAACTTTTTTTTATCACAAAGATATGTTTTTTGATGTATTTCACAAGGCATATAAAATGTTTAATAAAGTACTTTTAAAGTACTTGGTTCTAAGTTCTCTAGCTAACCTCAGCTAATAGCTTTGCTAGTTGTACCTCTGTACCCCCCCTTTTTAACTGGGGGATATGATTATAATTATAATATAAATAGTTTTTTATGTGGGCCTCCCTGTCAATAGTATAAAGGGAAATAGGATGACAAGGTCAAAGGTCATAGGTGCTTCATTTTTCTTTAGGAACTGGATTTGTATTGAAGGTATCAACTTTAAAGACAGAAAGGAAAGAATAAATGATGGAGGCAAAAGAAAAACAGAAGACAGACAAAAAAAGAAGGTCGTAAGGCGAAAGCAGCTTCAGTTCAGCTCACATTCATCCCACAATGTTGCTGAGAAACACGGAGGCTATTTTATGTTTTTATTTTTTTTTTAGATTTTTTTGTGCGCTGCAGGGAAAAGCGGGGAGAAATGCAGGAAGAAGGTAAACTGAAGGAAATGTCAGAGCGAAGCAGGAGAACAGGTGAACGTGAGGAGAAAACGCGTCTCAAAGGTTAACCTCAGGGAGCAACACAGAACGTCTTACTGACATCTTTTCCTCACGCAGAATGACTTTTTTTTTGCTTTACAAATTCAGCAATATTCCTAACCTACGTATAAACAAACCATTTTCTTTTTCCCATAAACATTAAACTCCCCAACCTGGACTTTTACTCACTAGCTGGTTCAGTTTCAGCAGCAGCTGCATGTCAGGAAAGTTCACAAACTGTAATGTGCTGTGCATATTTTATACACATAGCCAGCCCTTTATTACAAGAGATGATTAAAAAAGAATGGGCCTACTCACAAGTCGAACTTCATGTTTAGCATTCATCGTGTCTCACAAATTGTTTGAAACTTTTAATGTCTAAATGGATTTTTTTCCTGCAGTTTTTATCACCTGCTGTCAAAAGGGAAAAGGCAGGCATTAATGTATGTAAAATTATTAATAATAATCTGTAGTGTTAGCAAAATATCACATGAACCACAAGACAGATTTTATTGTAACCTTCAGAAAGTAATCAATGGATGCAAATCTACAACTCATTAGAATTTGGAGTCTACCTGGGTTATGATGGCTACCACAGATAAGTGGTCCTAGCTGACACAAAAATGGCTCGAAGTTAATCAAATTTACAGATATTGAGATAACTGGTGTGGTAGTAGCTGAGAGTCATCCCCAATACTTTTCTAACAAATCGTGCAAGTTCTTGCAATATGAAATAAAATTGTGCATAATGTTATTTTCAATATTTGATCAAAACAGCTACAACTCTATTTCTCAACAGAAGATGATCTTAGTTTTAGATGTTTGCATCAAAGGCAACAGGCGATATGCATTCCTGTTAAAAAATGTTGCTCCTTTCATTATTATTTGAGAATATTGTCAATAGATTTATCTGTTTCTTAGCAGGGTTACAATAATTTCTGTTTTCAGGAAAAGAAAGCTCTAAGTATAACTTTCTTTTGCCTGTGATTCAGCGTGAGTCAGCTGACACAGAAAGTGGAACCTGGATCCTTCTGTAATTTTACTTCCTTTATTTTTCTGACCCAAAGTCTTCCCGAACTTCCTCTCCCAGTCACGCTGATGGGATGTGAGACTCTCTGGTTGTCGTAACTTCGGCTGAGCGTCGAACCATGCCTGTTTTCAGATGCTGGTTTCTGTTTAGTGTGAATAAAACGATTGTCTTCTTCCCACAGATTCTGATGGAGAAAGCAGCTTATCTTCTGAAGACTGGGGAGATATCCAGGTAATGCTGTTACACCTCGGTAAGCACTGAGTCCTGGATCAACTGAAAATAAATGCTATATAATATTAAAACAAAATCCACTCACAGACACACAAAAAAAAGTTAAACCAAACAGAAGAAATGGTCCAGTGAAGATGTGATTTGCCACACATGCAGACCGGCAATGGTGTGTAAATGATTTGATTTGCAAGGAGCTGGCACATCTGGAACAAGCACCATAAATGGTGGCATCACTAGTGGAGCAATAGTGTTATTAGGCAGTTGCCAGAGCAACCAAGAATTTGTCAAAACAGCGAGGAAAGGTCAGCAGACACACAGGGTATTAGAAAACATGACTAGTACAGTTTGATATGGATCACGTTTACACGAGATGGTGAGATGGTGGTCATATTATTGCTCAACATGTGGGGCTTACAGAACCTATGGGTGCATGAGGACAACCAGACATGTTGTAAAGCAATGATTCCCAAAGTTGGGCTCGGGACCCCAATGTGGGTCACCCAACACCAAGTAGGGGTCCTTAGATAATCTCCAGATATCAAGTTATAATTTAAAAACCCAGTTTTTATGATAGATTTACACCATAATTGTTACAGAGAATTGAAACACAAGTCAATTAATGATTCCAAAAATAGCAAAATGGATGCTAAGACTGTTTGTGTTGTCATTATGCCCTTATTTAATAGGATCATTAGCACTTTTGGATGTTTAAACAGCCAACAGATGGGGTCACACATCTTTGTCACTGCTATTTTGTGGGTCAGAAGCTGAAAAGTTTGGGAACCACTGTTGTAAAGGGTCAGGTCACCAAAAACAGACCACATTAAGGGAGGGTTGTTGTATTGTGCGCCAGGTATTACAGGATGACACTTTGCTAATCACCCAGACACAGGTATTGGACTCTTTACAACACCCTGTGTCAGTCTGCACTTGGTCTCAACAACAGGTTCACTGTCACATGCGTAGTCTGCTGTTAACATTAGAACAAATGTTAACGGCATTTGGAGTGGTGGTGAAACAACGGCAAGCAGCACTGTGTCTGTGGCTCCATGAAGAGAGGACCGATCCTGCTAATGTCGTAGAGAGACACATCAGCATTGCTCCTGCTGGTGTGAGAGCGTAGGGCACGACTTCAGGTCACCTCTGGTAATGATTTGGGGATTGTTGGCACAGAGCTACATCAGTGACATTCTGTGTCTTTATGTCTTACCCGTCCAGACACAGCAGCCTAATACAAACTTTCAATAAAACGACATCAGTCCACACACAGTCGAATACATGACGCAGACAGCTTATGAACAGGAGGAAGGTCCTTCAGTAGTCAGCCAGGTTCCCCAATCTTTCCTCAATCAAATATATGTGGGATCAACTTGGATGTGAACTCAGACCCGACACCGATCTGCTGGATCTTGAGGGCCAGTTCCAACATCTGTGGACAGACTTGCAACAAGAGAGGATAAAATGTCTGTATGCCTTTTTTCTGCATCAAATTTCCTTTTGTATCCAGGGCAGCGTTGGTGGCACACGTATTGACATGGAACCAGCAGAGTGCCTGTTCTGCCAAGTCTGCTAACCGTTCAATATAATATTTAATCACTGCACTACAGTCACACGACACATGTAGTTTTTTTTTTATTTTCACCACCTCACTGAACCTTTTTTTTGACAGTGAGTGTAGCTGAATCAAGACAGCGTGCAATCTTGATTACATGTAGGAGAAAAAGTCATTTTGGTGCCTCGGTTATCTGATAAAAGTTAAAGGTGTGAGTAAAATGAGCTGAATCAATTTGATCTTCACGCATTTCTCTCGTTTTGTTCTGTTGAATGATTGTTAGTGTGACATCCTGGAACAGCAGAGGGATGAGGCCAATCAGAGACTCACTGAGCTGGAGGAAGGTGAGAATTTTAGGATTTTTAATGTGTTTGTTGTCAGTAACAGATTGATTTTATGCTGCAGATCAAATGGACAAAAACTACAAAAACAAGAATCCTAAGCAAAGTTCCAGCAGCAAAACAAAAACAACAGCAAAATATATTACACATGTTAAGAAAACTCATCAAAACAGAACAACAATTTGCAATAAGGCAATAAAATCAGAATTAAATATTTTTGACGTAACAGAACAAGAGCACAATGATACAAACTTTCGTAAATAAAACAATTAAAAATAAATCAGGAATTAAACATCTTCCAAAGCAGCAAAGCCAAAAACACAACACTGACAAACATCACAACAAACTTTCTGACAACAAAACAGAAAAAAACAGCTGAAAGTACAAAATCAAATATATGTTTTTGGGAGAAAAAACCCCAAAACAAAACAATGAAACTTAAAAGACAGTTTAAAAACACAATGAAACAAAAAACACCATGAAGACTATTTTGGAAAACACAACACAAAGAAAACAACAATAAAAAATGATACAACTACACATAGTTAAAGAACTAAAAACACTTATTTTGTTTTTTGTTGCTTTATGAGATGTTTGGATTTCTAAAGAGACTCTAGTGTTTCTTGTTTTATGAAATCTGACTGTAATTCAGCAAACAAGGTTATGTTTTCAGCTATTTTATTTTTGCTGTTCCTTGAACTAGTTGTGGTTACTGAAATGCTGTGGTTTTGTTGTTGTGTTTTCTTAAATGTTGTGTTTTGTTCGGGATAAAAAGTAATCACAGTAAATAAGAAATGATCTCAAGCAGAAAGAATGACAGGGATACAGATGTGTCCCTTCATAACGTATTTATATAACGAAGATTTTTGTGCTTTTTTGTTTTGTTTTTACATCTATGACTGATTTATTTAGTCCTTTTTCCATGAACAGCTTCCAATCAGCTCCTGAAGGAGATCAGTGTTCTGGAGATGCAGTTCCAGATCGAGCGCTCCTGCAGGGAGAGCGCTGAGGCCCTGGCTCTCAAAGTACGACTTAAACCATCGTTTTTCTGTTTGTGCCTTTTTTTTCTTCTCCTGTCATTGCTTGTCAAAGGATAGAATTTATGAAAGTTCATTTAAACTATTAAAGGAGCAGAGCTAGATCGCCCTTCACTTTCACCCACCGTCTCCTCTGTCGCACAGGTTAGCAACGAGAACAAAGTCCTGAAAAGGAAGAGCCAGATGCTGCTGCCGCTGATCTCCGAGCTGCCGGGGATCCTGGTTCCTGCGCCCCTCGATGAGGGGACCGACCTCTCAGCTGGGACTGATGTGGTTGATTTAGGCAGCTGCAACAACGAGGACGCGCTGCTGCTGGAGAGTCAGGCTAAGATCACAGGTTAGCCCCGCATGATTCCAAATTTGAAATAAACTCTTCTGATCCTCCAGTTTCTGAGGTGACTGAAAACATTATATTAGCATTCGGAGTCGTATCACCCAACTGCAGGGCTGCTGCCATAGAAAAGGCCTGTTTGCCTTTAATTTTAAGATATACACAAAGGCTTCAGTTAGATGTATTTTTTTTATATATGTTTTGTGAAATCTTCCATTTTGGTCAACAAAGGTGGCCTTCAGATCTTTGCTAGACTGGACTGAGTCCTTCAAGATAAAGCTGAAATAATCAGCTGCATACAGTACGTTCTTGTTCAGTCGACATCCCCGTTCCAATTTCATCCCCCCACAACTGACAAGCCCTTTAATCCAAACAACCATATCAGGCTTTTATAAACCCATTGAATACAACCAAGAGCAGCACGAGGATTTCAGCATGCGTTCCATATCTCAGAATTAAATAACCTTACATTGTGATTGTTACGCCCAAATGACTCTTTCCTCATCCATCAGAGCAAATGTCAGTGGTTCCTTTATTAAGCCACAGTTTTATGAGCTTGGGGACAGTTTGGGTCCATGTTACAGCAAACGTTTTCTTTTTCTTAGTTATGTTCAGACAACACTCCTGGTAATAAAATATTTACTTTTTTGTGGTTTCCTATAGGGGTTTTTAGTCAAGGTCAAGGGGTTTTGATGATAATACATCCATTTTACTAGATGGATGGATATTTTATTATTCCCAAGGGAAACGCAAACACCCAGCAGCAGCTACAGCCACAAGACAAGACACAGAAACCTCACACAAACCACTTAAAAATCCCTTAAAAGTTCCCTTATTACGTACTACAATGAGACTATTACACTAATGGGAATCACTTTCTTTGTTTCCTTGGAGACATTTTAGCATAAAAGACATTAAAATAAAAAAAATGTCACTTCCTGGTTGTGTTTTAAAGGGAAAAATACTTGAGGCTAATTAAGTTAAATTTGTGCTTTCTTGCCTTGCTTACTGTCAGAAAGGAAGACTTAAATGAAAATATTAAGAAAAGCAGAAATAATACATCATTTATGTTGGCTTTTACTTTACTTATCTCCTTTTCTTTGTCACTATAAGTATCTGAAACTCATCATCAGGCAGGTGTTGTGATGTAGCTCAAAGAAATGCTCCCTTCAGCCTTTTGTTGCCATTCACTGTGGACCTATCAGGCTAGTGCCTCAGTAAAATTGTTTCTTACGTATAAATACTGGGAACAAAGACATGCAGACATTTGTTCCACAGTTGCCGCTGACGCACGCACTTCACAGCAGGAGGTTTTTCCTGCAGGATACGTGGTCCCACAGCTGGAAATGAGAGGCGAGGAGGGTGGGATAGATGTGGTCCACGGTGCACAGGCAGCAGGATATGATGCCGAAACCATTTGTTTTCTTTACAACACCTTAAAAGAATAACAGATAAGCTCTTAAATCACATATACAGTATCTTAACTTACACCAGTATGAATGAGTCAGTGGAAATCAGGCGAGCAGCAACAAGTAAGAAGCAGTAACTTTTACCAGCACATATTTGTTTTAAACCCGAAAAAATGACAGATTTGCTCCTACCGGGTGTTTGGACGTTGTCTTGTCGGCTGATTTTCTGGACATTTTAATGGACAGCAGGAAAAATAAGAAAATGTCATATCTCTGAAGTGAATGCTGAGAATATTTGCGTTCTTACAGATCTCCTCTTCAGACCATCTCAAATATTTCATACCAGCAGTGCATGCATGAACACAGATCGTTAATGAGAATCTGGATAGGAATTCCTTTAAATGATAAAAGAATTTGATCTTGCACTTCTCTGTGTGTGTGTGTTTGTGTGTGTGTGTCAGCACTGCAGGCATCAGTGGATGGTCTGTTGGCTGAGAAGCTCCAGCTGGAGCAACAAGTGGAAGAACTGACCAAAGAGCAGGTCCAGCTCAGAGAGCAGGTACAAGCACCACTGTGTGTGTGTGTGTGTGTGTGTGTGTGTGTGTGTGTGCTTGGTTCTGTTACTTCTTTAGAACATTTTCTGGTGAAATCACCTTCCTTGTCAGAAGCAGTAGTCCTTATTTGGACCAAACCACAATCCTAATATGGTGGAAAAGCATTTTAGGGTTAAGCTTCGGGCTAAGGTGTGAATTGAGTTTAAGTTAGTGTTGGGGTCACTTTTATGGTCAGATTTAGAGATCGTGTCAGAGTTAGGCTACAGAAATGAGTGGTTAATATAATATTCTAATAATAGCAGAGTTACAAATGTGTGTGTGTCATAGGGGGTAGGTATTAAGGCAGAAACAGGGCTGTTTATGTTTTCTGCGTCAGCTCTGTGGTGGCATAAATTGAATCATCTTCACCTGTCCCCTCAGCAGAGGAGTGTTTACAGCTCAGATTTTTGTGACCTTGCTGACTGTGTAATCAGCAGTTCCCATCACTCAAATCACTACATTTCAAAGTGAAGTCATATTGTCAGTGTAGGAATGGAGGGAAATGTTATGTTTAAGGATAGAAAACCTTGAGGAAGTTATTTGAGTTAACATTCTCTGAAATCAATGAAACACAACAGCATGTGAATGCATGGAGGCACTGAGAGTTTAACACTGATGGTTTCCTGCAGCTTGCTGTGGAAACTGAGGAGAAAGAAGCCATTCTGAAGAAAATGAGCAAACAGAGCAAGAACATGAACAAAATCAAACGAGGTACGTTTTTATTATGATAAAATCACTTTTATTACTGACAAACGGGCTGTCGTGCAGCATGTTATAGATTTACTGACATTTTTTTGCTTACACCAGGGCACTTTTGTGGTAATTTTGTAGATAGTTTTATAGCTGATGAACGTTTGTTTTGCTTTTTGTAATAAGCTCTGTCACAGTTCTGTCATTAATGTCAATTCAAACATACAAATGCTAAAATGTTAACAATGGTTAATATATTGTGCTCCTGAAAAGGGTGCAATGACGACTGGAGGAAAGGGGAAGAAATATTTAAACATGAAGGGTTTAACTTGGCTTGATCATGATCAGCTACTAGTTTCATCCATTATCAATATACAACAAAAAGTGGAGCTTTTGGCTAAAAAGCTCCAAACATAAACGATCCACCAAAGTCATCACATGCTTGCCCATTTTGTTGACTTGCTATTTGTTAAGATGACTCCTGCTTAAAACAGAAAAATAATACTGATCATTACAAATATGCAGCACAATTGTAAATCAGCAGTTTTTAAACTTACAATTACAACTCAGCTGAGCAGGGTTGTTCTGTTTGACTTTCTCTGCTGCACAGCAGCTTTCAGAAATGCTGTCAGAAACTAATCTTTGTGGCAGAAAACTGATCTTACCACTGTGAATGAACTTAAATACATCTGTGCTGTGGCACTTCCTCACTGCTGAGCCTTTTACATCAGGAGACACAACAAAGTTATTAAAAATTTCATCATAAGACATCTTATGCCATTTTTTTCCTGTCATCATCAAACCACTAATAACAGTTTGATTTACTGAAAAAAACATTTAAATGGCTAAGTGTAGTTTCTGATTGACTTTTAATTACATTTTGTTTTACATAAGGAGGTAAGTTTGCAAACAATGTGAGCGCTAAACCAAGGAGTACTCATCCATCCATCCATCCATCCATCCATCCATCCATCCATCCATCCATCCATCCATCCATCCATCCATCCATCCATCCATCCATCCATCTCCCCAGCAACTTTCTCCAGGCATCCTAGGGCATTCCCAGCCCAGAAAGGATATATAATTTCCCTAAGTTCCTTGCAGTGGGACATGACTGGAAAACCTCCTGAAACAGGTGCCCGGGATGCATCAAACACTTGAATCACCTCAGCTGACTCCTTTTAGTGGAGAAGAGCAGCATCTTCACTCAAAGCTCCTCCTGGATAATGGAGCTCAACAGTCTGTCTCTAAGGCTAAAGCTGGATTCATACTCCCTGAGAAGTGAAGAAATCTGCTCTCCCTCACGTGGTTGTGAAGTTTTTTTTTCTTATTTTCCACACAAACATTTTAGACTTAATGAGAAACTGTAGGCAGAACTCCTGGAAGCCACTCCTCCCGAGGTTTCCATTCTCCCGTAGCTGTACAGATTGTTGCTTCCCTTACCAGACATTTATATTATACAGACTGAGACAGTAAATTTGTTACAAAGAGACCACCATCATTTTCAACATATGGTGCACAAATAGTGAACATAGGGAAGATGTCCCAGCACAGCCTCAGAGAGCCTCCCGTGTCTTCACACTGTCTCCTCCGTGCACAATAACTGTGCTCTCTCCTTTTACGAGTTCTTCACCTTTTGATTTGCTGGAACAGTTGTAAATATACCTGTATTTTCTAACAGCCTGAGCCAGCTGCTCCTCAGCAAAGCAGTTGTAGTGACATGACCCCATTGCTGTTTCTGCATAAACACGCCCACAATAAAGTTCTGAAAGTTCTCAATCAAACAATAATTGACGCATACCGGACCTTCTGCGCAGAACAGGCTCTCGAAGCTCATCTGAGAACAAAATGACTAAATTTTTTTGCTTCTCCTGGAGTATGAAGTCAACTTAAGCACAGCCACCCTAAGAAGGAAGCCAATTTCATCTGCTTGTATCCAGGATCTCATTCAAGAACCACGGCCTCAGGTTTAGAAGCGCCAACGCTCATCCCAGCTGTTTCACAATCAGCTGCAAACCACTCTAGTACTCGCTTAAGGACATATGCTGAAGACACAGACAGAACCACATCATCTGCAAAAAGCAGAGACGAGACATTGAGCATCCCAAACCAGACACACTCCTCTCCATGATGTCTTGAGATCCTGTCTATGAACACCTCGAACAGGACTAGAGACAAGAAACAGCCTTTCTCTTTTCTGTTTATTTTCATATTTATTTTTTTGTTCTGTGTCTGTATACCCAGTGTCCCAGCTTGTCACAGAGGAGTTCACAGAAATGTCCCAGAAACTGGAGCTGGAGCAGGGCCTCCGGCAACATGCTGAAGTCTTCGCCCACCAGGTGTGTGTGTGTGTGTGTGTGTTTTCAGCAACGTACAAAATGTTTCTGTCACACATTCACACCTATAGACTCTGAAGGTGACAGGTCGTGCCACAGGAAGGCAGGGGGAGTGTTGGGGCTGACCTTCGGGTGGCCGCGGTGAGAAAAAGGACACTCAGACAAAGGGGTGGGACGGGAATGGACACACACACACACACACACACACACACAGACAAACAGACAGGGTCTTGGTGTCAGAGAGCAGCAGAGGTGGCAGGTCAGCTGAGAGGGTCTCTGTTTTCACCTCGACAGCCAGATTTCAGCTCTCATTGAGGCAAGGCGCTCACACACAAGAGAAAACACACAAACAGAAAAACATGAATTCACTTAAAATCCTCCAACCTAAACAAACACAAACACACACACACAGATACACACACAGGCAGGGCACAGTTCCTGCTGTCCCAGCTGCACCTTTAATGAAGGGCTTTTCTTTCAAAAATGTCTCTTCTCTCCTTCTCCTCCCATTTAGTCCCTCCCTTCCCCATAATTAGTGGTCATCACGGCTGCTGCAGGAGAATAGTGGTCTTTATGCACAACCTGTCTTTGCCTGACACCTTTATGTTTTGCTGAGCACATATAGCAATTGTCGCCTTTGTGTGCGGTGTCCTCCATTTACCGGACAGGCGCACAATGGGCCGCCTCGCAGGGGTCCTTACCTGTGAAAAGGACCCCCAACTCTTCACACAATTCAGCCCCTTTACTCTCAATTCGCGGTAAAAGACCCCCCCCTGCGCTGAATGCCTCTTGTGTGCACTGCTATTTGTCTGTTTTCATGTGTTTTGAAAACAACAAACCATTCACACCTCTCCTCCGTGATGTGTGTGGGTATAATGATGCAGATCCTCAAACAGGAAACAATTTGGAGCTCTGTGTGTGTGTGTGTGTGTCTTCGGCTCTTTGTGTTGCTGCGTGTGACTGAATCTGCGTGTATATGTATGAAATAAGTGTGCTAATTGCTGTGTGAAAATTGCTCTCCGCTGAAGGGAGAACCAAAGATCGGAGCGGCGTATTTTGCAGGGTGAGGCCTTGTGGTACATGTTGCTGATGCAGACCAAACCTGCAGCTATTTATTTTTTAATGAAAAAAAAAAACAGAACTGAAAACTTGTTTGTTCACACTTCCTGTTCCTTGATCACAGGTTAATGTATAAAAATGTTCATATAACTGGTGACACTCATACAAACACAACAATCTTTTCTTGTTTCCTTGGGGAGGGGTGCTTGCCTTTAAATCATCATGCACTCAAACAATATTAGAGCATTTCACTTCCTCTTTTAGGAGCTAATATTTCGTAATTTTCACTTATGACCAAGGTCATTTTATCAGCTCTACATAAATAAATATTTAGACCACTTTTACATAAAACATTCCACCTTCATTTGTGATTATCCTAAGAACCGGTACAGATTTATTTTTAATACTGCCTTTTTCATTGTTCTTAAAATAAGCTCAAAATTCTTAATGAAAGGAAGCTGGATTGTTGTAGTTTATTCCAATATGCAGCAGTGTAGGAGAATGCTTTGTTCCACTAAGTTCTGTTCGTACCAAAAGTGTGCTGCTGCTTTGTTTATGTGACATTTAGGAAGAATTTGAGAAAAAGCCAAGGATGGATTTTTAAATTAAGTCATACCAATGCAAATGTCTGTGTGTGGACAACAGGGGCCAGTTAACCTGAAAGTCCTGTGCCGTGTCCAGTGTTATGTATGTTAGTACAATGTGGTAAACATTGTCTAACATCTTTAGAAAATGAACAGGAGCTCGATAATGACACAGAGTCATTATAGTCTACAGTACATGAAGTAATAAGGTGGCAGCAAAAGCAGGTCCTTTACTTTAAAAGAAAGAAAGAAAAAAAGATGTGATTTATTTCTCAAAAGGAACCATAATTTTTATTTTGTTCTTTTTAAAATAGTATTTTAGTATGAGATTTAAAATAAAGATTTTCATCATTTAGATTTACAACATTTTTGTAAAACGGCAGAATTCAATAGGGGTGTCCTGGTGGAATTAGTTGGGAAAACTGCAGGGATTTTTATTTTTTTCCGAGAAGAACAGACCTTTAGTTTTGCAGCATTTAATACTAGTTGGAGATGGAACAAATGGGATAATAATTTTAAATAGGGACTGCAGACGATCAAAGCTCAGGAGCGTTAGAGCGACAGTAAACTACTGTGTCATCAGCACAAATATGTGGAGATGCATCTGTAATAATCTGTCCCACCTTTCACATCACACAGACTGCTGTTTTAAGGACATTCGTTGTTATTAAAGCAATGGTTCTGATCTGCTGAAGTAAGGGTTCTGTGAAAAGGTGATGAAAAATGAATGCCTTACCTGTTGTGGACTCAGACTCAGCTTGAAGAAATGGAGTTTAATTCTGACTGGACTGATGAACTAATGGTGAGTCCAAGCGGGGCAAAGACCAAACTGGATTACTGCCATCTTAAATGAACTCCAATCCCAAAGATTTCACAGTGGTTCAAGCAAACGCTATTTTCTAAACCCTCCAGTTTTGCATGACATAGTCATTTTGACAAAAATACTAGAACATTCCTGCAGGAAGTGTCTCAGGCAGCAGCAGAAGTGCTACTGCTAACTGCCTCTCCTATTTGTGCTCGCAAATAGCTATAAATTTCCATGTAGCTAAACATGTAACTCAAATTTGCCAGCAACGTAAAAGTTTAAAAAACAGCATTTGCATGAACTGTAGTGAAGTTTTTGAACTTTGATCTGTTTTCAGGCACAGCAGCTCACTTTGGTCTCGGCCCCACTCAGACTGGCTGATAGCTAATCGATCTGTTTATTAAACTCTGTTTCTCCAAACTCAGGTTTGCTTTGTTCCAAAGACTTGAGCCGTCTAATCACAATCCGCTTTCACCAAGAAGAATCTCAGTCAAACAAACCTGTGAATCTTGTCATAGACTGTGAGATAAAAATTTATCACATTTATTGAGCCTCAGGAGGACATGGAGCAATCTGGAGAGATGAATAGAGCCCATTTCAAATATTGCACAATTAACTTTGTGTAAGGCTGAGCGCCACAAATACGCACACGTTAAAATGAACAAATATGCTTTAAAAATAGGTCACAAACTGTCTGAATTCATGTATTATGGTTAGATGGAACCAAAGGGCAGCTGTGCATCAGTTTATTCATAAGTGACAAAATGAAGGCAAGGTGGAGGTGCTAATATTGTTTGCTTACTGTGTCTGCACTTAAAGCACTACTAGGATCATTTAGAGCCTAAACATGGCACTCATTGTTAAAAAGCCTTGGTTTAATGTCAAGGTCTTGGGTGTTTTAGCTAAATATTTAATTTAATTTAGCCCTTAAATTCAATTCGAAACTGATGAAGAGGTTTTAAATCTGTCAGTGAAAAACTTAGTTTTGTAAATTTTAAATTGCTTCAACATTTACAAAAGTGTGGCTGAAACTCCCAGCAGGCAGGAGTCAAGAATACATTTTATATATTACTCACATTTCTATTATACTGAAAACAATTTTGCATTTTATTAACAAGTTCAGACTAAAATATTGGTAGTTTGCATTCAGCTTCCCGTTTTTATTCTGCAACTGCTGATCACTCATAATTTGTAGATCGGTCCAGGAGATGCATCAATTCTGATTTCTTAAATACATTTTTTTTGTTCACTTTTCAGGCAAATGAAAGTTGACACCTCCGACTAAATCAAATGTAAAAGAAGAAAATGTTTATTTGAAGTGCTCTGATAACACAGGAACATGCCAGTTACTAACAGCAACTTGGGGCATTCATCTGTCAAACTATAGAGGAAGAACAACATTTGCTCTGTGAAATGAGGCAAAGTCTGGTATTTTTGATTATAATAGAAGAATAATGATGTTTTGTCTCAGAGAAAATCATCCTGTTCACATTGTTTCCTATTCTACAGTGAAGCCGACGAGTAATGATGGCTTCCAAGTCATTATTCAGTCAAACGCTGGTTTGAAAACATTTTGCCTGCATTGTGACAACCTCCTACTGGGACGAATTCTACAACCAGCAATTCAATTCCTGCCATTGTCCTCTAATGGTGGTTCATTGCGACAGAAGGATTTCTTTTCTATTTTCTTAGAAGCAGATGATTATAAAGGTTTGCTGAAAATGTCTGAGGGGGTTTGTCTCATCAGATGTTGGCTGAGCAAACCACGGCCCAAAGATGGAACCCGATGGAGGCGTGCATCTCAGAGAGCGACATGCAGCTGCAGCTGCAGCAGGCGCTGGGGCAAATATCCACCGTCAGCACAGCCCTGACTGATATCCAGCTCTACTACCAGGAGCAGGTGTGCAAATTATTGTGACGATAGAGCAAATTGGATTTATGGGTTCACCCTTTCGTCCTGCCTCAGTGTCTCTTCTCCTTGTGTTCAGGGGAAACGGAAGAAAGGCGCCGACGAAGAGAGCGTCGTCGTCTCTGAGCTGCAGAACCTGAGAGAGCAGCTGGAGAAGGCTGAGGAGGACAGGAAGGGTCTGGAAACTCAGCTGGCTCAAGCTAACACATCTGTAGCACAGCTGGAGGAGGAAGGTAGCAACTATCTGAAAAAAACAATACTAAAATGGATCTTTTGTAGTGGGGTTATGAACAATTAATGCTGTACCTGTTGTCGACAGCTCGTTGACGGTTCAGAGAAACACTTTAGTTCTGACCAGACTGACAAAGTGGACTGCTGCCATCTTAAAACAACTCAAGTTTCAAATATTTAATACAAACACTATTTTATAAACCTTTTATACCATGTGCTCAAGGCTTCACCAGAAGTGCTACAGCCACCTGCTGCTGCTGTTTGCACAGAGAACCCCCACAGTGCTCTCTGTTGAATCTACTCACAGTCTGGCAACAGCAACTTGCACATCAACCTCTTCCAGGTCCATGATTGTGGTACAAATGACACGTAGAAAATGTTTGTCTTTTATTGGTACACATCATCCTTCTCGGTAAATACAACCAAAACAAACGTTCACTTTTACCACTAGCAGGAGAAATGGGTCATGGTTTGTTTGACACATCCACAAAACAGAAATCCTAAAACTGCTAAAATTTGATGCCACTCCATTTTTGTTTCATTTTCCGGAAGATGGAAGTTGCGCTCAGTGTCTTCTTCAGAGGTTTTTGTGTCGTTTTCTTCAATAGTGCTTGGGTGAGGGGGTGGGGGTGGGGGGGGCAGGTTGCTCAAAGGGTTTGGCTCGATTGACTCAGTTCAGTGTGAACTGGAACCACAGCAGCTGAAAATGGAACAAATGATGACATTTTGGTCCCCAATCGAACTGAGTCTACCTGACAATCAGGTGTGAATGCAGCCTAACTCTCCACTTTAGGTGGACGGCCAGGTCTTGGGAGGTTTGCAGTCATGTCCTACTCTCCCCATCTTCTGCTGATGGGTTAAACAGAGCTCTGTAGGATGGTGTCCCGCCTTCGTTTGTCTTCTAGTTTAAATATGCAGATGTTTGATGTGAACCTGATCTGCCGGACCACATCTGTATTTCTCCACCGTTTTTCTTTGCAGTGAAACAGCTACAAGAAACACTGAGCAAGGAGGGGGAAACTGACGAACTGGTGAAAGAACCCACTCCTGCTCCACCTCCACCTCCACCTCCTCCACCACCTCCACCCCCACCACAAACTCCTGTCGTCAAGTAACAGAAAATAGTTTCATTTTCCATTCAAAGACTAATTTTCAGGCGTTTTTTTTTCTATTCTGACCAGGAAAAAAAAAAAATCAACAACATACCTTTACACTTTGCTTTTACATGTTATTTTGAAACTTTTTCATGCTCCACTTTTGTAAAAACACCCTGTTGCCTCTGTTCTCGTTCAGTTTACAGGAGTTCCTCAGGAGCAGGAGGGGAGATGGAGTCAGTGCAGCTGATCAAAACAGTCGGTTTCTTTTCATCCTTTTAATTGCATCGCACTAATTGCAATTTTTAATGGAAATTTAAAACTGAAGAACTTCAGTTGGGTTCCTATACTTAAATGCTTTTATTGACTTGTTTGACTCATTTAATGAGCTGCACCTGATCTTTTACTTATATTTTTATATGCCTGTATTTTTCAGAGCAATATGCAAACTATAAAACAGTAATTTAAAAGTATTTATTTTATACAATGTTTAAATTCATTTAATTTTTTTTTAAAGAGCCAGCACCGTTGTTGGACGTAAAGGCAAAAGCTGTAAATGAAATGATGGAGAGAATCAAGAAAGGCATCGTCCTGAAGCCCACTAAAGCCATTCAGGTAAAAAAAAGAGGATCTGTATTTTACATTTTAGACATTTATATGATAAAATGATCTAAAAGTGACCTAAAACTGATGAGCTTTGCCTGATAATTGATACTTCTTCACTCGCAGGAAGAAGAAAGCTCCTGGAAGGTCAGTTCTCTATCTGTTCCTTTGCTTTGAGAACATTCTAATGAAATATATATATATATATATATATATTAAAATCTACCAAATCCTGTTACAGGACCAGAGGAGTGAAAACAGACAATCGGCCATCCTGGAGTTGAAGGGAGTGTTGGTAATTCACATGAAATACTTCTCCCATTATAAAGACAAACAGGTATTTGAAATGTTTAGGATTAGTTTGATCCCAGTTTTTCGTTTCACTCTGAAGGACAACATTAAGCGCCAACACCACCGCAGGGTGCCCTCCAGGAGGGGGATCGGACGAAACATTGGGGAGGCCGAGCTCCTGACGGTGCTCCAGAGAAGAAGGAGAGCGATCGGGGAAAATCAGGAGACATCGTCCTCAACTCAAACCTGTGGTATGCTGACTGGTTTTACAGAGGGTGGTGTGTTTGTCTCTTTTATTTTTGACTTTCATCTAAGAGGTTTTGCAGAAAACCAAAGCATTAAGAAAAATATTATTTTTAGGAAATGTTTTGATTTTCTAAAGCAAATGAAATTGAACTTGTAACAAATGAGACATGCAGGAACACAGTAACATGTCGTCTCTGTTTTTATTTTCCTTATTTCATGTGTTTTTTTCAGTAGCAGCTTACATTTGATTTCATTTTGCACAGCTGAATTAAACACAGGTATAAATATAACAATGTAAATTTTAAAAGAAAAAGGGCAACACTAATACTTCCTTCTGTAATAAAAGGAAAAGAATAAGAGTTATCTGTCAGCTCACTCACAGGCCAACAACCACTGTCACTTCCTGACCGACCAAGATTATTTAAAATCCGAACGAAGCTTTTTATTCTAACCAGCCTGTCCCGGGGCTTCCTGTAGATCTCATTCTTTAGACCCGTGCCTGAGCTGAATATGTGCTGATTTCTTGGTCAGATCCCCAACCAGGGCAGCAGTGTGTCCCCACAGCAGGCGCTGGTCCCTGGGCCGGAGAGAGCAGCACCGCACCTGTGCTCCGGAGGCTGAGGCAGAACAGGGAGCAGAGAGATTCCCGCATCCGAGAATCAGCTCTGATCATCAGCCACAACGCCTTGCAGCAGCCTCTGGAACAAATACCTGCTATACCTACCTAATACCTTTGTGTGTTTTCTACTGCCACAACAGGAAAGCTTTGCCTGATTCTGTTCTATGTTGAAAGGTTTAAATAAAATATGCAGCTCTATACTTGTGTTATTTACTTTGGAGCACCAAACAAATGAGGTATATGGAAGAAAATCATTAAATTTCAATGTTTTTGGATAAGGAATATCAAAGAAAATCATTTTCAAGTGCCATTTAACCCAGTTCTTTATGCATGACGTATATAGGGAGCTGAGCATTTCCAGTTGTGTTCAATGTCCAGTACCGTTTTTTTTTTTGTCATCTTGTTTTTTTTTTTTTCAGCTGATCTAAGTGCAAGAAAGCAGCGCAGAAAATAGAGCCATTAAAAAAAAACACCTCTATGAATACCCTTGGCCACTTCTCTCACTAGGTGTCTTTTCTCCTGAAGCGCGATCCGGCAGCAGAATGCAAGCTGCCTTTTTATTTTGGCACATTAAAGCCGTCACACCCAGGGCCCAAAGGCGTCGCCGAGATAAGAGCCTCAGGTGATCCGCAGCCTCCATCCTGGAAGTTTTTTTTTTTTTTTAATGCAGCAGGCCCCCCTTTTGTTTTCTCACCTCTGCACAGATGCTGCATAGATCAGTGTGTGTGTGTGTTTGGGTGGGTAAGTGCACCACACCTTAACACTCCAACCCCCTACACACACACACACTACACCCATCTATCCACCTTTCTATCTTTGTTGAAAGCATTTGAAGAGAGGATGAAATTACTCTCACCTTTCACTCTGACACCATTTTAGTGTCTTCACAGTGTTTCACATTATCTATTTACTTTATTTAACACTTTACCGGAAAGGTCTGCCTTTTCACTCCCAGACATACATTTTTTATTGTTTTCCCTCCTAAAAACTCGGAGGTGTTGGCTTTTGAGATATGAAAATGCAGGCTACCCACTCTTTGTCATTATATCTATGCACGTGTGAATGTGTGTGTGTGTGTGTGAGTGTGTGAGAGAGAGAGAGAGAGAGAGGAAGGTGATGACAGGAAGTTCTGAAAATGATCTTCTGTATCAGAGAAAATGACCCTGGGAAGAAACTGGAGATGACCCATATAGAAATGAAATCCAAAGCGATTCAATTACTTTTTTTCTTTTTTTTTGACATGTTTTCTTGAACTTTAAATTCTTATAAACTTGCCCTAAATCAGTGTGAAATCAACAAGGAAGACACTTTTGTGTGTAAAAAAAAAAAAAAAAGTACAATATTTCACAGCCTAATATGTTTTTTAGTACAACTAAAGGAAAATCAGGATTTTCCAGGTCAGCAAGAACATCTTAAGTTTGGGGTTGAACAATCGGAAAAAAGGTTTTTGCCCCTGTTTGAATGTAGTCGTGTTTTCTTCTGATGGTAAAATATCTTATGCTAGAGTTTTAGACTAAAATCATCTTATTTTGAGAAATGATGAAGTTGTAGCCAATCTCAAACATAACTTTATGTGATATCTTGTCTGATTCTGTGTGTTCTGTTAGCACTCGGAGTACGTGTTGAGAATGACTGACAGCTACAACCACCCCACGTTTTAGCTCGATATCTGTAAAATTCTCTGAGCTGCAATCATTTTTGTGTTGGCTGAGGTCAATTAGCTGTGGAGGCCATCTTGAATTGGGTTGGTTTAGAAAGTTAATCAGTTGTAGAGATCAACCCAATGATTTTTTTCTGCAAGCTTGAATTAAATTTGTTCTCTGCTCCTTGAAATATTTTAGTAACAGGTACACAAACCGACACAAACACAGGCATAAACATGATTCTCCGCCTTTGTATTTTGGTGGCAGGCGATAAAGATAAGCCTGTTTTCCTCCTGAAAAAAAAGACTTCAGCACCATTTGTTCAAACCTTAGACTGGGTGAGGTTGATGCAGTTCACGGTGACTTGTTCCTGGAAGCTGAAATCCTCTGATAGAGTCACAGCAAAGTTTTGCAGTGACTATTTGACCCTCTGTCTGAGACTGGAAGGAGGCACGCAAGGAGAAGCAACAGTACAAGAAACTGCGTGAACCGGTGGACTGTGCATGACCTTTTTTTTTTATATTAGAAGTTATTTTTTCAGACCAAGCTGTAAGAACAAAACTGCGAGCTTCAAGGTACTGACAAAGAACTGAATATTCATTCAGACTCCCACTCATTGTGAGCAAAGCTACTCCTGAACATCTTATCTGAGATTAATTGGCAAACATTTTTAAGAAATGCTTGACTAAGTGCACACTGTCAAAATTAAACACACAATAATATCTTCGTCTTGATGCACTGACTACACTGTACCTGCCATGCTACAATAGTCAAGGCTCACAGTAACTTTTGGGGAAGATTTTTCACTCCTCTGAAATGCTGAATACAAAACCTATTTTGACCACAGTTATTTGTGCAAATGGCTTTTTGAAGCTAAAAATGATGACAACAAAGTGAAGCACTCACCCAACACAGGTACAAGGCCGCAAAACAGTTTTAAATCATCTCTAATGTCCTTATGTTTTGCTTCCAAGCAGCCAGCCTTTATTGTAATCTTTTAAAGTGGTCTTAATTAGTATATTTTTCAAACTTTCTGAAAGTATTTTTACTCTTCTTGTCTGTTCTTGTACCTGACCATGGAAGCATATTGTGAAGTTTAAGCCTAAAAAATGAGGAAAGTGGAGAAGAGGAGGATGAAAGGAGAAGTGTCAGATCTAAAAGCACGATATAAGAGCAGATAAACGGTATCTGAAAGTCATGTCTTTAAGAAAGAGAAAATATTTAACAAATATGTGACACAGAACCTGAGAGATGCATCGTCCTTCAGCTGATCATCCACTGTATGACCAGTTTTCAGCTAATAGCTCTTTGGGAATGACCTTGTTGGTGATAAAATACCATTTTATATGTCAAATTATTATTCTTATTTTTAATTCTGCTTTAGAAGTGTGGACAAATTGTCTCTTTGTAATAAGTTGATAGTAACAAAGTACCTAAATATCACATTTAAAATGTTTTCGTTTTCTTTCTAAGTTATCTGTTATATACTGGCATGACACAGGTTCATCCCCTGAGTTCAGGAACCTTTTTATGCCTGAATGATTATTTGGTCAGAGTTAAGTTACTTAAACAAATAACCGAAAACATTTCTGAATATGGTCAGGCACTGGACTGAAGATGAGTAACAAAGCAATTAGTATTTTAGCACCAACAAGGTGATGTCCAAAAAGCTATTAGCTGAAAAACAGTAGATGGTGGATAATCAACAGAATGGTGATGCCTCTGTCAGATTCCATGTCAGGTCTTTGCTGATTTTTTTTTCTGTTTCTTAAAAAATAAAAAATAAATAAATAAAACTTTCAGATTATGTTCTTCTGCATTCCTGAGTTTTTAAATAACAACCTGGGCCGGTACAAAATGAAAATGAATAAAAAAGAAAAACTTTGAAAGACCTCCAGAAAGCCTGAAAAACAATCTATTGATCAAGACCACGTTAAAAGGACAAAAGAAAGCTTGTCTGCTTGGAAACAGAATATAAAGGAGTTGGGAAGTATTTTGTTTTCTCTGAAACAAAAGGTGTCTCTGTGAGCCAACAGGGTGTGCAGTCCCAGCCACCACAATGACTTAAAGGAAGTAGTATTTGATTAATTTGGGTGTTGTTCAGTAACGAAGGTTAATGTTGTTTCTCTTTTCTTCCTAAAACAAACAACATTTATTTGACTGCCGTATTTCGAAATTGAGGGTTGATTTTGGTAGTAGGTGTTTTATATTGTGCCTTAAAATACATACAGACACATTAGACTCATCATGTGTATTTTAGTTTAAAAAAAACAAAAAACTAGTAATGAGCATTAGAACCGAGGAGACGCTGCAATTCTCCTCCCACCACAGGTGGCGCTACAGTGAAATCAACGCGGTGTTTTTCAGCAGGAGGACCTTCTTTACGGCTCTCCTTGGCTTGGACGGAAACACAGCGGAAGCAGCTTTAACAGTTAGCAGCCGGCTAGCTGACTTCTGTGTCGTTTTCTTTATCCTGCGTGTTGTAGCACATGCAAAAGAGATGTGGTTTATTTATTTACTCAGCTGGCTGTCGTTGGTCATCCAGATATCCTTCATAACTCTAGCAATAGGTAAGTACAAGCTGAAAACCTGGACGGGTGCTAACGGAGAGGCTCGCATTTCTGCTTGTTGTCGCTAACGCAGTCAGCAGGTGAAGGCACGTCAGGTAAATGTCAGGTGAATGAGCCTGGTGACACAAACGTCACCCCTTCCTTTTTATTCACGCGTGGACATATTTCGGCCCGGGTGGTTGAAGGTGTTCTTGCTGAGCGCGTAACTTGATTTTTCTGCGTATTGAGTTCAGGTGAGGCATCTTTTTCAGTAATCAATAAATATTAATAATTAACCAGCGTGAACAACGTGTTAGAGAGGTGGTAAAGATCAGCTGAAGGAGCTCCAACATTCGGTCTTTAAGTGTAAAGGTTGCTGTAAAAACTTGACAGCTTTTTTTTTTACCTTAAAGGAGTTGTTTACATCTCTGACAGTGGTTTAGTTGAAGGTGTAATGTTTGATATGATATAAGAAAATAACATAACAAGGTCATAAACATTTTAAACTTGAGAAAATCTCCGTCTTTGCTGCATGTTATAGGCTTACCTTGCCACGTAACAGTGCTGCACCTGGCAGGTGTGTTAGTCACGTGTTTATTCTCTTAAATAGGATTTTCTTTTTCAGATTAGGAGAGTGCTTTATTATTAAATATTTACTCATTGGCTGGTTTCTTTTAGGCATTGATAGAAAGGTATCAGATACCTTTTATCTCTGTTTTTTTTCTTTGCTTTTATAGCCTATATTCATCCTTTATTGCTCATTGTTAAAATTTTAATTGTTTTTAATGCAACTATTTGACTCTTCTTGTTGAAGTGTGCAGGGCTGCAAAGCTCTAAACTGCAAAAGACGCTCATTTTATGCAAACAGAGTTTACATGCAGATTATTCCGACTCCCCGCTCTCCTGGGGGTCGTAGGTCTTTGTCGATCTGGTCTTCATGAGAACAGTTTTGGTCATGTTCATGAAGATGTGTGAATTTTTTTATTTTAACCCAAACTACCAAATGGGGCTTCTCGTGCAGTTTAAGGCTGTTCAGTCCCGCACCTTTCAGTATGACCTAAGAGAGCCTCTTGGAGGAGAAGGGAAACATCTTTAACAACGAAAAAGGAAGTCCAGTTGACTTTTGAAAAAAAAAAACCCACAAAAACCTCTTAGAATTTTAAAATAATTGTTTTGTGACATTTGATCAGCAAAAAGCTGCAATAAGTTGTTTGTGTCACAGAACAAGACAGCCAAAAATATAAATTCAAAGTCAGAATTTACACAGCTGTTAGTGCTGCTTGGTTGCTGATTTTGTTTGGTTTTGCCTCCATGTCTGCTTACTAACCTAGTTAAATCCTTATTAACCCACTTCAAATGAGTTAGATTTACACCTGCTGCTTTGCTTCATATTCAAGTCGGGGTTTGAATCGTACCACCAGCTGACTGATGTGTGTTTACTACCAAGTAAATTAACTTATTGGTCATTAAAATGTGACCACTGTATTCTTCTTTAATTGTTCTTCAGCATTATGACATTTGAAATGTACAAAGATAGAAAAAAACACAAAGTTTTGCATATTTCATGTGAGGGCTGTAATTTACACCCCCCCCCCCTCTTTAATTTCTTTCTTGTAAAATTATCAGAACTTATTGTTGATGCCACTCTCCAGGTCTATTCTATTCTTATTTACTCTCAGTGATTGAAATAAACTGACTATTTTTGTGGTGGTATTTAATATTTTAGAATGAATAATGAATCCCAGGAATGCTACAAAGTTATGTGCAAAATAAGAGAGTTGATATGTTAGTAAATTTGGTAATACATGAACAGAAAATACCAAAATCCTATTTTTAAAAAAATATATAATTGCAGTAATGGGTGTTTGTAAATCTGACATATCTCCAGTTTGTGTTATGAAAACATACACTTTGATAGTCATATAGGGTTTATTTACGGCTGATGATCTTCTCAGAGCAACAATACTCAGCATCAACTGTTGTACTGGATGTGTCGTGCTAATTATTAATGCTTAACAATATGAGAACGTGGTTCATAATATGGATATTTTGATGTAGTGCTTTCCTGTTTGTTGCTCATCACCTTTCGTCTTCACCCAGCTGCTGGCTTGTACTACTTGGCTGAGCTAATAGAGGAGTACACAGTAGCCACCAGTCGAATAATAAAGTACATGATACTGGTGAGTAAGTGTTTTTTTACTTACATCGCAGTAAAATGTGTAGTTGAACTGCCGTCTCACTGTGTTTTAATGTGTCCAGTTCTCGACAGGTGTGCTGGCAGGTCTCTATCTTTTCGAAGGTTTTCCTCTCTTTATGGTGGGGATCGGCCTCTTTACAAATCTGGTGTATTTTGGCCTCCTGCGAACGTTCCCCTACATACTCCTGAGCTCCCCGAACTTCATCCTCTCCTGCGGTACGTTCCACATAAACTCGCTTTAGATTTTCTGCGTTTTCATTCGTTAAACAGATTGCTTTTTGGGGAAAAATAAAAAGATCATATGTGACAGCTTTATTCCTCGTCTTTACTTTGCAGTGTTGGTTGTGGTGAACCATTACATGGCCTTCCAGTACTTTGCGCAAGAGTATTATCCGTTCTCAGAGGTAACTTCAGCTCACATTTATGTTGCCTTCCATCATTTTTGTTCTTGTCTAACCTTGTTCTGTTTGTTTGTGGCTAATGTTAGGTGCTGGCGTACTTCACCATCTGCCTGTGGGTGATCCCGTTTGCCTTTTTTGTGTCACTATCTGCGGGAGAGAATGTACTTCCATCGACCATGCAGCAGGGAGGTGAGAGTCGTACAGACATCTGTTCTGCTTTATGATACGATGGGCAGGAGTTAAAAGGTTTGGTATGATTAAATGATGAGGCTCTCAATCTCTGACAGCATTAGCTTTGTTTTGTATTCATCAACATTACCCGAACAAATCTTTTCAGGAATACTTTTTGCTGACTAGCACCATATCATGATTAGCTACCAGGCTAGTTAGCTCAGGCAGGAGAGCGTAAGACTTTCAGGGCGAATCTGGTTTCCTAGTGTCAAACATAATCCTAGATTTTAAGTGCTTCGTTGGCTCTAAATTCAACCTAACATAGGGTAACGGGTAAAATATTCCCCTACAAAATGCAACAACCTTTCAAGAAGCTGACACAATTATTTTAAATTTCTTTCACATAACCTAACAGAACATGATTTTGCTGACATTCTAATATGTTGTGTAACGTTATCTAGTTTGTAATAGACATTGGCGGAAAATGCTATATTTTTAAAGATATTTGTAAGGAAGACTGACATGTTAGAAGAACACCAAAGTAGATATTACAATGGTTAATAAACAAATACAATATTTTTTCAATGAAAAACTGCATTTGTTAGTTTCTTTTCCAGTGTAACACTCATAAGACTCTGTTAGGAGCGTGCCCCTGAAAGAAAAGTTTACATTTGTCAAGTCAGAAAACCCTTCCAGTTCACCCTGCCCTAAAATTATAAGGGTCAGGCACCCCTGAACCTTGGTGTGAATGTGCAAAATGTAGGGGTAAGGCTGAATCCCATTTCTTAGCATTCCCCGTACCCCATGGCCCCAAATTTGAAGTTGTGAAGAGTAGCTGTTAACATTGCAACATGGGATACTCCTTCAAGGAGTCAGTGGTCCACCTTCATTTTCTATAGCACATTGTAGAAATATTTTTTTTTACTCTCTGGATATCAGTGCAGCATGGAATTTACTTTGAAAGACTTCAGATCACTGTAAAGTCAAACTGACGACAACTTTCTTTCTCTTTTCTCTTCTTTAGATGATGTGGTGTCTAATTATTTCACCAAGGGCAAACGGGGCAAGAGGTCTGGGATCCTCCTCGTGTTCTCTTTCCTGAAGGAGGCAGTACTGCCCAGCCGACAGAAAATGTACTGAGGAGCTCAGACTTGGGGGTTCAGCCTCAGGGGGTGGGTGGGCTGGGGGTGAATGAGTGTGTGCATGTGGTGGAAGCAGGAAGAACAATGGACACTGTTTGCTGATGGAACAAAAAGGAGGGGGTAAAAAAAAAAAGCACCTAAAAAAAGATGGACCAAAAAACAGAAGAGAGCTTCCTGCTGGATGAGCAAACTAGTTTACATATGTTCATCTTTGTGTTTGGACTGACTGCCAACAACACCTACTGGAGACCTCCTAGTGGGGGTCTTGTCTGTAGCGCAACGCTTTTTGTAATATGTCGGACTTCATTTTTTAAGCTTTAGAGTAGAAATATTTGGAAGGTGGGTTAAAAAAAGACACAACAAACTGTCGAGTTTTGGCTTGGGCAGATAAATCATGATCAGCTCTCTTGTTGAAAAGGATTTTTTTGGGGGGTCATTTGTATGTTTATCTGAAATAATGTACAAGGTAGCATTGAAACTAGTTAAGGAGATTAAATAAACCCATAAACATTCTGTTCTGATGAATAGAACTGGTTGAGGGGGAAAATGCAAATTGAGCAAAGAATGGCACAAAATGTTTAAATGGTAAGTCGGCTGCAAACCAATCACCCAAAAAAGACCTGTCTGTATGGAATACAATGCAGTCTTGTTCTTGTATAAATACACTATGTCCTGCAACAACACACCGAAGAAAAGGAGTTATTTTAATCTCAGCTACAAGGAATCCCCTCAACCCTGCATCATCAACATTTGACCACAAAAACCATTCATCGCAAAGTTTGTTAGGTTTTTCTTCAGAACATTTACTGATTACCAGCACTGTGGAGTGGCTACCAGCCAGTCTTCTTTTTTGAGGGGGGGGGGACACATAGTTATATAAAAAGAAAGATTTTTAGAAAAAATTACAGATGAGTAAACCCAGCATCCAAGGCAAATGTAAACACTGATGAAGGTCAAACCTGTGCAATGACTTTTTAAAAATAAATTGGGTGTTGGGGACAAAAGCTGCTCAAAGTAGTTTTATGAAAGAAAAAAAAAACAACCTTATATAGGCTGAAAATTTTCTTACCATTTGCATAGTGTGATTTATCAAAAACTGGTATGCACACAACTGTGAATAAATGATTTTGTTGAGGTAATTTGTGATTTTTTAACATTTATTTATTTTATTTTATTTTTTTACTTTAAAACTATGAAGGGTGAGACGGTTCTGATCATTATTTCCAGCCATAACCCTAATGTATCTACTCACCCCGTAGACTGACCATTACTCGGTCAGAATGTGTGTTTTGTGAACGGAAAAAATGTTTTTCCAGTCCCGTGCGGTTTGGTCACAGAGGGAGCACCACGTTTATACCAGTGTGCACTTTGACCCCCACTGAGGTGTGAAGTGCTTCATGAAGTAAAGAAAAAGACAAATCCACAACGGGCGCACACACACCCACACACACAAACATGTACGTCTTCGGCTGACAGGCCGCGGCTCATGGTTCACGCTTTCATGCTGTTTACGAGCCCCCACCTGGATCTCCATTCGTTTCCCTGGGGGAGATCAGTGAAAGTGCAGAGGTACATCTGTGACAGGTGACCCAGTTCACGGAGGTTTTCTCACCTTTCACTCACCCCCCTTCTCGCCATGCCTTTGTTCGCCTAACATCTACTGTGTGAGGCTTTTTTGAGTTTGTCACTTAGCAGAAATTGTGGCATGACTGAATATAGTGTAACAGACCACCATATGTATTCTTAAAACACAAACATTTGGTATAAATTCATCACAAACATTCAGCCTTATTAACACTAGCTACATGATATTGTAGGCTCAGTGCAAACAGTTCTGATCCAGTAAGACCTCTTGGGTTTGGCGTCCTCTCTGGTACCATGACGTTGGCAACAAATATTTTGGTATTTTTATCATGAGGCCCTTGTGCATAAGGATTGTGTAACCCACTGATGCTTGATAAAATCAGGGTCTGAGGAATTTGGAAGCTGTTTGAACATCTTGGCATCTTTCATTCTTGGAGGGATTTTAAAGAAGTTATTGTGGTGCCGATTAGGGAGGCTGTTGGTGCCACACAGGTATAAACCTGTTGCTCCCTCTGTTTCTTTGAGTTGATTCAAAGAAATATTCCTGAACTTGAGTTGTCCATCTTTTTAAAACTTGATTCTAAAGGCTGGAAGTTGTTAGGGTTGTATTTTTAATGCACCTCCTCTAAACCTGTCAGTCATTCTCAGCTCTGGTTGAAATCCCTTCAGTAGATGGTTGGATGCTCAGTAGTGTCCCAGCTCCAGGACCTCAGCCAGGTGCATGGCCACCTCTGTCCATGGGGAGGTGCTCCGTCCCTGAGGGCATCCTCGATGCTGGACCTTGTCGATGCTCAGCGGCTCGAAGGACTGCGACGTGGTGATCCTGGAGGGGAAGGCTCTGGGGAATAACACTCTCTCGACAACATCCAGAGGCAGGTTGGGGGTGGGATGAGGCGCGCTGGCCCACTTGGTGGTGTAAAGGAGCTTCTGGGTGCTGCTGTCCTTCCACAGGGTGACGGTGTCCCTGAGATCCGGCTCTTTGGGGGGTTTCTCTGGCTGGAGGCCCATGAAGATGGTCCACGGACTGCAGGATAAGGCTGCAGGCAGCTGAGCCGTGGTGCTCCTGTCTTTCTCAGGCCCCTCTGGCTGGTGCTTGGGATGGTGTGGTTTAGAGGTGATGTGGTCTGGTAAGAGACACTGATTGTGGTACTTGCTCTCCTGCACTCTGGGGGAGAAATCCTTCAGCAGGGGCAAGCCTTTGCTCTTCGCCCATCCTGCCATCTTCTCATCAATAAATGTCTAATAAATAAAGAAAATGCATTTAAAGTTGCATGTTTGCATACAGAAAATTCTTCATGATGTGCTAAAACTGATAAATTTTATCTGACGTCAGTAGGTCTTTCACTTTAGTGTGTTGGTATCTAAATGTTTTGTTTCTATGTCGTCATTAGATTTAAGCAGTTCTTTAATTCAGTTTCAATATAACTCACCTTTTTATTAAGATTACTGTGTTTGAATGTATTCAGTAGATCTCTGTATAATGCTTGAGCCTGCTTCCTCTCCTCCAGTTCTCTTGTCTTATTAGCCTGCCACTCACAGTCCTTTAAATACCTGCACACAGACAGAAGGCTCGAGTCACAGTAAAACCTTGACTGTGAACTGAAATTGTCTAGCAGAGCGTTTATTTTGCCGTTAGCTGTCCCTTTAGCTTGGTACCTTGCTACTTTCCTGTGGCACCAGACGCAGGCCAAGTCCAGAGGAGTAAGTCCCATGCTGTCCTTCACCAGCACGTCTGCTCCGGCCTTCACGAGGATTTCCACACATTCAAGGAGACCCTCAGACGCAGCCAGGTGCAGAGGGGTCTGACCTGAATCTGTGGTGCTAACGAACATATTGTTTTATTTAGCTGGCGTCATAATCATCAATACCATTAGTTCTTACATCGTCGTCTTTATAATGAAGTTTTAGTCCCTAATAAATGACATTTACTCGTTTTACTCCAAACATGTTTTTCAGAAGGTTTCCTTTGCTAAAATGAACTTAAAGTTTCAGCAGCTGAAAGCATTCTAGGTCAAAATAATTTTGCGTTTTCAGTTCATTTGAGTCCAAAATGGATTCAGAATACTGAGCTAGCAAGGAGGATTATTTTACGAGAAAAGCCCCTACACATTAACGTCGGCTTCGTGCTCCAGCAGATATCTGAGGCAGGTGTAGGTGCTGGGGGAGCCTCGAGAGGACAGAACCATGTGAAGGGGCCGGTAACCCTGGGAGTCGCTGCCGTTGATCCACCACGGTCTGGTCTCCACCAGGTGCTGGATAGTAGGCAGCTCTTTATAAAAGCTGGCAGCGTGGAGCGCCGGCAGACCCTGTAGGACAAAGAGTGTGCTCAGCACTTTAAAAAAACCTTTCAATCCTTCAAAAAGGTAAATTAAATGAGTGATACCCATCATGCCTATTTTGCACCATTAATTTTAATGTAGTCAGAGTACAAATAAACATGTTATTATTAACATTAATAGCAGCTGTATGCAAGGATTTTAATGAAATAGGCACCAAAATGAAGCTGAGCAATAATTCTTATTAAATACATCCACGGTTCATCAAGAACAAAATTTGTAGCTGATCTGATCAATGAACTAAGTTACAACAGTATTACATATGAAAAGGTATTTTTTTTTTTCTAAATTGAAGAATTGAACATCAAAAACCCAAGCTATGGTCCATATAAATCTTACCTAATTTCTTGATGTTTTATAGCCAAGCAGGCAGACTCTTATGCAATTTTGTAAAGTGCGGTTGATCAATAGTTCTCCAGGGTTTTCTTCCTTGAACTTTGGCTGCTTTTGTAACTTAATGTTTTTATCCAGACCTGACCATTGTCCACATATTGTGTGATGTGTGCTTAAAAGTTAGGAGAGCTGAAATCAAAACCAAAGTGCCAGACCTATAAAATCAATTCACAGCAGATAACCAATATCTGAAAGTCATGTTTTTAAGAAAAAAAAGTAAAAGATCTAGTTCTTCATTGACTATATGTTAACTTTTCTGCTAATAGCTCTTTGGAAATTACCTTGATGGTGCTATAATACTATTTGATGTATTAAATTGATTATCTTTGGCTTTAAGGGCCTACATTTTAAATATTTTTTTCTTGTTTGTTTGTTTCGCTAAGTTGTCTTTTATGTGTCGATTGAGTTTAGCAGCCTTTTTATACCTAAATGATTCATAGGCCAGAGACGGCTTAAAGGGGAGAAAAGGTCCTCCATAAATGGTGGACTGAAAATGAGTAAATAGGCCGAGGAGCTATTGCTCAAGGCCACTTTAAAAGTCTAAAAGGTCTGGGTGTTTGAGAGCAAAATATAAAGAAATGAACCAGGACTGAAGACTTGTGCACAGTGCTGTAATTTCCATGGTGGTAAAGAAGTAAACACCGGGCAGTAGGAGTGTTTCAGGTTGGTATCGATGATAATAGTACCTCCTCGGTGATCTCTGGACTGTCAGCACCGACATCTGGCAACATCTGCTCACCTGACGGAACTTTGGGGAACAGTTTCCTGTAAAAATAGAAATCACTTGTAACCTGTGCTCGGAGCTATTCTGCGCAGCATCAAGGCTCTGGTTTAAGCTATGCTAGCTAATAGGCTAAACGCACTTTCTAAAGACTAATGAGTCTTATTATAACAGAACACTAGCATTTATAATTAACACGTTGAATGGGTTTAGATTTTCTTTGTTAGATAGGCACAGAAATGACAACTTTTGTGTTTAAAATATTAAATTATATATAATAATTTACCGGGTTTTACGTCTTCCGCGTCTTCTGCTCGTGTTGACGGGTTTCATGGTTGCCATGGAAACGTCGCAACAAGGAAGTGGCCAGCTCATGTGTCGGTCAAACCCATGTAAACAAGCTCAGGAGACAGTGTGATGCAACTCTCACACTGCGTTGAAGTGACTCTCAACTTCTGCTATATGAAATTGTAGCTCAAAATCTGTTAAACTGACCGATTTATAGCTAATTTGATTACAGATGAGGGACAGGTGTGATTGAAACTGGAACCAAGGAGATCAATGACTGAGATAACAAAAACAATACAATGATGACCAAACAGGAAAATACTAAAAACACGAAAGATAACAAAGCCCCAAACATCATGGCAATTTTAGTTTTTATTCTGTGTATGGCAAACTCTTTATGGCTCACATGCAATCTTTTAAACAAAATGAAAAATACATCACTTATTTATACCTTTCAACACTGTGTAATTTATCAAGACACAAGTCAAGCCTGATTATCCATCTGTTAAAGTTAGAATAAAGCCCCTCCTCTGTCTGCAGCTTATTAAGTAGCATGCAACAACTAATGTATTAGCCTTTAGAAAAGTTGCTGCAGAGCACAGAAATGAATACTTCCTGCCCCCACCACCACTCGCTCCATATAATCCACATCCTTGCGTGCTCATATTGACGGTCCATTTGAATTGCTCACTTGCACTTGGCCTCAGTAATGCAGATCAATTCTGCCGAAGCCGTGGAGACTTCAGGGGGTTCATTTGTTCCACTGCACCCCAGACGTGCCGCCGCACGTGACACTGGTGTGAACTGGGACGGTTATAATCTCAGCTGAGCAGAGAAGTCGATGTTCTCGCCGGGCAGCAGGCCTCCCCGATCACAGCTATTGACCGATTGACCCGTTACTGAACTGGATGTGATGTGCCGCACCTTAGAGAAGAAAATAAAGTCATGATAGGCGTACAGCAGGTATGAGTTTAGTGCTAAAGTACGTCTTCAAATACTTAAGAATGGACATCCCTGCAATTGAATAAGATATGTTGTTTAATTTCTTGTTAATCTATGTTTACCTGATTAAAAATAGCTTAGCTTGCCTTAATCCTAAATATCAGTCAAATTTGATTTGCTTATTTATAAATTTCCCTTTCCCAGGTTCCTCCTTTCCACCCAAAAAAGAAAACTGGAAATAAAAGTTAAATAAATCAACAATGTTTCAACAGGACAATGAAATGTTATATATCAAAATGTGGATCAATTTGTTAATAGCAAGCAGCTTTAGGAAAAATCATTTTCATCATGAATATTTGCACAAATGTCCTTATCTGAAAACTTACATTGAGTAAATTTTGTGTTCCAATTTATTTTTTGACATTTTCATGTTTAAATAGACAAGCGAGACCTTTTACCTGTGCAATAGACTGTCCAATAGACAAATAGTTGTTCAATAAATTTCTGTTTGGATGTTTTTCTTTCACTTGTAATTTGAAGTCAGAGAGTAAAAAAAAATAAAAAAAAATGCAAATGTCAAAAATCGAAAAATGTATAGTTTTACATCTAGGAAAAAAAATAAAACACTCATCAGAGGCGCCCCCCCTGCCAGTTGTTGCCACCCTGGTGAGTTTGCTTGTTAGCAAAATATCTTGTGAACTACTAGATAGGTTTTAAAAAAACTCCCAGACAGTCATTATTGGAAAAATGGTTTTAACTCAGTCAGTTTTACAGATATGGAGCTGAGATTTGGAGTGGTAGCAGCTGAGACTGATCTCCAACACTCTGAGCGCTAACAAATCCTTGTTTATAACTTTGCCATGCAGATTGGCAGGTGATACTCATTCCTTGAAAGAGTGCTGGCTCCATTATTGAAGATGAGTTTAGGAAAGGATAGATCAAGCTTTCATGAGTTGAGTAGTGGCCCCCATCTGCCGCCCTTCGAAAACTTTCTGGAAGTGATGAGAACTTGCGCATCTGCAATATGAACGACACATTCCTCTTTTAACACCCTATTAATCTCTCCGTTTCTCTCTAAAGTTTGTTATAGAATTTCAAATTCATCACTAGCCACTTACTAGCTTGCAGCTTTCAGCCAGGTTTTTTTTTTTTAACAAGTTAGTAAACTTAATATTTCATGACTTGGTCATCGTGTTTCACTTTAATTTGTCACTTTTTGCTCTCAAGGCTTCTAATCAATGCTGCTACTGCCTTTGGTTGGCTGAAAATTCATATTTGATTTAGTTCTTTAAAAGTAACCTCGCCTTTCACTCTCCATCAGTCTCTGGGTCCGGTGCGAGGTCAAGGACGGGCCATGAACTCCCGGCTTCCTGCAGTAGGCTTCCACCCCCTCTTCCCCCCTGGGGCCCTTACCTTCATCGTTACACAGCCCAGCAGCTGGTGACGCAGAAACGCGTGAGTACAAGTGAAGCTCATGTTTGTGTGCAGCTGTCTTAAACCTTTGTGTGTGTGTGCGTGTATGCGTGTCTCACTTAATAACACAATAAGAAAGCAACCCAACCCCACTGTGACCTGAGTTTGTTCCTTTGACTTCGGTCACCTCTCAGGAGAACTGCAAGAACCCTTTTGCTGTAGAGCTCTTTTTCTTGTTTGACTTTCAGCACAAGTCCCCGGACAAAGACCCCAACGTGACCTCTGTCTTGGGACTGAATGAGCTTTGCCATATATGCGCTTGTAAAGAATGGTCTTTCGTGAAAAAAATAGTTTGGAGGTAATTTTCAACAAATTCAAATGACTTTAAGTTTCCTCTACGTTCAGTTGCATGTTATGTTGCAGAATTACCATCAAACTGGTGCATGTATGTGCGGGGTGGGGGTAGGTGGGTGCATGCATTAGCTACAAGTCATGCAGTTGGTGCAACGCCGATTAGCCACAGGCTAATGAGAGCGCTCTAAACCTGCTTAGCACGAGGATGAAAATGAGATCATATCCCTGCAGCCTTGCGGCAAGCTCTCTCATTGGTTCATTAAATCATCCACTCACACACCATCTGTTTTTATTGGCTCTGCAGCACAAGCTCCTGCTCAGTAAGTGGCACCTAACCAATTGGTTACCAAATACCAGTATGCTGGGGTGGGGGTGGGATGGGTTGGAGTGCAATCAGTTGATTTAAAAAGAGTTTGAAATAAAAAAATTAAAAAAAAGAATTACTGATTTACTCCTTACTTTTGTGCCATGTGATGCACTACCGTTTAATTCTGGGTCACCTGATTGATTCTTTTGCAATTGTTTGAAACATTCAAACATTTTTGAAAGGCAGATGGGTAATAGGAATAAGTGGGATGACAAAAAGAAGAAATATCAAAATAAAATAAATCAAAATAAGAGGAAACTGTCATGGTTTTGATGTTTTGTTTGGTTTTCTAGTTTTTGTTCTGCTTTGTTTCTTCAAATTGTGTTCATGTCTTGTCACTTTCACCTTCCCCAGTACTTGCCACGCCTCATTCTTCCATACCATGCTGTTCTGTTACATTCCAGTCTTTCATGCCACACCCACATTACCATAACAACTCAATCACTGCCATTATTCTCACCTGTTTGCAATCACTCACCTGTGTCCATTTTCCTCCTGATCCTCAGTCTTTAAATACCGGTCTTTGTTCTTCATTCTCCACTGGGTCATTTCGTTCCGTTTTGTCATGTCTCTTTGTTCAGTTCAGTGCCTTGCCTTGCCTTGTTTTCGTTTTGGATTTCTGTTATTGTTAGTTTTTGCTGCCAAGTCAGCCTTTTGTTTTGTTCGAGTTTTAGTTTAATAAAATTTTGTGGATTAAGTTGAGTCTGCGTTCTGGGTTCGCCGCCATAGTTCCACCGCACGACAGAAACCAGCATTCCTCGAAGGAATATTGTCTGCCTTGGTGTGTGCCAAAGTTTGAAACGAAGATCTTGCACCATCTGTGAGCACTCTGAGTATGTGTTGGGGGTGACTATCAGCTACTACCACACTAACTTTGAGCTCAAAGTCAGATACTATAGCCCTTTTTGTGTTTGCTAAGATCGGTTAATTAGTTGTAGATGCACATCCAATGATTATTTTTCTGAGAGTTTCATTAAAACTCATTCAATTGTTCATGAGATATTTACTAATTTACAGACAAACAAAAATGTTATTGGCCACTTGTCATGGTGGTGGGTGAAAACAAAGGGTAAACAGTAGATACTAATCTAGTTTTTAGACCTATCTATAAAAATTGGATTGGATATGAATTGATATAATTTAGATTTTTTGTGTACTGCCCTTAAATGACTTGTGTTGTGAATATATATAAATCAATTGCTTGGAATTGAAAAATGCACCTTTTTGTTGCAGTTTTAAAATGTATTGACTTTACTGAGACAACAATCTGTTGTTTAGCAGAAGTTTGTTTCATTTTCACTTAGGTTGGTTTTATCTCTGCATATAAAGTTTTAAGGTTAAAAAAAAGAGCTGTAAAAGTCTCTCTTTTCTTTAGGTGTGACTTTCCAGATGAGAAGTTGTGAGCAACAAAGTGCCAGAGAAAGGAGGAGGAGAGAGAGCTGCAAGAGGAAAGAGAATATGAGCGGTACTGTACTTCCCAGAGTGAACACACACCCTGGATGTTCCTTCATATTTGATGATCCACCTTACAAGGACCTGTGCCCCCGGAGCCTCTGAGCTCTGCTTGTGTAAGTGCGCTGATGTCCTCACTTTCCTCTTTTCATGTCCTCTCTCACTCCTTATCTTCTACGTCCTCCTCCGTTTATCTCGCCTTCTTCCTGCCCCTTTCCTCTGTGTGTTAGCTCCTCCTCCTCCGTTTTCTTCCTCCTCCTCCTCTCTCTATGCCTCATGCTTGGCCAGGCGGCAGCGCGCTAATGCACCATGACACATTCTGCAGCTCCGAGTCACAATGCGACTAGGCTTTACGCAGTGACCGAACGGCGACCTCCCTCAGCATCGCTGCACACAGGCACTGTGCTGTGCCAGGGCCTGTTCAGGGAGAGGATGAAAGCTGCGAGTGCAGGGTCAAAGGAGGAGAGGAGAGGATGGAGAAGCAGGGATCTGCCACTCGCAGATATCAGATCAAATGACAGGAAGATAAATAATTAGCAACAGTGAAAGGGTGAATCACACTCATATCTTCATCCTGATGATGATTTTGTGCCACATGTGACCTATTAGTGTCAAATTGGAGGAGGTGAGCATTTATGTGGGCATTTGCGGCTTATGGAGCACAAAGACAAATGCCTCTAAGACCGAGTTGCTCTCCAAGTTGCGTTTATGCTTTTCTTATCAAACAGAAACCAAATATTCTGCACCTGGAGGCGACTGAATCACAAAGCTGCTGCTGCTGCTTCGGGACATATAGATTATATCAGTTCTTATTGAAGGTGTTTCTGCACAACTTTCAGGCTTTGCTTATTTGTCCCCGAGGTTCTGAAAGACGTCCTGCTGTAACACCTTCCAATGATCCTCACATTTGTCCATGTCCCTGGGACACTTTGTTCTCGGGCCTTCCAGCTCAGCACAAATGACCAGAGGGAAGGAGTGAGATAAAAGGAGTGTGATAGTGAGAAAAAGAGAGGATGGCAAGGAAGGCAGAAGATGTATGTATCATTTGCCTATGCAGGGAGGATAAAAAAATATTCAGCTGCTATTTGGGAAACTTGTCCTGTTTGATTTACAACACCAAATTCAAAAAGTTTGGACGTTGTGTAAAATGTAAATAAAGATGCAATTATTTGCAAATTTCATAAACCCATATTTCATACACAATGGAATACAGTAAACATATACAATTTTTAAACTAAGAAATTTTATTTTTTTTTAAATAAATAAGGTAATTTTGAATTTAATGGTAGCAACACATCTCAAAAATGTTGGGACGGGGCAACTAAAGGCTTTAAAAGTAAATGGTACGAATAAAAAACAGCTGGAGAAGCAACTAATTAGGTTAAATGGCAACAGTTCAGACAGATATAAAAAGAACATTTTAGAGAAACTAAATCTCTCAAAAGTAAGGATGGGCAGAACTTAACCAGTCTGTGAAAATCTGTACCTAATAATAGTGGACCAGTATTCCCTCCAAAACCTGCAGCAGCTGCTCTCCTCAGTTCCTAGATAGTTACAGACTGTTTGAAAAAGAAGAGAGGATACTTCACTGTGGGAAACATGGTTCTCTCCTAACTTTTTTGTGATGTTTTGTTGTCATTAAATTCAAAATTAATTATTTTTTTCTTAAAAAGGAACAATTTCTTAGTTCAAAGATTTGATATGTTTACTATGTTCCATTGTGAATAAAATATGGGTTTATGAGATTTGCAAATCATTGGATTCTGTTTTTATTTACCTTTTACACAACGCCCCAACTTTTTTTTTGGAATTGGGGTTATATTTGCTGAGTGTCTTTCATGTTCCTTTTCAAGTTCTAAATTCCTGTAATTTATTCACCAATCTCCACTTCAGTCTTTAATCTTATTAAGACTGAACATTGGTTTGGTTCTACTTAGGTTTTTGCGGTTTAAGGCTTGGCTTCATGAAAAATGTGCTGATATTTGCTCCAACTTTTGTGCAGCATTTGCGCCCACTCTCTGCTCCCTCTCAGCATTGTCTCCCTAAAGCACATGATGCTTATTATATGCCGGTGCAATCAAGCTCGTCAAGTTTTACAGGAGTGAGAAAGTTATCCTCTTCTGCGTCAAAACGCAAAATTGTCTTACCTGCGCAATTTAAGTATAACCTTTTTGCCACAAACACAGCAGGCCCTAAAGTGACAAAGATAAAAAGAAGATTGTTTTCTCACATAAAGCTCCAGGTGTTATCATACAAAAGATAAATACATTTCCTGAATCTGTAACAGCAAAATCTCACTGTATCAAAAGGGAATTAAGTTTGAGATGACATTTCTCAATCAGTAATTGACATTTTGTGCTTTACTGACCGTCATTGCATCCTTTTAGTTTCACTCAATAAATTAAAAAAAAAATAATAAGCCCCTGGTTTTTATCCTAACCCTCCATATGGAGGATTTGACCCACTCCAATGATAGTTATCCCATGAGATAATTACTTTGGGTTCTGTTTGTTAACGTCTGGTTGTGAAGCACCAACTGAAAGGTTCTATCTTCATAGGGTTTTGCTTTCTGAATCTAAAACAACAAGCAGCTGGATTTTACTCAGAATTTTTTGGCCATTTGATGGAACAATGTCTGACACATCATTAAATATGAGGACAGTTGACATTTTTACTGACATGGCGGTCTTCTTTTTGTGAAGGCAGTAGTGAATCAAATTGCTCCTCTTCCTCTGTTTCTTTTCCTGACATGCAATTATGACCAGCTCTCATTAAACAGCAAAAAGTATACTTTGGGTTGCAAACAACACAAAGTAAAAAGCTCTGCTTTGTTCACCTGCAAAAATAAAGTGTTTCCTCCCTGACACAGATGGGTTTTCATCTGAAAGTTGCGTAAAGTCTAATTCAAATAAAACTAGCATTCCTTGAAGGAATCCATATTGCCTGCAGCCTTGCATCCCAAGTTTTAAACTAAGATCTTGTTAAATTTGTTACTGCTCAGATTGTGTGTAAGGGATGACTCTCAGCTACTACCACACCAAATTTTTAACTCAAAACTCAAAGTTACATCCATTTCTGCAATTGCTAACACAGATTATGGTGGTCATCTTGAATTGACTCTAAAAGTTAACCAGTTGTAGGTGTGCATCCAATGATTACATTTTGAAAGTTTTGTTAAAAAGATATTTTGCTAACAGACAACATTGACTCCAACAGTCATTGCCAAAGTTTAAAGCAAATACATTTTACAGTAGTAGTGTTCAGAGTATGTGTTGTGAATAACTATCAGATACGACAACACCAAATTTTTGTTCATTATCTGTAAAATTCACAGGGTTATATCCATTTTTGGGTTGGTTAATATGAATTAGTTGTAGAAGCCATCTCGAAACGGATTAACTCCAAAGGTTAATCAGTTGTAGATGTATGATTACTTTCATAGTTTTCATAGTTATAATTCATCCAGTGGTTTGTAAGATATTTTGCTAACGTTACAGACAAACAAACACATAAACACACACACACAGACAAGGACAAATAAAAAAATAAAAATAAAAAACATTATTGCTCCGCCTTTGCCTTAGGCAGTGGGCAGTATAAAGGCAAATACCACTCTGATGGGGAAATCACAGCTCCTTTAATATATGTACATATGCCAAATAAATAAACAAGATACAACAGAGATATTTATACACTCACACTTTGGTCTATACATATCTGCATTTTATTTTTAATGAAAGCTTATACGATTTTGTTCAATTTGTGTTTTTGTATTTTGCTCTTATGGGTTTACTGAACTTGAAATGGGCCAAATACAATAAAGCTGGAGGAAGATAAATGAAAACCTGTGTGTCAGACTGAAGGATAGATATAATTGAAATCCTAAAAAAGTAGAATTAATACAACCTGAAATCATTACAGACTTAGTTATGCATCATGGTAACCACATGTAGAATTGCAGAAATCCATTTGTGGACTGACAAAACTAAAGAGGTGCAGCCACATGAGCTGTGTACAGTACAACATGTTGATTTCTGCATTATTGATGTTGGATACGCTACATGTTTTACCAGGCTGTTAAGTGGGGGACTGGTGAGCAGCTGCAGGCTAGAAGATATTTTATTGAAAAAGTTCATGGGATTGATGGCGCTGTGGAAGGAGACAGAGCAGAGAAGGCTGGAGAGCTGAGTCTTCAGGGACATTAGCTGCAAAGCCGGGACAAGGAAACAAAAGGACAACAAAGGGTGCCATGAAGATGATGAGGAAGAGTCTGAAGTCGGGGCTAATGGACAAAGAAGATGGAGCTTCCATGGAGACAGAGACATGAGGGCCAGTGGGCTAAAGCAGTGCAATAACCTGAGCAGGATTAAAAAGGCTTAAAGCTGTAGATGAAAGCAGTGTAAACTAATGAGGAGCAGCTCGAAAAAACTGGAGGTGGTGCTGAGTGAGTGACTCAGATTAACCCGAGTCCATAAAGTGAACCGAATTTACCACTGCTACTCCAGACCAATAAAAATCGAGTTTTTAAACCGGCACTCTTGTAAACAAAACTAGCATGTTGCCAGGCTAGGGGATAAATCACCAAATTTAAATTAAAATATATCGTTTTGAAGCTTCTGAGACACAGCATTTGAAAATAACAATAAATAAATATAAATAAACAATAAACAAGAGTGCAGGAAGTCAAAATAAAACAAATCATGCCCGTGCAATGAGACATAAACAACAGATCTAACAAATGACTGAAATCCAAAGAGTATATATGCTGGGGGGATGTGAACTGAAAGTTGACACAGATGAGCCAATTGGAAAATAGGAAGCAGATGTAGAAATGGGAAGCTGGAAATATATTGAACTAAGACTATCTAAAGATACAACAACAATTACATCAAACTTAACCTAAAACTCATAAATACAGAGAAATAACAAAACACAAAGCAAGCATTAGTCGGGCTGGAACAGAGAACAATGACAAAACTAAATGAAACTAAACTTAATCCAAAATGCGACAAACTCACACCATGACAAGGTCACATTCGTACCTACAGCTGGCCTATCCAGTGCCTGATTTTCATGGGAAAATTACATTTAGCAAGGATATAGTTTCAAAGGACATTTTGTGGTCTGAAATTTGAAATTTGTATTGTATCATGAACTCTAAACAAAGCAGTTTTTAATCCCTAAACGTAGTCAGGACGTTTGGTTTCCCAGCCCTCACTAAGAGATTGTTTTTTAAACCCAAGAAGTTTATTTCCTAAACCTAGCTGAGGAATTTACTTTCTTGGACTAAATTAAATTTAAGAAAATTGTAAAATAAAAATGTTTACAATTTTCTTAACTGTAAAGGAGATAAGTACAGATATCCTAGGTGTCAGTCAGATCTGTAACCGTAAAAACAAACTTGTTTCAGTTAAAACACTTACACACTTTTGTCAACATAGTTTCAATTAGTTTTGTACCTAAAGACAGACAGCATTGCATCCAGAGGACAAATCAGTGCATCAAACTTCAAGAAAACTGTGATTATCAGACAAAAAGCCTGATCAATATGAGACTTGGAGGATTTTAGGAGGATGTTGTAGGGGCAAAGTGATACAACCTCATGTGCACCTGGGAGTGACCTCAATTTGACCCCACGCAGTAGATAAATGTACATGTTGTGACGAACACACAGATCAATCTAAAATAAGGTGTGTAAAAAAAAAAAAAAACCTTCATTGAGAATATTGGTGCCAGGTGAATACATTTTTGGAACAAATTGTTGGCTTTCCACAGAGGAAAGGGGAAGTAGCTTTGCTTTTAGCTTGACATCAAGCAATTTTGACATTATCAGGTTGATTATGTAAAGGGTTCATAAGTTCTAGAGGTTAGGGAGGAATTCCCCTTTGAGCAAAAGTACTGTAAAAATCAGCAGCGGTGAGGTTCAGTTTAAGGCTGCAGAACAACAAGGGCACAAAGTTCAAACAGAGTTCTTCCATTTAGAATTAAAAAAAAAAAAGAAAGACACATTTGCAAATTATCAATGCTGTGTGCTTTTGCCAGGGCTAAATAAAAGGGAGCTCATTTTATACCAATTTGCGGCTGCTGTGAGGTTTATTTGAGAATGCCGGTGTGATTAAAATCCTTTAAGTGGATGTGGCAACAGCAAAAACACTTAATAGGGCATTCAAAATGTTTCTGCAATCAGTCTTTATTATAGCTGCTTGTCACTGTGAAGTCAGTGTCTACTTGCCAAATATCCATGTGAATAGGAAATTGTCTCTAGCAAATCACAAAGCAAGTCAATATCTTGATTACTCTGAAATTGTTTAAAGACATTTTTTTACATGTTTGTACAAAGTTTGTAGAGATCTTTTTGGGAAGTTTTAATTCATTTAGCTGGCAACTGAGAGGCCCAGACAAATCAAAGGATTGCACATCCTTTGCAGGAGCAAAACAGATTTTGTGCTTTCATCTAATTCACAAAACCCCGGAAAAGGGAGCTGTGTGTCTCAAACTGCGCTGTCAACTAAGTAGTGTGTCTCTCTGAGTTGATGCAGTTTGCCCACATTTAAATGAGATACACGTGGAGGAAAAACATGCTCATATTTATGTAAATAACTGCCAGTGCTAAAAGCACTCCATTCCCAAAGCTCTGTGTTGTTTGCAGCACGCAGTTAGCGTAAAATATTTAGTGTTTCCTGAAAGATGGTGGTGATTACATTCCAGAGGAAACATTAGGAGACAATGCTAAGCTCTGCTGCCTTCACAAAAAGAAGGTAAGTATATCACAAAAAGTCTAATTCAACATCCCTTCCAGGGATGAGTGTCAGATATTGTTAAATCTACAAAGAAATTGTCAAAAGTGTGTAAACTCTCTATGCTCTTTTACATTCAGAATGCAAAACCTTATGAATTTAAAATGATTTAACAGATAGGGTTTCACATATTGAGGTTAATAAAAGAACCTAAAGTAAATGAAATTGTAATTAGGATTGGTACTGCTCAGGCACCATGAGGACAGTCTACTCTGGTTGGGAGCTGCACTGAAGACAAGGGGGACTCGACCATCTCCAACAAAAGAGAGCACCCTTTGATTTGGGACAGAGACCAAAATTCATTTTGTAATTTATCAAGTGAAATAAGAGGATGCGGTGGTGATCAAGAAAGTACAAAATGTCAAGTATTGGTTTAGACTCCAGAGGTGGCCAATCCTGGTCCTCGAGGGCCACCATCTTGCATGTTTTACTTGTTTCTCTGCTCCAACACACCTGATTTGAATCAATGGGTGATTAACAGGCTTCTGCAGAACAAGAAGAGGTGATTTAACCACTGAATCAGGTGTGTTGGAGCAGAGAAACAAGTAAAACATGCAGGATAGTGGCCCTCCAGGACCAGGACTGGACACCCCTGGTTTAGAGAGTCTTTCCTGATACAGTGAGATAGTCTTCCTACAGTTTTAAGGCAGGTTTCTGTACTTTATCTGTTAAGCCCTGGAGCTCACTGAGAGAAATTTATTTTCTTTATATCTGTCTCTTTTCGTGTTGATGACAGAAGGTCATATTTAGATTGAGCAGTGATGACAGCTGTGATCTTTTGCAAAAAGAGTACAAACTGTTCATACCTATAATTTTTATCTGTGCCTTTGTGCCTGTGTTTATTGTTAGAGCTAATCAGTGTTAGCAAACACAAAAATTGATATAACTCGGTCAAGTTTACTCATGTTGAGCTAAAATTGTATGTGGCAGTAGCTGAGAGTCATCCCCAGCACATACTCTGAGTGCTAACAGGTTGAACAAATTCTGCAATGTTACTTGAGCATAATGTTATTTTCAAGATGTGGTCAAAATGAGCATAATTCCATAATTTCTCAATATAAGATGACCTTGGTTTAAAACTGGCATGAATGGCAGCAGACAATCTGACAATATTCAATAAACAAAAGTAACTTTTTTTCATACTTTGTGAAACAGCTCGTAAGAAGTTTATGTGTGTGTGTGTGTGTGTGTGCGTGTGTGTGTGTGAGACCTTCACCTCTCCTGGCATCCACCACAGAGCCCACACTGAGGTGTACCACCTTCCCCGCCCATCTCCTCTGTCCGGAGGTCCTGAAATCAGCGTGGCACTGGGCAGCAGATCTTGATGCTGTCTGGCATGTTCAGGCTCTTTCCACATTTTCAGCCTTGTCTATATGCAGGAGCCTACTGTGTTCACCGCAATATGCTCTTACAGCTCATGTGCATGAGTCTATGTATCTGTGACAGCACCACAAGTGTTTTTTTTAACACATTCGTGCAGCCCCATGTGATTCCCTGTTGGTAAATGTTGCCATCAGCTGCATCATGCGACATCAGCACATATGGCTTAGATAGCTCTGTCAGATGTGCTGTGCATCACTGGCTGCTTGGATGACGATGTAGGTATCACCTTATGTACACACCGTATAATCCTATTGAATTTAATTGAGAATATGTGGAACGGATGCATTCCATTTGCATCTTCATGTGTTTCACATCCACAAGTAGTGATGTCCAGACCATTCATATTCATGTACATATGTGAGAAAGCACCATCGGGAAGGACATATGACCCCAAAAAAGAAGCCAAAAGCCTCTTCATTGTGTCATCTCAAAGTCAGCTGAGGGTTTCTCCAGATGTTTGACCTGGGGTGGACTTAACAATTGTGATCCAAGTGTGAAAGGAAGTCTGGGCATGATAAATCAGGATTAAATCACACCCTGTACAAAGTCTAGCTCTTCTGGTTCTCAGGTGTTGTCTCACCTCAGATAACACTAATGTGCTGAAAGAAGAGGTGGAGGATTTGAATGATTCTGAGAGTTTTTTCTCTACAAAGCAAAGGACAAAGAGACGGTGTTAAAGGACTTATTTGTTCTGCCTTTTTTCCTCTCTCATTTCAAACACCAGGGGTTTGAGGTTTGAAAGCAAATTCCCTCAGAGACATGGAAAGGTACAGTTCAGTTTGTTCATCTGAGGGAAACATCTTCAGAAGAGCGAATATCTGTGTGTATGCAGCAAATGAAGTTTGACATAATGCACGACAAGGTCACAGTGTGGGTTGTGGGGGATGGTGCTGAAATAAGCACTGCTGCTGATTTTTATGTAGACAAAAAATAGGATGGTTTCTCTTTAGTAGTAATGCTGCTGTCTCAATGTTAGTTTTTCATCCTAAATTTATCAAAACATCACACGGAAACAACATGTAAGGATTAAAAAGTAACTTATCTTTACTCTATTGCCATGTTTTGGTAAAAGTTAGTGTTGCAGAACAGTTTTTGATACATACACTCATACCTTTTATACTCGTATATTGTTTGCTGCAGTTTTCTCAGAAACAACAGCTTATTAGGAAATATATTTTTTAACATTTTAGTTGTAAAATGGTAAAATATAAAAACTGAGGCCTGAAATGTCTGTTTTCTGAAGAAGAAGAAGAAGGAAATAGAACGTATAGACCCAAAATTGAGCTGGTTGTGATGTCCATATAGTCACATAACATTTTTTTACTACTTTAAACTGTCAACAAAAACCCCTCCAAAGGTTGGGGTTGTTGTGTAAACTGTAAAAACAAAATGCAACAATTAACAAACCTCACAAATCAATATTTTATTCAAAACAGAACACAGTAAACATATCAAATTTTGAAACTAAAAAAAATGTCATTTATTTAGAAAAAAAATTATGTAAATTTTTATTGTAGCCACACATCTAAAAAAAGTTGGGATATGGGCAAAAATTGGCTGTAAAAGTAATTGGCACAAATAAAAATAGCTGGAGAAGCATTTTTTTTTTTTTTGCATTAATTTAGTTTAGTAGGAAACAGGTCAGTCAGAGGATCAGGTCCTCCCCATATCAACATCGTAGCAAGGCAAACAGAAATTTGGAATTACTTTTGGAAATTTGGGCGCCACATCCTCAATACTCAAGAGGACAGGGATTATCCAGCCTGTTGTCAAAGCTCAAAAGCCTGCTTCTCTGATGGTATGGGGGCGCATTAGTGCCTATGGAATTGGCAGTTTACACATCTGGGAGGGGTGTACCTCGCTTGCTTGTTGAGATTGTTGGAATAGGCACACATCTGTACATCCACCTACTGCAATCTTGATCAGAACAAAGTTGGTCCAATTAATAATTGGGTTATTTAGCGTATTGTTATTACATTAGAAGAGTTATTGAGAATAACTGTGCAGCTACAAGCTGGTTTCTTATAAATAACTGGTCTATTTTCACTCATCTGGATAATCCAGATTCTTCTCTTTAAGCAGCTGCTGAGAAAACGCACTCTGTTATATCTCTATAATGCTGCTCCCAGGCAGTGAGAGGAAATGACATTTCACCTCACTGACACGTCCAACCACGCGGGCTTTTAAAAACCTCTCCGGTCCTTTCCCCAGCTGTGTCCTGTCCAATAATACACCCCTAGCCTAAAAGCAGCACTCTCTATTTGGCTCTGACCTAATGGGCTTTGAAGCAATGAAGGGAGAAAGGGAGGGAGGGGGTCTGACTGTCACCTCCCCTGTCTTTTCCCTCCTGAACAAATGATGTGTACCCTTTCCTTTTGTTAGTATCAGCCTTTCACTTTTTAAAACCAAACATTACATGTATTATCAAACAGGGATTTGCCCTTACTGTATCTTTAATGGGCTAATAATGTAATTTTTCTGTGGTTCACAGTATTTGTACCTTTCTGTAACACACCGTCACTAGAAATAAACCAGCACTGTTGTAGTCTGAGGGGGTGTTATGTTAGAAGTTTTAGCTTTAAAGTGTGCTAAGTGAAAAAAAAGTATTAATCAAAGTCATCCAGTCAAAACATAAAAGGGCATGATAACTTTTATATGAATTAAAATACAGCCCAAAATTTAAACAAGACCAATAAAAACCCAAGAAAGTATAGTTATTGCTAGCAAAAACATTAAAAATGACCTACTGTAATATTAAAACAGAGAAGTTCAAATTGTGTAGTTTTGTTTGTGTATAAGTGATGTACATCTTGCGTGACTCAGTTTATTATTATTATTATGGTATGAACAGTCACAGCATTGTGTTGAGGCCATATTTGCCCCAACATTGACTGATGCATCAAGCATAAGTGAAGTTTCAACCCCTATTTACCTTCCTGCTGCCTCACGCCAACAAGAGACTTGGTTTCAAACTCTGGCTGGGCCTTTTTGAGTGGAGTTTGTGAGTTTTCTTCTTTGCTTGTGCAGGTTTTCTCTTGATGTTCCCATTTTTTCCCAGAGATACATTATGTATAATATCTAAAATTGCAATTCTATGTTTAATGTAGTTGTAATAGTAAATATGTGGGCCCAAGGTTCACCCATCTTCATGATTCTATCCCAGATGGCAGCTGGAACCGGCAGCTCCCTGTGAGCCTGAACAGGTTAGAGTAGGTATACTGGATGGATGGATGGATGGATGGATGGACGGATGGATGAATGGATGGATGGATGAGTGGACGGATGGATGGATGGATGGATGGATGGATGGACAAACGGATGGATGGATGGACAAACGGATGGATGGATGGACGGATGGATGGACGGATGGATGGATGGATGGATGGATATATGGATGCATGGATGGATGGTTGGATGGACGGATGGATGGACGGATGGATGGATGGATGGATGGATGGATGGACGGACGGATGGATGGATGGATTAATATGGACAGAGCAGGTTAGTTACCCAATGGATATGCAAAATATTCTTGAGTTTGTTTTTCTTCAGAAATGTTTTGTAGATATATGAAGGTTTATACAGTCACTGTTTTCTGCTTATTTCATCACGTTCATAGCTCACTTAACACGAGTGCAATGAGTTTCTGGAGTTAACTTCATGTTAGCAGTGAAAGGTGTGTGCTGCTTCAGTAAAAACCAATTCAAAAAGAATGAATAAATTTGCAAGAAAACCTGATTCAGCTCAAACTTCTGCCACATCTACTTAATGTGATGTAGTGATGATCCCTAATATGCAATATGTATTATAATATTAGACCATCCTGTCTTCTCTCGTCCTTGAGAACTTACAGGAGCTGCCACCTTTGTATTTTTGGAACCAGAGTTTGTGCACTCACAATGTGAAGCTTTAAGTCCCGCCTACTCACCCTCACACAATCATGGTGTCACGGGAGCTTTCTTTTAAGCTGGATATAACTAATTACAGCTAAACATATTAGAAAAATTAATATTTGAGCATACAGCAACAAGAAAAGAACTATTAATAAGTCAACACCTCAAGAAATATCTAAAATTTTATTTTTTTATGACAGCAAAGTCTCATTTGTTTACACTTGGAAAACTGGAACCATCCTGTGGAAACTGTTACTCTTCTGGCTTCAACTTCCCAGTTGTTTAATGTTCATGTTAATGTTTGTAGTTCAGAGCTATTTAAAAGCTTAAAATCTTTGTGAGGGTGAGGGCGTATGACCAACAACAACCGATAAAGAGAGAGGAACTGTAAGTTCTTTCTCTTTGTTAAGTTGCAGTTCATGTTTTTCCACCACTTTGACACTTTTTGTGTTGTTCTCTTTATCTGCAGCCCCTCCCCCCACCAGTATAATAAAAATATCCAGAAGTATCAGACTCTGAAAAACAGGAATCTACCTCCATAATCCATGAGCACTTAGAGCAAAGTGATCAAATATCTTCTCTATCATTTGTATATATTTTGCATACACAGGACTCAGTTTGCACTGCCCTTGACTTCTTTCGACCCCTGCTGACTAAAACCAGCTTTGAATGTGATTCATGACCCATTGAAGTGCTCTCATGCAGCCATGTTGCAATTCCAGATCCCTCCAAACGCACCACTGTCATTTAATCTAAACCAGCTCGGTCAGCTTGTCTACGACAGACTGTCTGTCAGTCAGAAACAGAAGCTTTGGTTTGACAGCTTTTCATCTCTGTCATGCAGTTGGTGACGTTGACCTTGCATAAACCGAACCCGTGCTGTGGCACACACGAGCGGGGAAGCAGGGAAAAGCCCCTCAGTGGCCTCACAGTCAAACTGCGTTTGCAGCAGGGCAACCTCGCCCCTCAGATTTCCACTGGCAAAGAGGCTCGGCCCACCAGGACACATCACGGAGGAGATCTCAGATGGACGGCTGAAAGCTCAGACCCAGAAAACATTTGCCCGCAGGACGCCAAAACAGCAGCACCTCAGGAAATAGTCCAACGGTCAGGTCAGAGATCAAGAATGAAGCTCAGCCAAACATCAGCCTGTTTAATTAGACATCTGCAGGTTCTAAATGACACGACAAGCTCTGATGCATTCGCTGGCCAGCTCACAGAGCGATGTGAAAAAACAACAACAACAACAAAAAAAATAAAAAACTGTGGAGCTGTTTCTGCTGATGTTAATTTGCTCCGTGTTAGGGCCCCGGTTCACAGCTCGGTCAGCCTTCCCTGATACTATATTCCCGTTTGTTTCAGTAAAGGTTCTCCTGTCACATCGCATTTAGGTCGAGATGCCTGTGAACTGTGAAAGCACCGCGCGGAGGGACTGGGCCACGCTCCGGCCTCCAGGTCCTGGGCCCCGCCGGTTTCAAGGAGGATCGTCAAATGCTGGAAATTAAGCTCTCCTGCAGGATCAGAGTGCTGAATAGAAAACTGGAATTAATGCAGGCGTCATACACACACAAAAAAAAAATATTATAGTTTGGGTGTAGATGTTCATTTAAAACCAACATTTTCAATATCTTACCTGATCAGTAGCCTCTGAGAAGAATTATTTATTTATTTTAGCAATTAACACAAATCTATCTAACTGCAGCAATAAAACACATGTTGGGGGAAAACCTGGTGTTCTCTACAAGCTGTTTAGAAGCAAATGCACAAAAATACTTTTGTAAATATTATTTTTTTAAACTAAAAATACAAAAAAGTTATCACTATTAAAATGAACAGTTCAAGAACAAGCATCTAAAGTAATATTCAAAATAAACAAACTTGCAAATTGTCAGTTTTACATGTAATGTTTGTAATTTAGTAGGTAAAAATTACCTGAATCGTGCAGCTGTATCCAAGCAGGCGAAGCAGCAGCCGACTAAATGTTTTCTAAGAAAAGGCAGCAGCGTCTCCTGTCTTTATACCAATCCCTCCTCAGTGGGAAAGCTGATCCCCTCTTCCTCTTTCTTGTTAACTCTAATTTCATGAATTATTCATTTCACAGTCGGACGCACAAATGAGCACGCTAATTGCTGCATTTTTTTTTTTCAAAAAGAAAAGAAAAAAACATCACAGTTATTATTGTTATTATTCCCAACCCCTGTGGATGAGATTACAGATTAAATTAAATGAACATGATGATGGGATTTTTTTTTAAGCAGTCTCACATCTGTGTGTTAATTTGGAAACAGATTTTGGGGAATTTATTTTTAAATTTCAACACAGTCATGTGAAGAAGCAGAACTCCAAACAGCTAATTTAGCTATTAATTAGTGTAACAGCTCATTGATTTGCCTGTGGAGACAAGCTGATATTTCATTTTACACCTGCAGCTGGGATTGGATAGAGATAGATTAAAAAAAAAAACAAATATTGACTGATCAACTTTATGATTTTATTCATACGGCTTTTTTTTGAACAATAAAAACACACAAGGGTATTTTTGTTAAATAAACATATCAAGTATTTAGCAAAGTCACTGCTGAATTATGCTTTTGCCGTCACGTGTTTTTAGCTTTTAACATTTTTACAATATGGGTGCCCCGATAAAAGACTAATAAATAGTATTAATTAGCGCTGTAAACCTTTAATAAACCATTAATAAGCAGCTACAGGGCATTAGATAAACTGTCAGTACTGACTTGTTTCTTATTAATAGTGAGCCAACATTTGTTTGTACTCTCCATTCTCGCTATTTATCGATATTCTTCATCATTTAGTTTTTAAATATCAAACATTTGTCAGTAAGTAAGCACTACATGGACAGCATGTTGAAATATAAAGTTATTTAGTGTAAAAGTAAGAAAGATGAGCAACTAGCAGAAAAATGACATTTACCTAAATGAATAAAAGTACAACGCTTGATCTTGAATGAGCCTGCTTCAGTGGAGGAACAGTGTTTTATGACTGTTTTATATGTGATTGTTAATGCTGTACAAATTGTTTACAAACTCATAAATAACTTAATTATAAAGCATTAATATTCTTTCTTAAAGCGGTCCTTACTGTAAAGTGGTTCCCAATCCTTTATTATTTTTTATGTAGTTTTATCCACTCAGTAGGTTTCTCTGTGGCTTCATTGCTGTGGGTTCTGTGTGTGTGTGTGTGCATGTGTGTGTGTTTGCTCTTTTGAAACTGCCAGAAGCTGCTTGTGCAAATCTTTTAAATGGAGGTTTACACGTATTCAGGCAGAAACATAATTAGGTCACTTTAGGTTCATCACTGAGTAAATATTTTCTCTAAATGCATTTTCCCCCACAGATCCTACTGGTCCATTAGGTTCCTGTAGAGGCTGAGGTTGTTGAAATAAAAGATCCACTCCCAGTTACATTTAAAATTGATGGAACAACTACACTTACCAGCTCCTGCTAAAGGCCCACTGGTCAACTACCTCTTCCTTCTGCATGCAGAGTGACGCTTCACAGCAGCTGCATGAACCACTTTCTATGTTAGAACTGTACCTTATTTCTTATTTATCTTTTTTCTCCATTTTTAAATGATTAATTAATAAATGTTACTGTATTTCTGTATTGTTTCTAAATTCAGTTTTAGAAAGGATTAAATGTCAGTGATCCCTAGAACTGATTTGACTTTTAAATCCCAAAATAATGACAATGCTAAATCCAAAAATAACTTATTGTCAGGGCTGAGAGATGTAGCTGATATTTTAATATTTTAAGACTTTATAGTAATACCTCAGTATTTTAAAACCTACTCTAAATGGCTATAGAAATGGTAAATTCAACTTTATAATGCACAAAATGCACCAGTGAGATTATTCAAATAATCAGCTCTATTGGATTTATTTGTATTTGAATGCAGCAAGGAATATTTTTAAAGATGCAAAGTTTTCCTTTTGTGGCCAAGTTAAGCATCTCTAACGACAGCTTCTTTCACAAAACAGTTCAAGCTGGGCCTAAGATGCCTTCTCACTGCCCCAGTGTGCTTCATGAAATGGCCGATGTGGCTTTGGGGTGTTTGGAGTCAACCTAATTGCTGCTCACCTCACCTCACCTCACCTGAGCTACCGGTGAGGTAGTCACAGAACTGAAAGGGCAAGAGCGTAAGACTAAAGCCTGATTGATATCGGCCATGCACAGAGCAATGGATGGCATCTCTCAACAAAACTGATGCCACAGAGCTTGTCGTGCATGAGGGGATTGTGTTGTTTTGGTCTATCATGCGGGATTTTTGTAACTTGTCGTGAGCTACGGATCAAGGCAGAACCTGCGAGCATGTTCATTTCCACAAGCATCCATATGACTGAACAAAGTTAAGTTTTAGTTACGTTTTTGTATGAAGAAGGTACATACTGTGCACGACTCTTCTTGTACCATTCCTGCTACATGATGGTATTTTTTTCAATAGCGCCACCTATTGTTAGAGGAGAGAACTGCAGTAAGCACCGAACGTCTGAAGCCTCGGCATAAACAGCAACTCCACTCTCTTGACGTCACAGTTTGTAGAGCCATGACTCGCTTGCCAGTATGATTCCGCCTTAAGCCTGCTTTGTCGCTCGAGGGAGTGACGTTGTTATAACAGACAGTCTGAATGGCCGGCTGTGCAATTTAGAGTTTGAGATGTTCGATACACATTTAATACGTAGTGCTCCACTCTTCTCTTGGTTCATCAATGCCAGCTTCAGTTGTAAAAGCTCATATCGTCAATGTGTCCAGCTCAGTTGGTGATTTATAAACAGCCAGGGGCACCTTAAAGGCAGGACAAACTTTGCAGCCATATTTTTAAATTGTTTTGTGAAATGGATTAAAAACAGCTCATTGCATTAAAATATGCATGAAAATCAGAAAAAAAACTTCAAAACCTCAAAACATTAAGGCACTCTTATACTGTTTTCTCATGCTTTTAACAATATTGTTTTTAAAATATAAAATAAAATAGTATTATGCACACACCACATTGGATGTGACTGTAGAATATGGTTGCATAATGTATTGAAAATGTATCAACATTGTAATAGTGTGTAAAAAAACAGAGTTGTGAGCATCATGATAAAAACAAACAGAAAAATGGACACTTTAAAGGTGTGGGTTTGACCGCAGCTGATATTGTCATTGCAATAACATGTTTTTCCAATATTGTACCACAATAATTATGATTGTGATTGACAATCATAATGACAATTACATCAGGTTTAACAAGTAGCCTTACATGTTGGACATAAAAATTTTGACTTTACTTCTTTAAACACAATACTTCAGTTTTGGTTAGTGCATCCACGCTGAACTTTTTGCTGTGTTTCTGTGACACACAGCACAGAGGACACCTCGACACTTCTTTCCCTCAGGATCCGGTAGGATAAGATGGCTTTCGATGTGTTGGAAAAACACCTGTAATAGTCCAGGTGTGTGAGAGGATTGAAGGCAAAGACCGGCAGCGCTCTTGAAAAGCGGACTTCTGCACTGTTTAGTCAGCATCAAAATGCATTAAATTGCACCAGCAGCAATAAAAATAAAAAAACAAGCCCTTCATGCTCTTTTTTTTCCTCCCCTCATCCTCCTTCTCTTCCTATCTGTCAGACGGCAGCAGCATCAGAAGCAGCGGTGGATGCAGCCGTTGCCATGGCAACAGAAGCAGATGTTGCCCCCGTGTGACGAGATTTGAACTGTTGAACTCTGCAGTTAAAAAAAGAGTAATGGCAGTAATGGATATGGATTTACGGTGTGAGTGTACAGGCTGCAGCTGTATTTCCTCTAACACAGATTGGCACACCATATGCCACTGAATGCATTTTTTATGATGCAGGCCTACTTACTTGGAGGGGATGGAAGATTTACTTCATCCACAAGCTCTGAGGCTTTGCAGCTGTGTATACGTGTGGTGCGTTAGTTGAATCTTTATAATACAGACTTTACATCTGTCCTCTTTGCATATAAAAGGTATTAATGTGAGAGTTAAGATCTTGTGAAGCGAGGTTCTGTGGAAAGGTTATGTGTCACACTGACTTCCAGTATAAAAAGCACAAGCTTTAGCATTTAACACCATCCAGCATATAAGACAGAGTTAGCAATGACTCATTTGAAACAGTTGTCCAATTGCTTAAAGCCATCGTTCAGGTCTCTCAAACTGGAGTTCTGTGGAACGGTTAGGAAACAATGAATATTTTATCAAATGCAGATTGCTCTTTGAATAACCTCAGTGTGGAAAAACTGTTTAAATCTGACCAGATTTAAAACAAACAAACAAACAAAAAAGTTCAGTAGGGTTGAGGTTGGGGCTTTAGAAAGGCCATTCCAGAAGTTCAATGTTCGCCTGTTTTATTCATTCAGAAACCAGATTTTCCCTGTCTGGGATCACTGACTTCTTGGAACAACAAAAGGTCTCCAGGTTTCAAATGTCTAGCTGTTGATGTGAGGTGAAGTTAAAGAATCTGGAAGTCATCCTTCTCCTTCATTCTTCTATCCACTTTGTGCAGTGCACTAGTACCACAGCATGATGCTACCACCACCACACTTGATATTGGTACAGTGGTTTTAGGTTTGAAAGCCTCACTTTGACACCTACAAACAACACCTTGTCATTGTGGTCAAACAGCTCACAGTTTATTTAATCTGACCATAAGGCATGTTGCATGTCCACATGGTCAGCTGGAAATTTCAATCGAGCTTAAAGGCGTCTCTTTTGGAGCAGGGCCCTCTCTTCTGGTTGGAACCCTCTCCGTTCAGTAAAATGTAAAACTGGCTTCAATGTGGATGGTGTTATGATGTTCCAGCTGTTTCCAGATCAGTCTTAAGCCTTGGTGGTTCATTAGTTGTTCTTGGACATCCTAATTTTTCAAACTGGTGACACATTCCAGTAATTTGTACTGGCGTTCAGTTATTTAGTGATGATCTTGGAATCTGGAGTTGTTTTGAAATGGCTGTAAAAGACTTTCCCAACTTGTTTAAATCTCACCCTTAAATTTCCCCCTTTTAGATTTTCACTGAGTTTCTTGGACGTTGGCATTGTTCTGGTCATTGGTCACTCTTAATGCTCCTTTTTATGCTTGGCAAAGAGGAACTACCAGCTGCAGTCATTCATGATCACTGGGGAGAAGTTAATAGGCCTTGGTTTTACATACACCCTAGAACCTTCAGCACCACTTATTAACAGACTTAAGGAAAAGTATTTGCATATTTGAGCCTGTATTTATCATTTTGACCCTGCATGGATGAGAAAAATCCACAGTAAATTCAAACTTGTGCACCTAACTCTTGTTTTTAAGAACAGCTGTATCTCCAACAAGTAAGATATTAATGATTCATAGACTATGAACAGAATCCCACTTTAACACATCTCATCTACTTTTTAACATATTGACAGCTACGTCTTTTATCAACATTATTTTTTATGACTGAAACAAACTTTTGTCTTTGCTGTTGACTTGAATTAACACAGCAAATCAGTGTATATCAAACATGCTTCAGTTCAAGGCTTTATACAAATGAGCCTAAACTGCTGCTTGTGACACACACTCACACACACAAAGCTGAGCCAAATGTCGACCTAATTTGACAGACTGGAACAGATATATGAATTAATGACTTTGGGCACAATGTGAATCACTGTAATGCTTACTTCAAGGGCCTACGTCTGCATGATTTCCAGGGGCTACAACACACTTTGATGCTTTACATCCGAAGACAAGTAGCTGAATGGCTGTTCTTGAATGGCTCTCAGTTTTTGCAGGGGTTATTTCACTGTTTGTGCAGCAGCAAAAGCCTGTAGCTCAAACATCCATGAAAGGCTTCTAGTGTCTTGTTATGGTGGCTTTAGGCTGTGGAGAGAAACAGTTGAACACAGATTATCAGCAATGACAGCAAAGCTGGTCTGAACCTTAATTTTCACTTTCCATAGATGTTGGGACATTTAACTGTCTGATCAACACTGTCACGATATTAGAATTTAAAACTTTAAATAGAACTTGAAAGGGTAGACCACAGATCACATTTACATGTTAAAAGCTCATCCATATACCCTCTTTATTGTTACAGTTATGGAAATGTGCAATAGCTTCGGTTCACCACTGGTATGGAAATAGAGGGAGACGATAACTCAAGGATTCAAAAAACAGTGATATTCATGAAGTCTTGCCAGTGTCTTAGTTTCTTGTTTTTTTTTTTTTGTTTTGCAGACATAGATGAATTGACTGGTCCAAGTGCCTGAGGAGAAGAAAGGACGATGAGAAAGAAGATGAGGAGAGTGAGCAGGCAGGTGAGGATCCATGTGACTATAAAGGCTGGAGTTTACTACAGATTGAAGATTAGTAGATTCACACAAAGATGTTCAGATGTTTCAACGGGGGCAACTTCAAAGGAGTGGCCACAACGAGGAGGCTGAAGTGACTTCAACAATCTGGCAACGAGCAGGGCCCCCAACTCAGCTTTTACACAGGTGCTTGATTGGGAGGTAATGAGAGGCAGGTGTGACCCCTTGAGCCAGAGAGGGAGGCAGCAGCAGTGCCTGCTGGGTGATCTCAGCTTCGCAGTGCCTACTCACAACTCCACCTGGAGAAATTAAAGAATAAAAATGAAAGCACAGAAAGTGGAAATCTTGGCGTAGTTTGACTTGAATATAAATCTTTTTAGCCCCTCCAGGTTCTGTAAAGGAAAATCTATCACATATCTTTCTGTTATACATTTTACACTCCACCTACAGCTCTTTTTATGTTCTGACTCATATACCGATAAGCATATCCAGAACAGCAGGGGATTCAGTGACTTGGAAATCAAATTCCTGATCCCCCAGTTGCAAGACAACCTCCCTACCACTGGGCCAAAGCCACCTCTCCCATGACTACTTCATATTTACATCTGTAGTCACTTTTTAAAGCAAATGATTCATCCCTTCTTTCTTTTTCTTTTTCTTTTTTTTTGCCTCAGATTGATTTATAACCTTATACAAACCGGTACAATCATGACTTTCAAGCATTTGAAAGCTTTTCTTACAAACTATTTTTTAAATTCATTTCGACCTTTCTATTTATTTATTTACCATATTCAGGTCGTCAAACCTTTCAGTCAAACAGGTGCACACATGCCCACAACACACATGTAGCCGAGTGGTGGGAGAACATTCCTTCAGAGGCTGACTTCATTATACCAAGACAATTAATCTTTTATTTGCTCCTCACCTCCATTCGGAGCTGTGACTCGGCCAGTTTATCAAACTTTCATAAAGGTAATGGAGATAAAGCCAAAATTGAATAAATGCCCCTTCCATTCAATCCAAAAGGAAAGGTGAAAGTAAATGTTTTTTTGAGGTGTTACATGGTGCTAGGCAGCTCTTTGAATGAAATTTCCTAACCAAATGTGCACCCCGGATGGCCCTAGGATGGTTTCGAGTGAATAGAATCCAATCTTCTCCGCAGGTCTGAGTGAACTGTGGCATGTGGGATGTTGATGCTCGGCATTAAGCATAACCTACATAACTATGAATGTTTTCCCCTAACACAGCTGATGTTTTTTCATCAAGAGTTGAAATGAGGTAAATCTTGCTTAGTTTCGTCAGCTGACCTCTGAGAGCAGGGAGAGTAGTGTTTGTCATTTTGTTTGTAAAGCCACAAAACTCCCTGCTGGTCTGTCATGCAAATCTAATTTTTCAGTCTTATATAATGTTGCTGGGATGAAATAAGCCGGTCACTTCAGTGTGTGTGTGTGAACTATAAAGGAATGGACAGCACACAGATCGGAGAAGAGCAGCACATGGTCAAAGCATGGCAAATTGATGCAAATATCTCAAAATAATTGTTGCCCGAGGATGTATACTCATGCATGCGTGCATCTGTGCATACATCCGCCTGCGATGTGATACATATTGCACAGCTGAAACTTCACCGCTAGAGTGTGCTCCTCCTCTGTGAACTTTTGACCCCCGCTGCTAGGCGTTCACACACCATCACATCTGTTATAATATGATCCAGCTTTGATTAATTAGATGAATGCTGCGGCACACACTGACTCTATGACCCTCCGAACGAGGACAGAAGCTCTGTGCGTCGATGAAAGCACGGAAAGCAAACAGGCAGCATGAAGTGATGCAGATTGACAAACTATGAAAGGGAGGAGAAAAGAGGAAGGGAGTGTTGGAGGAGAGGGAAGAGAGGAGCTGACACAAGAGTGGGAATAGATTTAACTCAAAGACACGTTGCTCTCGCTGTGTGCGGAGCTGACCTAGGAGCTCATGCGGTTTTTCATCTGTTTCTCTCCCATTTACGCTGCCTCAAAGCACAAAGAGGGTCAAGCTTTTAGGTGAGGCTAAACATCTTCCAGCTTAAACAACCTTTTACCTGAGCAGCTAAAACACATAAAACGATTTCAGAAACAGCAAGGATGAACTGTTATTCCCTGAGATGGAACAAGCTCCCCAAGCAGTTTGAAAAACGGTCACAAATTCCTGATCTTAGACAAAATGTCCCCTTCTTATAGATTATGGATATGAACATAAAGGATTATGGCTGTACAACATTTTATTAGCCTACTGCAAAAGAATGGGTTTCTAATTAAATAGGTGGAAAAACTTTATTATCTGTCGGTCTTCTATATAATTTCCATTATCTACTATATGACTTTGTACTTCTTAGTTGTTTTTATCTTAAAATTGACTTTTGTTTTAACGCTCTAAAAAACAGAATTGTTAGTTCAGATCTTTTGAAGTGAGTTTCTGTAGAAAAGTTATGAATAATTAACATCTTACCTTTTGCCTTTTGTGGAAAACGCTTTAAACAACCTCAGTTTGGAGCAGTGGAGATTATTTCTGACCACACTGATGAGCTAATGGCTGGATGTTTATTTATTGGTGTATAAAAGTGTAAAAGAAACATCTCTGAATAATGAAAATCCATGCCATAGTGTTTTTCTTTTTTTTTGTTAAAGGGGGGATGGGGGGATTGTCGCTCAGTGTGACCAACTCAAGTGAATTGGTTCACTTTAGTGATTGACTCAGATTAACCAGAGTCCAAAAGTTAACCTAATTAAGCACCTCTACTGCTGTCCTCCAACTCCAGTCTCAAAACTTTAAGAGTGGTTCATGTGAACACTATTTAGGAAATCTTTGCATCACTGTCAATTTTAGATTATGTTATTTTTAGGACAGAAATAATATATATCTGCAGGAAGTGCTCCAGACTGTACTGAAAAGTACTACAGCTAGTTGTTGCTGCCTCCATTTCATTGACATGAATTCAAGCTGTATGTTGAAACATGTTTAGCTATAATTAGTTATTTTATGCTTAAAAGCTACGTGACACCATGATTGTGAGCAGGGAGTAGGTGGGACTCAAAGCTCTGCATTCACACTGCACAGACTCTGGTTCCAAAAATACAACATGGAAGCTCCCATAAACCGAATCCTGCTTAATACATGTAGATGCTCAATTTGCCCTTACAAAATAATCAGAAAACTCTTTGGAAATAATTGTGAAATGTGAACTTGACAGTGGCCTAGATGTTTACAAAACAGTTTTCAAATAAACCAATTTGAAATTTTTGATCCATTTCTCTTCACTCAGGTTATCTGTTAGCTCATCAATCTGGACAGAATTAAACTTTATTTAACCAAGCTGAGGTCATTCAAGAAGCTATCTACAACAGGTAAGATATTACTGTTCATTGGACTTAAAGCAAAAGGCAAATATGATACAGGCAAAAAAAAAAAAAAAACTGAAATACAAATGCATACACTCAAAAGTCTTTTGTTTTGTCTTTTGATACAGATATTTCCCACAAATTCCTGCAGTCTTAAAATTTCAGCTTGGCCCTTAAACTGACTGGAGTTCACTGAATAGGAACATAAAATAAGATGGAGCAAAATATGAGACATATGCAAACTGAACCTGTGTAGACTTAAAAAGATACAAAAGTAAGGTGAAGCTACCATATGACAACGGTGAGATGGTCAGTGTGCCATCTTACTCATCCATGCTTTCTACTCCACATCCTGACTTGTCAGCTGGAAGTCACAGATTGGATTTTCCCTTTTCGGTCTTGGTAACAGCTACACCCTCCTCCTCCTCCTTCTCTCTCCTGCCATTCAGCCTTCAGGCATCTGCCACCATGGGGTGATCAGAGAACGCCCACTTAGGACCAGAAATGTTCATCCTCTGCTCCTTCTTGCGTCCTGACCTTCAGCTGAACTCAGCTCACAGCTGCGAGGAGGCCGCTGAGATGGAGAAGCTAAATGTCAAAGATGGGGCGAAAAAGCAGAAGGTTGGACTTTTTCACATCCTTCACTTAAGTACATTTCAAATGTCTTGAACTCGTGTGATCCATTGGCAAAAATGCAAACAATATATGTCCAAACTTTCAGAATAACTCATATTTTCTAAACGGTTTCATATAAACTATAATGTTTCTTTTTGCACCGGACATCTGGGTGATATTTTGAACAGCTATTCCAAATAAACTAAAAGATATTTGGGGATATTCCAGATGACAGGGTTTGCGTTTTAATCATAAATCCAATATTTAATCCATGTAGTGAGATACACAGCATGTAGCTGTCATTGTCAAAGACCCAGCTCTGACATTTCACTGAAGAAATAGTCGTATATTGTTACAGTGAGGTAGAACATGCTCTCAGATCTGGAGGAAGTATTTTGATGCCTTTATGTTGAATGTGCTTTCTGTGGAGACATCATAACTCATTCAGCTGTGAAAGTAGCCTAAACACAACAGCTTCAACACAGAACAGCTGCTGGAGATAAAGAGTTGAATTTGTTGCAAAAAAGAGCCTCAAATAAGACCCAATTTTAAAAATAATGATCTCAATACATGTAAAATCTTATATCTTAAAAGTCATATAGAAAAAAAAAAGATCTTTCAAATGTTAAGAGTATTTATTTCACTCTGCTCATTTAGCTTCGTTTACTGTGTGACACTGGATATGAATGCTGCGAGTCTGATGTCCAACACACTGACAGGACTCGATCGGCCAATCGGCTTGCCCCTCGCGAGCTTCTCAACCAATCAGACGGCATGTGGCCCTCAGGGGTGTGTCTCATTAGCTAGATTCCAAGACCTGGCTCTGGCCCACTGAATGCACTCAGCCGGAAAGGATGCGGTCCAGAGGGGGATTTATCATCTGCAGCATCGCCTCCTCTTACCTCGCTTTAACTGCCCCCACCTCCCTGTTCTGGAGAGGAGAGGAAGTAAAACATGGAGGGGGGAAAAAAATGACACAACTACTGAATACATTTAGGGATTTTTTTTTTTCTACTTTTAAAAATAAAATCATAACAAATATTTACACTAAAGCTTTACAGGAAATACTTTTTACACTTCTTGGCAGAAAACTAAATGAGGTTTTATTTGAAGATAAAATCAACTTGGATCTTTTTCTAATAATTATTTAGTATTTTAGCTTTATTTTATCTTAGCTGTTGGAGGAAGCTCTTTTAAGAACCTCAGTTTGGAGAAATAAAGGTAAATTTTGACCAGACTGATGAGCTGACGGCTTATTAGTCTGGGGACCTTTGAACTGAAGCTTCAAAGTTTCAGGTGAAGCTCCAATTCGAGATTTTCATCTCAGTACAGACCCGACACTGGTTCATCTGCAGATTTGTGCATGGATCCACTTCACTAAATTCAGTCTCAGAAATGCAATAGTTCAACAGAAAGAGAAATTAAATAAGATTTGAAGTATAAAGAAACTTTCCAGAAGTTTCTTGAATGAAGTCAAAATGCAGTTATGAAGGAGTTCAGATATATTCTGCCATATTTTGTGGGTTATTTGTTGGTGACAGTGGAGATTCAGCAGTGAGCAAAGAGAAAATATTTACCAATGTGGTAATGTTTAGATTTTTCTTAATTTTAGAAGTGTTTTTATTATATTAGTGTTTTAAAAGCACAATTTAAACCCCCTTTTTAAGGTATTTCTGAGTTTAATTTGCCTCTCACTTCACACTTGGAAACCCACCTTTACTTATCTACTTGCCATGATTATCATAAATTATTGTTTTGCAAACACTTATTCTTTTAGCTTCTAACATTTGACTTTTTCCATTAGGAAGTTTTGTTAAAAAACTGTGTGCAACTTGGATTTATTAAAATAATTAAGCACATCAGGACAATACAAAACATTTGAAGATTTTACTATTAAGATCCATCAGAACATGAATGAGTCGGGTCTGAGGTTCCTCTTTACAAGACAATACACAAAGCCAAACAGCCCCTTTCGGTTTTAATTGTCTTAAATTTTTAAATATTACCAGAATCTTCATTTCAATGTCAACAAGGCAGGAGAAATTGGCTTAAAACCGAGTTATTGACTGGCAGCCTATATTTTTCATAATTTCTTGTCTCAAAACTATTAATCAACAGAAGGAACTACTGAGAGTTTGAAGTCTCAAAAAATGAACTTTGTTCTAACACAGATCACTGGGAAGCTTCAGTGCTTCAAAAAGTTTAATTTACTCGTGACTAGAATAAAACCAAGACAAAAACGGACTGCTGTTGTCTACAATTAGGTACTGCTAATTGTTTGTAACTTTTCCATAGAACTCTGTCATGGATCAGTGTAATGGTGAATCTAGCAGGGGAAACAACCAGGAAGCAGGTAAATCTAAGGAGTTTAGGAACTAAACAAATGTACTAGTAGCTTAAAGTAATGAGGCAACATAAGTGAAATTAAACACAAGCCCTAACAAAAGCTGAGCAAAACCAACAGGCTTACACTGTTATGGGTGATTACTGAGTAGAGACAGGTGTGCTGATTACAGGTGGGTCACAGGTGTGTGGAGCTGAACAACAAGGACAACTGAGGAGAGCAATGGTTGAGGTGAGAAAACATGACCAAAAACAACTCTAGATCCCATGAAACTAAAACCAGACAAGAACACACTCGAAATACCAAAACTCCTGACACCGTGATAGAACCCCACTTCAAACGATCCAAACTATCCCTTTAATTCATATACGCCAACATCAACTATTTAGAACAATAATCAGTGAACTTTCAACTAAACGTGTCCTTTTAGTTGTGAGCAAGGAGCTGATCTGGAGCTCCTTCAGGTCAGATTCAAGATACATTAAATCCTAATCATCAAGGGGCCAGACGGGCCTTTTGGAACCACAACCATGCAAATATTTACCTTTCGTCTTACCTGGAAGCTTCAGTACAAAGAGGAGTGATGTGCTCAGGAAGAAAATTAAATAAATAAAAAGATTTTTTTTTTTCCGAGTTAGTGAAAGGTGCAACTTAAGCATAAAGTACCTTTTTCTAATAAAACTTGCCTTTACCAGTGGCTTTATTTGTAATTAATGAGTAATTTATTATTGCTAAGAATATTAATTGCAAAGTACAAGATGTAATTAAACGGACAACAAAACTGATTAAAAATCAATTTAAAAATCACTGTTTTTGAACTCCAAAGGACAATAAAGAAAAATGTACTTTTTAATGCAAAATCAACAGTAGTTTTGTTCCTTTCAGAAAGAAAACAAAATAAGTTCAGAAAACCTTTTACAGGGATTCAGTTGAACAAAATGTTTCAAGATAATTTGATTGAAATGTTTCTGTTATTTTTTTTTCATTTATTAACCTTAACCCTTTCCCCCCCAGAGGCAGATTGGTCCTCGGTGACAGGCCAGACAAAGAGCAGTTCAAAAATACTTATGAGACAGCAAGAGAAGTTTGGTTATCTGGGAGGGTCTCAGAGTAGAGCTGCTGCTCCTCCACATCCAGAGGAGCCAGTTGAGGTGGTTTAAGCATCTAGTAGGGAGGTGTTCCAGGCACGTCCAGCTGGGAGGAGACGCTGGGGAAGACCCGGGACACGATGGAGAGACTATGTCTCTCATTTGGCCTGGGAATGCCTTGGAATCCTTCTGGAAGAGCTGGCTATGGAAACAGATACCTGGGCCTCCCTGCTCAGGCTGCTGCCCCCCCTGCGACCCGACTCTGGAACAAGAGGTAGATAATGGATGGATGGAACCTTCAGCACCATTTGTTTCCTTGGTTCTCCTCTTCCTGTGCAGAGCCTGTATGTTGTGCTTGTTATGATACTGTTTGTCTGTCACCAAATGCACAGTCACAGAATATGATTTATCATTAACCAGCACCAGGCTGTTGTGCTAATTGCGGTGAGTCCGAATTAAACCTTCAGTATTAAAAACCACTTGAATATTAATGGAAGCATTTAAACGGAATCACATTTATTTCCTTCCTGGGTCAAGTGCAAAAAAGAAAAAAAAAAACATTGCAGAAAAGGCCATTATTCAAATGAGTGCACAGACCTTAATAGAAATCAGCCCAGCCATTAACTTCTGTTTTAAAAAGGCCCAATAATTTGGTTTCCAACATTTGCAGACATGATTGACTGCGCAGCTGCTGTCTATTGTGGTGCATGTAAATGTGGTCCCACACATATTTCCACAAAAAGCCTCAATCAAGACCTTAAAAGGTTCCAAATAAAGATAAATTAGGGTTACAGTGTTGCCTTAATCCGAACTAATGCCAGCTAAAACCACAATGAGTGCCAGAAAGTGGTTTCATCAACCACTGTTTGCACCTTTCTGGACGAGAATGACAATATGAAGCAAAGTTTCACCCCTGATCTCACAGTAACAGAAGTGATTTTGTCATCTGAATGGTCCTTAATGGAAAGACAAAATATTTTGACAGGTTTGGAGGGCTTTTCAAAATGTTTAAATCACCACTTTATGAAGCTGAAAAATCTGTTTTAAGAGAAGCCAGGAAATGTTTTTTTTACAGAATATTTACATTTTTGAGCCAATTACTGTATGTCAATTCATTTTGATTTTAATTCCATTTATTTATATAGTGCCAATTCACGACAGAAGTAATCTCAAGGCACTAAACAAAGAGGGGAAAAGGTCCAACAGGACAGGAAAGAGACAGATAAATACAGAAGGGTTGGTCCAGGTGTAGTTTGGAAAGAAAAATAAAGCCTGGCAACCAATAATTACATGTTTGAACCTGGAGCATAGACAGTGAAGACAGCAGAGCGAGGAAACGTGGTCAGTTTGTCCTCCAGGTACCTCAGCTTATAGCAGCAGAACTAAGGGATAGCTCAGAAAATGTCACATATTGCCACTTTGTTAGGACGCCTTGCCTTTGCAAACTTTATCAAAGGGTGCTTTTTTAAAAATCCAGTCTAGGATTTTATTCCGAACCCTAACCAAGTTAGATATCACCTGCTGCTTTGGTGGCTGGCAATTAAAAAAAAAAAAATCATCCAGGAATTGAATTGGCAAAACTCCTACAGCTGTTTGTGTCGATCCACGTGCTGACTTATTGTTTTATAATCACACAGAAACATTTGGTCACACCCTGTCCCAGCTGGTTCGTCACAGCACCAAGGCTAAAATCTAACTTGTTCATGTTCCAACACTGCAGATATTAAATGGTCACGGTGAGGAAAATGTTGAAGCTATCTTTATTACTGAGAAATTATTGAATATTAGTATGTGTGCAGCATAATAAAATCCCTTTTTCTTAATTTAGTCCAAATTATTGTTATCGTCAATCATTTTTCAAAGGTTTGGGAGGATTTTATATTTGTAATAAAAAGGGAAAAAAGCAAGAATAGCTTCATTAGAGAGAATATGTTTAAAAGGACAATGCAGATCATCCAGTATGAGAATACAAAGATAAGTAATTGAGTTTGTGACGAACCTCAGAGCTCCTTGACAGTCTTTGTCAGGAGCATGAAGGCGTTATGAAGAGGCAAAGAATGAGAGAACTTGACTCTGAAAAAGAAAAATCGCTGTTTAAGTATTTCTCTTTTTTTAACTAACTGCTGGGTTTTTATGCTCAGACATTTTAAATCCAGGTTTTTCTGGAGAAAATAAATAAACAAAAAACCATTTAAAGCAATATATGGACAAGTAATTATTTTTTTTCTTCATATACTGGTAGGCAGATTGTATTACATTGAATTATTGTATTATTAATCAAAATCTTACATTAGGCTACAGGATGGAAGCTACAGTTTACCTTTGTGTGTATTTCTTTAAAAGAAGATTCAGTGTCACATTTAAAGAACATGGCCTCAAGTGGAAGTTGGCTGAAGGGGGAAAAAAATCCTAGATTAGACAGCAGGAAAAAAACAACAATAAAACTTAAATTTTTTTACCTTTATCTGAATGAAAGACATGTAAACATGACCTTCTGGCTGAGACTCATGAAAATGGAGGAGAAGCTTGGACTCAGATTCTTTCTGAGTGCTGACATGTCGTTTTAACACATTATGTGGCTCCATCATGTAAATATGGTGTTAAGAGGGGTGTTAAAGGGTCACACATCACGTGAAACCAAAACATAAAGGTCATCTATCTATCTATCTATCTATCTATCTATCTATCTATCTATCTATCTATCTATCTATCTATCTATCTATCTATCTATCTATCTATCTATCTATCTATCTATCTATCTATCTATCTATCTATCTATCTATCTATCTATCTATCTATCTATCTATCTATCTATCTGTAAATCAGGTTCTGTGATATTAAAATGATGCATGTCATGATTAATATAAAGATTGCCTATGAGATACGTATTATCGCTGATTTTGTGTCTCGGACATAAAACATTATGCTAAGTGCATTAAAATTACATATCCACTGCAATTTGTCAGACCTTTTCTTTTCTTAATTTTTCCTCCCAGATGCTTTGAGAGTAAAAAAAAAAAAAAAAAAGGACTCATCTTACAGAGACGATCAAAGATCCATCTTGACAGAACACCCTCTTATCTCGCCTCTAAAGGCAGCTCACACTGAATGGACAGATTGTAGGGGAAAATAAATAAATATATAAATAAATAAATATATAAATAAATAAAAAAAAAACACTGTTGCCATGTTGGATTCAGACCAGCACTCACACTCCATAATTATTAGCCTGGTGATTGCACACAAGTGGTTTTGGTTGTTGGATCTGGCTCTGGTAGGGGGGGCTGAGGGGAGGGGTAAATGATGGAAGTTGTTGTATGTATCCACTCCTATTTTTCCCTGGCTGTCAGAAATTGCATTTTGAGCGAGAGCCGCGCTCCTCTCATCAACAGTCATAATTTACTTGTCAAAGCAGGAGGTCCTCTCAGCATGGAGGCTGGGCCCCCTGGGGTTATAATTGCGGGACGGTTTTCTCCTGAAATGCCTCAAGTCAAAGAAGAAGCGCGGCTCTGCTGGTCGAGGCTTTTGTGTGCCTCACTTTTTTCTCCCTTAAAGTAACCATTACTCAGACAACTGTAAAACGCTGTTGAAACATGTTTGACTGGCTTCATTATACTTTCACCATCATCATTTTTACCATCTGTGACTTTCAGCTGTGATACATTTGGCTCACAGGAAGTGGACTCCATGTTGGCACAATGTCGCCATCTAGTGGAGAAAAAACACAACTTCCTCATAGTTTTAGGTCAAATTAGGTTTTCTGGATTCATTGCAGATTTACAGCTTATAACAGGATTTCTTTTTTAAAAATGCAATAAATGAATTATGGGCTCTCATGAATCATTCACTAAGCAAGATGTTGATTATGTGTACTTAAGTGCAGTTTTCAATTTGAATTTTACCAAAGGGCAAATCTTCCTTCACTAAATTTATTTAGCACTTCACAGATTAAGATTTCCCATAGATAAAAAAGAAGATGCATTGTGTTTATGAGAGGCAATTTATTGCTCAATGTTACAATGAAAGATTTTAGGTTGTACTTTATTTGAGACCAGTTTCATTCTTGTTTAGACAACAAGAATCTCCAGATTTGTGTTTCAAAGAATATATTTACAAAAACAAATAAAAAGCAGTTTTTACATGCTTAAATAATTTAGTCTCAGCTGCTGTTCAGAGCAACAATGTCCTCCATCTTCTCAAACAGTCCTTCGATCATGGCGTTGTCTCCTTTGCTCCTGAGCACGTGATACCTGCCCCCGCATCTCTCCACGAGCCCCATCAGTTCCCCGTTCCTCAGGACATGCTGCTCGGCGCTCTCGCCTAAAGTTTCCCCCCACGTGAAGAGCACCAGCGTGCGTCTCCAGACGTCCTCCCCGAGCAAACCCACGTGCTCCTCTGCGGCCCGTCTGTACTTCTGCGTGCAGGTCAGGAAGGCGGGGACGAGCAGCAGGACGACGTGAGCGCCCGGGTGGAACCAGGACGCGCCGTCCAGGATGCCCTTCTCCTGCTGCGACGCGTTTGTTGGGTCGGGTCCGTCTCGCCACCTCAGTCCGAGCGGTTCTGCGACGGCGAGACGCCTCCCAGCTATTTGACCTCTCCAAGACCTGAAGCTGGATCCGTCGTTTTTGGACGCTTCTGCGCCCAAGATGGTGACTCCAGCTGGGGAGCGAGAAGACCAGGTCTCTCCTAATATCATCACCCTCAAATCTGACCCAGAGTCCTTGTTGTTTGATGTTTCAGGCCTCTGAGATATCAGTGTGATGTTGCTGACTGTTGCTCTCTCTCTCATCTCAAGGTTTGTTTTTTTAAGTGCTTTGAGGTGACAGTTTACGCTCTCTGTAGCTGATAAACCCATTTTCATCTCTTGATTCTCTTTGTCTTCTGTGCCCTTGTCTCTGTTTGACTCTTTTCCTCTTCCCCTCCTCTCACTGACCTCTCCGTAAATCAAAGGCCCGTTATCTCCTGAGTTCTCCACTGCAGCCGGCTGATAGAATAACTCGTCGTGGTCCAGCTTATCCCATGCCGCAGGTCTTTGCTCCCTTTTGTCCAACTCCTCCTCCCGTTTTTTCAGATTCTGCTCCCACTTGTTCAGTTTTTTGAGCGAGTCCTTGAGTTTGCTCTCCCGGGTGTGCAGCTCCTCCTTCAGCGAGGCCATCTCTCGGCGCATCTCGTCCAACACCTGCGTCGTGCAGCTGACGTGCTCGTTTTGCATCAGGAGTTCTGACTTCAAGCTGAGCAACTCCTGCTCTTCGTTTTTCAAGTAGCACTCTCTGTCCTTCAGCTCTTTGCCCTGATCCTTCAGTCCTCTGACCTTCTTCTGGAGATCCTGGCCATGAGAGCTCAGCTCCCTCTGTGTGCCCTCCAGAACTTGAAATATGGCATCGAGCTCCTGTTCCTTTTTCTCAAGATTCTGCTCTCTCAAGATCAAATCTTCCTTGAGTTTATCTTTTTCCTCTTGCTCTTTTTGTCTTATCTCTAGATTCGTTTGTAGCTTTTGAAGCTCTTGCTCTTTCCTCTCCAGCTTTACCTCAGTTTCAGTAAGGTCTTTCTCTATTGCGTCGAGGTCGTTTCTTCTTTTGCTCAGCTCTTCTTCCGTTCTGCTCAGAATGTGCTCCTTTTCTTTGGCTAATTTTTCTTTTTCTAAGAATTCCTCCTCATTCTTGTTTTGTTTCTCCATCAGTTGCTTTGTAAAATGCTCTCTAAGCTCGTCCACCTGAGCCTTGCTCATTTCCTCCATAGCTTTAAGCCTTTCCATCTCTGCTTGCAGTTCATTATTGGCCTCTTTTAAGGTTCTTAACTCCACATCTTTGTCTTGAACTACAGCGTTTATGGTCTTTAATTTCTCTTCCAGTTGCTTTAGATTTTTGCTAACTTCTTCCTGGCTCTCCTTCCTCAGCTCCTCAAACCTGATTTGGAAATTGTCTGCCTCCTTCTTCATCTTTTCGTTTTGCTCCTGCAGTTCCTTCACTCTCTTTTGGCTTTCCTCGTATTTCTCTGTTGCAGCTCGGCTCTCTTCTTCCAAGCGGCTTATATGGCCGTCTTTGTCTTCGATGGTCTCATTTCTAACTTCGATTTCCTTTTCGTACTTCTGAATCATGCTCGTCATTTCCTTTTCCATTTTCTTGGTGAGCTCTTTCAGCTCAGACTTGGTTTGCTCAATGGTCAGCCTCAGCTGGATGAGCTCTCTCTCGTTTTCATTGTCCTTTTGCTGCAAACGTTCCAGCTCTTCTTCTTTCTCTTGAAGTTTTTGCATCGTTTCTGCTCTGATCTTCGTCTCTTGCTCTGCGTACCTTTGCTGTTCCTTTTCATTGCTTTTTTTCAGCTCTTCGGTGTCTTTTAAGTAATTTGCACACAGCCTTTTTGCCTCGTCGACCTTGCTTTCTCTCTGTGCAAGAAGACTTTGCGCTTCTCTTATTTCTTTTGTTTTCCTATCTATTGTTTCTATCAGCTTGTTCATCTCATGCGCGTCTTTCTCCTCTTTTTTCCTCAGCTCTTCCTTCCATCTCGTCTCTCTGTAGTCGTCCTGCTGTTTAATGCTTTCGATCTCCATTTCCTTTTCTTTCAGTTCTTTCTCCATGTCGTTTAAAAGCTGTCGTCTCATCTCCTCCATCTTTCTCTCCGTGTCCTGCAGTCGCTGCTCGGCCTCTTTCTTTTGGCTCAGAATAATCATCCCTCGCTCTTCTTCTTTCCTCTGCAGGATCTCGTCGACGTCCTTCAGCTGATGTTTTAACATTTCTGTCGTCCTGCTGCTTTCTTCTAGCATTTGCTGCATCTGCCTCTTGTGGTCGAAGTCGACTCGTTCTTTTTCTGTTCTCGTCTGCAACAGCTGCTGCTCAGCTTCTTTCAGTTTTTCTTTCATTGCTTCAGTTTTGAGCTCTTCTTCCTCCAGTTTTTGCTCGGTTTCTTTTTGGTGACTCAGGTAAAGAAGTTCTTTCTGTTCCTTTTCTTGTAGCTCTTCCTTCATTTCCTTAATGTTCAATTTCATGCCCTCAATTTCTCTTTCTCCTTTTGTCACGTTTTGCTCCATTGCTCTGATCTCATTCAACAGGTTGTTTTCTTTTTCCTTCATTTCTTTGAAATTTACCGTCATCTCTTCGATCTCTTTCTCTTTCTCCTCCATCTCTTTCTTGTGCCCTTCTTTCTCTCTTTTCCTGTTTTCAGTTTCACTCTCGAGCTGACATTTTAATTCCTCTGTCACCTTATCTTTCCGTTGCAGCTCTTGCGACATGTTTGTCTGCTCCAGCCTAATTTCGTCTATTTCTGCAGAGAGTTTTTGTTTTAGGTCTCTTATCTGTTTTTGTCTTTCCTGCTGTTGTTTCTCTGTTTCTCTGATCAGCTGCTGTTTCAGATCCTCGGTTTCTTTTTCTCTTTTTTGCTCCAAGATGTTTAGTTTCTCCATGTATTCGTGTTTGACCTTTTCAACTTCCTCTTCCTTTTGTTTGACTGCTTCATCAACTTCCCTCTGGTGATCAGCTTTTAGTGCTTCCATCAGTTTTGTCATTTCATCTATTTTTGTTGCCATCTCTTCCTCATGCTTCAGCTTTAAGGCCTCCAAAACTTTTTCTTTCTCTCGGTTCTGTTGTTTCATATCTTTTTGGTAGTTTAGCTGAGTGGTTTCTTTGGCTTTTTCACTTTCCAGCATTTTAGCTTCCATTTGAGCAAGATACAGCTGTTTTAATTCTTCAGCTTCTCTGTTTTTGGCTTGCATCTGTTCAGTGTTTTTTCTTGCAAACTCCTCTTTTAATTCCTCAATTTGTTTTTGTTGTTCTCGCTGCATGTTCTTTATTTCTTCGGCATGCTGCTGTTTGATCTGTTGTAAATCCTCAGCCTTTTCCTTTAACATCTTCTCAGCTTCTTCTTGTTTCTGAACTTTCATCGTCTCTGTCATTTTTTCCATCTCAGATATTTTTCTGACCATCTCCTCCCGGTGCTTTCGTTTTAAGGCCTCAACTATGTTTTCTTTCTCTTGTTTTTGCTCTTCCATGTCTTTCTTGTGTTTAAGTCTAATTGTTTCTTTCTCTTTTACATTTTCCAGCATTTTAGCTTCCATTTGAGTTAAAAACATTTGTTTCAGTTCTTCCATTTCTCTGTTTTTTGCTTGTATTTGTTCCTTGTTTTCTCTTGCAAATTGCTCTTTTAATTCAGTAACCTGTTTGTGTTGTTCTTGCTTCATGTTCTTTATTTTTTCATCATGCTTTTGCTTGATGTCTTCTATATGATCAGACTTTTCTTTTAACATCTTCTCAGCTTCTTCTTGTTGAACTTTCATTGTCTGCACAATGTTTTCCATCTCAGATGTTTTTCTGACCATCTCTTTTTGATGCTGCAGTTTTATGGCTTTTATCTTGACTTCTTTCTCTTGAATTTTTCTTTCCATTTCAGTTTTATGTTGTAATTTCAGCTCTTCCAGTTTGTTCTCCATATTTTTTTCCAGTTGTTTAATGTTTTCAAGTGCTGTCTGTTTTTCCTCTGCAGCTTTCTTACTCAGTCCTTCCAGCTGTTTTTCTTTTTCAAGCAGCATTATTTCCATCTCTCTTTTCAGTTCTTCCTCCCTCTCCTCCATCTCCTTATTTTTTTCTTGCTCTTTTTCAACAAGGATGTCTTCATAGTGTATTTTGGTTTGTTTCATGTCTACATTTAAAGATTCAAGCTTTTCGATCCACTCTTGTCTCTCTTTCTTGAGCATCTCTATAGTTTCTTCCTTTTTCTCCAGTTCTTTCTTCCATTCTTGTTTTTGTGCCCTTATAACATCCTCTCTTTGTTTCTTTTCTTGTTCGGCTTCCACGCAGGAACGTTCCAGATCCAGAAGCTTCAGCTGCTGCTCTTCGGTTCTTTCTTGCAGCTCCTCGAGCTCCCTCTCCTTCCGCTCCAGTTCCAGCTCCACCTCATACTTCTCTTGTTGGCTTTGGTTTAGTGTGATGTGGATCCTGGAATTTTCTAGATTTAAATCCTGAATCTCCCTCTCTCTGTCTTCTGTCAGCCATCTTATCCTCTCCTCCAGCTCGCCCATATCATTCCTGATTTCACCCACCCTCCTGTCCTCATCCTCCTCTTCTTCTCTTTGGATGTCAGCTTTCCCTGGTGATTTCACCTTCTTCTTTCTATCGAAGAACCATCTAATGCTCTTCATCTCCCTCTCTCTCATTTTCTTCAACTCCCCCTCCTGACGAAGCATCTTATCGCCGATCTCCTTCAGCCGCTGGTTGAACTTTTCGTTCCTTTGTTGGCTTAAATCCCTGACTTCTAGAACCAGACTAGAGAAAGCTTCACACCTGTTCATTGCTGCCATCTTTTCAACTTTCTCCAAGAGCTCAGTCACCTTTGCAGCGCCTTCGCCTCCCCTTCCTCCCCCGTCTCTGCTGCCGATCACATGGTACCTCCCCCTGCATTTCTCCAGCAGGCCCTGCAGGTCCCTGCCTCCGCTCTGGATGTGCTGCTTGATGTCCACCCCCTCCCGAAGCTGGTCCCCGTGGGTGAATAGTAAGATGGTGTGCCTCCAGACGCCCTCTCCCAGAAGTTCCAGATGTTCCCTCACATGTCCCGCCCTCACCAGAATGTCCACCCTTAAAGTCAGCAGCAGAGCATGAGGCCCAGGCGGACACAACGCCACGCTACTCATGATTTCCCTTTTGACTCTCTCTGGCGTAGCTCCAGCCACTCCTGCCTCCCAGCCCGGTGTGTCCACCACAGTCACCAGTCTCATGGCCACCTCTGCCTGCTGACGAATGCACTCCTCTGTTACTTCTCCTGAGCTGAAGAAGCCTGTCTTTCCAAGGATGGCGTTCCCAGCAGAACTCTTTCCAGTTTCCCGTTCACCCAGGAGAACCAGTCTGACTTCTGGAAGCCGCCGAGAAGCCTTGGAGAACGACTGGTGTGCATCGAGCTCAGAACCTTGAGGTCCGTCACCTGAAGGGGAAAAAAGAACAAAAAGCTTCAATCAGTGTGTTTTAATGTCATCAAAGTAGTTATAACAAAGTCACATTGACTGAGTTTTGTATCTGTATGTAGTTTGTATTACATGAGTTTTCTTGAAGAAATATTATTCCTGCTGGAAGTGTCCCAGGCTGCACCAGAAGTGCTACAGCTAGCTGCTGGTGCCACTATTTGTGTTTGCAGATAACCATAGAAGTTTACATAAATAACCAATAATATAAAATAAGCAGCAATGTAAGTGTCTATAAAATAGTGTTTGTATGAACCACCGTGACCTTTTTGAGAGTAGAGTTGTTTTAAGTCAGCAGCAGTTCACTTGATCCCACTCAGACTAGTTGTTATCTTATTGATCTGGTCATAATGAAACTTTATTTCTCAAAACTGAAAATGCTCAAAGAGCTGCTATCTACAACAAGGAAGAATTCATTGCTTATATATATATTTTAACTTCCATTTTAACTTCCAATTTTTGTTCTCTTTAGGTATTATAATACAGACTCTATGAACTCTACAGAGTTGATGCGTGGGCAGCCTGTAGCCTCTTTCCATCAAATCACTTTAATCCAACCTACACTACCACGTCAGACTGACACCAACAGATAACTGTGCACTAATCTCAAAACTTCTGGGAGAAAACTCCATTTAAAAGTCCATTTAATCTTGGAAAGTATTTCCCATCTGGTATCACTTTTGTCGAAAAGTGACTGAACTATTCTCCTCCAACCATAAGCCTCAAGGTGACAACAATCAGTCAGTTCTGTGTTGGACTTATCGCCTATTAATTGTCAAACCACTTCCTCTACCATTGTGCCCTTTTTCAGTTGTTGAACTGCGCTTTGTTCATCTTTATCAGGTTGCGAGGTAAATGGACCTAGAGCGTAGACACCCATTCAAACTTAAACTGATTTATTATAACAAAAACAAAAGGCTGATGTGGCAGCAAAGCAAAAGAAACAGAACACCCAGAACCACAAAGAGACACAAGGAACATAACCAGAGTGTGGCGCAGAAACCATGAGCAACAAAACAGAAAACAGAAAGCAAACAGCAACGAACCAGCAGAGAGGAAATGACCAGAGACTGAATATAAAGAACTGTAGGTCAGTGTAAGATGAGCTGCAGCTGGGAGATGATGGGGAACAGGTGAGATGGGCGTGGCAGGCTACTGAGCTGAGGGCAGGTGAATAGTGACACAGGGAACACAAGGAACAAGACAATACAAGAATAAATATTAACACGAAAACAAAAGGAACTTACTTAACACAAGGATCACAGGAAAAAATCAAATAAAGAACAAGAAAATAACACAAAATACCCAAATCCTGACAATCTTAGGCACATACATGACTGCATTCAAAGAGGCTTGGGTAGCCTTAAAAAGCTTACTCTAAACCCTGGTCAAACTGAAAACTAGAATCCATGCTATCCTTTTAAAGTTAAAGGTGGTTAAAGGAGGCCACATTACTGGAAAATTTCTACTCTTTTTGACAGACGCCCCAAAGGCAGCCAGAGCAGCAGTACAGTCTTTATTTCTTATCTTACTTGACCTATCTGCAGATTTTGACACTTGCATGGCTTTGTTCACTGCTACTCAGATGATACCCTTCTCTGCCTCTCATGTTAGGGAATTAACCCTAAAATCTGAGCTTGTCTGACCTAATCAAGAAAAGAATACCATCGCCCCACTGATATATTTTCCAAAAATAATTTGTTTTGTCACTCCAACCATTCAATCCATCCAACAGAATACCTACATAAAATTTAAATTAAAACAACAACAACACATAACTCAGGTATCATAACTGATGACCATTTGTCTTCCTCTACAAAACTGTGACTGATGTTCAGTCATGTTGCCTTGTTTTTTACAACACATAAATCTTGTCATCAGCTGCGTTACATATGATTTATTGTATAAACACTGCCTTGTACAAAAACATAGGCAAAATAAAATGCTGCTGTATCACAGTTGTAAGGCTTTTATTGTGAAACTTCTGAGTTTCTCCAGTGTGGATAAACAGAGCTTCAGTATCTTCTAAAGTATTGGTTTCACTAGAGAAACACTCCTACCAGGAGGTGTGTGGGGGATTCAAGAGCCAGATCCAATAAATGCAGATTACACAGTTTGAAAGGAGTTTTCTGCTACAGCAGCCATTTTTACCTATACTGGTGCTGACTATATCTACAATTTTAGCTCTGTTTTTGTCACCACCAACAATTGAGCTGAAATATTTGTGTGCTTGGGGTCAGGGAACTCGTAACTGCAGTTGATTTGGATGCACTGGTTAAATTTGTTATAAAAATGCAGTTAGCATAGGCTTTTGGCATGAGGGATTTAGCATGAAGACATTATCTCTTTAGGGTCATGACTAAATTAGGGCTACGACTTGATTTACTTAATCCTTTAGTTGCAATCGATGCTGACATATTTGCGGTCAAATTGCAGTTATATTACTATCACTCACTCATTACTATCTAATAGTATGAATTTGTTGTTTACAAAAAGTTACAGTTGTCCAAATGAAAAATGTTTCAGAAATGCAAATCTCCCTCTGGCCTGGTGATGAGGATAAAGTGTCTCTTATCTGTAAATTCAAGTGCCATTCAGTTTGGTCTTGTAGCTGTGTAGCTGATTGATTGAAAATGTTGTTTTCAGGAGGAAATAAAAAAAAACTCAACTAAAGCTTAAAAGTCTAATGATTTAGAAAACCTCAACAACATGCAAACTTTTCAAACTAAAATACCAAGGTTTTCAAATGTCTGAAGTGTCGTTCATTTCATTCAGTTATAAAATGTTGATTAAATGGTGTGCTTTCCACTGCAGGAGCCTTCTCTATATTTTCTGAGCCTTATTATGAAAATCAAATGTTTTCATGCACTTGAAGCCACTCGTGAAGTTGGAGTATATAAATTAAAGAATGTGAAGGACTCACTCATGAGAGCGGCTTTGATGGTTCCTCTCTGCACCTGGGCCTCCATCTGCCTTTGTTTCTTTCTCCTCTCTCTGGCTCTCCTCTTTCCTTCTGCCTCCAGACCCGACAGAACAGTATGATCCAACTCGAGATGGCTCTTCCCTTTCTTCTTCCTGTCCACCATCGCCTCCAGCTTCCTTATCAGTTCTCTGACTTGTGTCCCGTCTCCTTTGTTGTGGTTATTCACAACATGGTATCTGTTGGCACACTTCTGGATGAGCCTTTGGAGTGCCGGGCCACTCGTCAGGATTCGCTGCTCCATGGTCACCAGGCCCAGTTCGTCCCCCCTGGTGAAAAGCACCAAGGTATGTTCCCACACATCTTTCCCCAGTGGCTCCAGGTGCTCCTCGATCTCCTTGATGTAGTTATTTGTGACGGAAGCACAGGACCGTACAACCAGCAGCACAGCATGAGGTCCAGGAGGACAAAGGGACACGCTGCGTAAGGTTTCTCTCCTCACCCAGTTGGGGGTCCTGTTCAGTGGGTAGTACCACTCCCATCCAGGTGTGTCCACGACCATGACTTTTCTCCCAGCGACATCAGCTCGCCTTTTCACACACTCCTCTGTGGGCTTACCGCTCTCAAACCCACCAACGCCTCCCAGGATGGTGTTCCCAGCAGCGCTCTTGCCTGTTCCTTTTCTTCCCAAAAGGACCAGTCGAAGTTCTGGAACCACAGGCGGGATCCCTGGGGAGGCAGACAAGTGTTGGAGGTTCATGGCGGCCTGCAGACTCTCATCTGTGAAGAAAGGGAGAAGTACTTCCTCAGTGCATCGTACTGGATAAGCTGAATGACACAAAGCAAAGAAATACAACAGTTGTCAGATATCTAGTCTCTACATTACACTTTAAATTCTCCTTTTTGTTATTTTACACAACAACTACATAACAACACTGTTATTAAACCTTCTTTGTAAATAACATATTTAAATATTCTGCCATTAAACTCCAGATTTGATCAAAAATGTAACACTTAAACTACTCTTAAACTAAAGTAGCTCTGAACGAGCCCAGAATGTAACAATTTTCAGAAACAAAAGCAGCACTGAACTCACCACCGTTTGTGTCTGTGGCTGCACTGCAGTTCTCATCTGTCAAGTCCATCACTTCTCTGTCCACGTTGTTTCTATTCTTCCTCTTCCTCTTTTTGGTTAGTGCATGTATTCTAAAGGAACAGGTTCTGAAGAATCATTGTGACAAAACAGATATACTCCGGCAATGAAGTGATCTGAAACAAGGACTTGTGCTGCACACAATGAACACGTAAAGTCGCAGACTTGTTCTGTCACGTGACCCATGTGTGGTTTTTTTTAACGTACTCTCATTCAACACGACAGGAAGTCAGGAGTTGGCACATTGAGGGTTTTAAGAAACAGTGCATGCTTGTAAAAATATACAAATGCACAAATGCATGCAGAACACAGCTGGTGTGGAGCTTCATTCATACACGCACACGATGCATGCACACGGAACATGTGTTTGCATGCAGAAAAACAGACATGCATATCTTAGTTCAAGAACAGTTTAGTGTGTAAATGTCAAGACTTTGCCCTGTGGTGAAATTGTGAAACGCCTGTTTCCTGTGCTTGCAAGCAAGTCAGAGAAATACAACTTAAAGCACTAAAGTCTGAAAATACTTCTACATAGAAAAAGAAAAATTAAGGGAAGCTTTGACAAATAATTTAAACTAAATATCATTGATTTAATGCTGCAATGATACATGTAATCAAAAGGTTTTGTTTAGAATATGGCATTAAAATGAGGAAGTTTGTCTTATCTCAATTTTAACTGAGGAGCCCTAATATACTGTGTTCCTCATACAGTATTTTTTCACAGTGACACTTATAATACTAACTTTTATTTGACATAATATGCTTCCAGTGATTGTTTATGCAACACATGCAAGTTACCATCTATTGTGACCCTGAAAGCAGCAGCTGCCAATGGAATTTCACTGCAAAGAACATTTACTGTGTATAGGCCACTTTTAATTTTACACCATCACCCTTTGTATTGCCTGATGCCAAATAATAATTTTGCCTGTGTCCTTGCACATATTCAGCTAAGATTTGGTGTGGTAGCAAATGAGCATCATCGCCACACATTGCACAACAACTTTGCCTAAAACTTTGGCATGAACTGTACAGATTTTAGTAAAACTGTCAGAAAGTAACCACTGGAGTGTACATCTACAAGTGATTCCCTTTTGGAGTCAGCCTGATTCAAGATGGCCATCACAGCTAGTATTAGAGCAAAGCTGAATCAGCAAAGATGAAAAAAAAAAAGCAAAAGATCAGTCATTTTTATTTTTCTCCATAATCTACTAAAAAAACATTTATTTTCTAACAGTTGCTGTCTTGTGTGAGGGGCAGGACAAACCTCCCTCTTTGGCTGTATTAAACCTTCATGGTACAACGTGTTCCCGAGTGTTGTCCAACAAGTGCCATGAAAACACACATGCTCACATTAGATCATGTTCCTTATGATTCAGCTCTTCCTTCAGCAGCGGTTAAGGAAGAAAAACAAACAAACTCTGTTTATGGGAAGGACTGAATCAGCTGTATGGCAACATTAACCTCAGCAGAGCTGTCCTCAGGTCTTTGAAGGGCTCTGTGTGTGAAATATTACCATGATTATTATTATTTTTTGTTAATAGCATGTGGATTTTTGCAAATGCCCAAGGCTATCCAACAAAATGACTCATTGTGAATAGACCACCTCAAAAATGTAACTATCTAAAATTTGTTATCTTTAAAATATCACTTAAATTAACATTTGCAGAGGTGAAGTGGTGGCAATGAGTAACATTTATTTTTTTAATGTTTGATTGAGACCTTTATTTATTCAGGCACGTTTTGAGATTTAATATTTCTCTCTTTTTTATGATTTCCTAAGTTTTGTATTCAGACATAATTTAATCTCAGAACCCTGAAGAGTGGTGACAATTGGAAAATTTAAAGATTCAAATTTAAACTTGAGAATATCAGCTTGGGTTTCCCAGCCTTTAAAACAAGTTTAATATCGCACAAAAAAACACTGAACAACATTAAAGGATTGTGAAACAGACAAAGAACCATAAAACAGCACAGATGCAACAGAGTACATCACAGTATCATCAGCATAGAAGTTGAAGTTAACATAAGAAATATCTGTCTCTTCACACAACAATAATAATCAAACCACCCAACAGTATTTTTTGACAGCTAAATAATAAAAGCTCTCTACTTCACTTTAATGGTTTCCAAAGTGGGGGTTGGGACCCAACTGTTGGCCTTGAAACACCAGTTTTAGGGTTTTGAGATGATTTCTAGTTTTTTCATTGAATTGGAAAAATGACTGCAAATACCATGATTCTTTTTTTTATTTAATTTTTTTTCAGAATTGTTCCAAAAGATAATTACAATGGTTGTAAATAGAGAAAAAAATAGTCAACTGGTTGTCGAATGTGTGATCTCTGTTGTTCAATTGGTCTAATACCAATGTTGATCAAAAATGGTTTTGATCACAATTCTCTGCCACTGTTATTTTGTTAGTTATTTGTTGAAAAGTTTGGGAACTGACGCTTTAATATTTAGTAGATTCACTGTGCCTACAGCCTTGGAGAAGCCAATTAAAAGGGTGTGGTTTGTTGTCTTAAGCTTAAAAAACATATTTATTACTATTAAAGCTGTTGTAGTTTCATTTTCTAAAACCAGAATAAAAATGTAATATTATTAGTAACTGTACACTCCTTTAGTCGTTTACTTACAAGTTACTCAGTGACCTTAACAACGACAGAAAACTTGGTTTTTGACCAAATATACATACATTGTAATGTTCCTTGTTCAGTATTTATGTTGCTTAGTTGCTTGAGACCACATTTTCTGAAATAGATGATTCCAGCTAATCTGTTTTTCTGTATTAAGAACACACATCTTTCAGCCTGAGGGAAAAACATTAAGCAGCATTTTATGATATGTTTTGTTTCGTCGTGATGGAAATTCTTTTTCATGGTTGAACCAAATTAAAGATTTTTTTTTTGTAACCAATGCAGTCGCTCCACTTCTCAGTAGTTGGGACTTTTTTAGTGTTTGGATTCATTTCTTACTCTTAAGGAGCCTTGAACACTGTTTCATTGCCAGAGTAGAAAACTGAATACAAAGAGTGAATGCAGAAAGCAAGCTGAACAGTAAGCAACAGTTAATCAGGATGAATGATGAGAAAAGTAATGGCTTTAATTTTATACAGCTCTAGTGATGACAAGAACAAGGTTATTTAAGATGAAATACAGCTTTTCTAAACATTATTAGCAAAATTATTGGCTTTCAGGCTTTAATAAGCTGACAAGTTTTATTTTTTGAAAGATTAATGTATTATTAGAGTATCATTTGGCAGCCTTTTCATTATTTGCACAAACTAATTTGCGTTCTTCAATTGCATATAGCAGTTTCATTGGCATAAACAGATTTTGGCACAAAGTGTTCCTGTTAATGTCGGTGTATCAGGCCATCAGGGGTTGTAATGCTGCTTTACATTTACCTCAGAAGTTAAGACTTGAATCTGGGCCACACTCAACTTTAATGTGTTCCAGTTATAAGACAGAAAACCAGTACCATTTGCTAATTGTTGTGCTTAGACTTCATGACCAGCTGCTATTTAGAGATACAAGCAGATAACAAAGGATTTCTCTGCAGTTTATGCATTCAGACATTGCAGAACACATTTTCATTAATAGACGCTATAGACAACTGTGCAACTGGTTTAATGAGATACAAACTTACAGAAGTGCAAGTAAACAGTTTATTACTGCAGCTACTGCAACTTTTTAAACCCAAGACAGCCATGTTGGATTTTGAGGTGGCTTCCAGTTGATTTTTCTGACGTGGATCTTGGTCTCAAGCATTGGTATTTACTGTGTTTTTCTTTTCTTGGCTACAAGCGTGAGCTTATATTTGGATTCAACGCTAATGGTGGCTGAAACAGAAATGATCAACTGAGATTTGTTCATGACAAGATGGAAAGCTGGTTTATCAAATCCCTTAAGAGTCCATGTCCTTTTTGTAATGGTTATTATGGAGGACTTTCTAGATGACTCTCTTGAACAAATTATCTGAGGCATTACTTAAAAAAGCTCAGGTGTTTGGGGCATTTTTTGTGCCTCAAACTCTCTTTAACCCCATCCCTGTTTCACACCAGAAACCAAATATTTGATTTAGTAAATGTGTTGCACAACGTGCTCTTTATTAAGAAAGAAAGGCTCAGGCACCTGAGGGAGCAAACATACAGGGACCTCTCTGCGACCTCTCTGTGCCACCTTACACCCATCTCAAATCTCAAACTAAACTGAGTTTTCTAAAATAAGAATACTAAAGTCAGCAAACTCAGCACTAATAAAAAACATGAAACACATTCCGCAAGATGTTTTTAGTGCTTTGACTTTAAATAAAAACCAAACATCAGGGGCTGCTGCTGCATGTGGTTTGAACCTGCAGCTTCACAGACCCTGAGGAATTGTAATGTAGAAATTCAAAACTGTAAAATACACAAAACCTCATATTTAAAGTGATGTTGGCTGTAAGATTGTATTTGTTTAACCTGTGGAAAAGGTTCCAGAAAGATCTGTTACCAGCATTTATAGTGAGCTCATAAAAAGGCCCCATTAACTGATTACTCATGTAGGAAATTTTAATTTATTATCATGATTCAACAATATGCAGCCTCTAATCATCATAAGGACACCAAATGAAGTGTTAGAATGTCGTTCATTACTGAAATGTTAGCCCAGGGCTGCCAAATAGTAAATGTTTAAATATCATACTTTTGCTTTAAAATTATTGTATTTTGACTTAAACTATCGCATGTGCTGAGTGAGGGTGCACTCTGTTTCTCAGGTGGGGGTTAAGATGAAGTGTGTGTTGTGATTGGCGGACATGCGCACAGGAGTGGAGGGGGTTGTTGCACACCTGGCTGACTGGTCCAACTTTCTGATGATTTATGGGTGTTCATGTGAATAAAAACAAGTTTTTGGAGTTTTTTTTCATTGCATGGAATTACCAAAACTACTGTATATTTGGACTTTTAAAAATGTTGTTCATACACTGTATAGACCCTAAAATGATTGTATAAATATGATAATTATCTTATATCTGGCAACACTGGTACCCTGATTTTTTTCAGCTTTGAAAACATCCATCCATCCATTTTCTCTACCCACTTCGCTCTTCCTGGTTGTGCTAGCGCCTACCTCCAGCCATCTGTGTGCAAGTGGTGGGGGACACCCTGGACGCATGCTCTGAGAACTGTTTTTTTTTTTAAATTTATGTCTATCCTAACCTATTAATTTTATTTCTCTATTTTAGATCAAACAGAAAAGTGACAAAAGTGTTTAAAAGTGTTGTAACATAAGGTCTAGAAAAACCAGAAATCTATTATTGCCATGGTGGTATAAAATGAATGTTCTGTAGTTCTGACTATAATCCTTTTTAACCCTCACCAAGTCGTTTTTTGTTATTAATATTTTTAACCTTAAGTAACACTCTGAGTAGGTGACCAGTCCATCACAGAGTTGAGACGTAGAAACAAACACTCACTCACACACACTTATTCATGCTTTGGACCAAATCACCAATGAACCTAACATGCATGTTTTTGATTTGTGGGAGGAAACTCAAACATGCACAGGGAGCACATGCAAACCCCACGCCAAAAGGTCTCAGCTGAGATTTCAACCTGCGGCCTTCTGGCTGTAAGGCAAAATCAAACTCCTGAACAGAAAAACAAAAGTGGAAAACGTATCCATTGTTCCCCCAGAAGGTGCGATGTTGTCCAAATTCTGAAGTGAAACTAATCCTTCTCTGTTCAGTTCAATGTTTTTGTACTGTTTATAGTCTCAGTTCACAACAAGTCCAAATCATAAATCCAAAACATTTAGTCCAAAACAGAACCAGATTCTAGTTACAAACAGTCAAATCAACATAGATTATAATACAATACAATCAAATTCAATAAATTATAAAATGCCAAATTAGTAGCAAGTTGTCAATCTAAGCAAATTAGAAGATTGCATTGAATCTTTTTGATTTATTCCCTTAACCTGAGCAAGCATGGGGTGGTGGGGGACCTTGGAGAGAAATTACTCTATTTTAACAGGAGGAAACGTCCAGCTGAACAACAACCAGGATGAACTTTCTTCTGCCTCGACTGGTTTGGGGTTGAGAGGAAAACTTTGGTCTGAAATTCGAGTGTATGTGTGTTTTATTTATTTTTACATATTTTTAAATGTCCAGGGTTTATTGTTTTGATTAAACACATGCTTATATTCCCCTTCCTTTAAATTGTTGGGCACACTGCAGTTGTTTTGTTTATGATGCAAGTTAAAATGCTCATTTCATACATTTTCTGCTGATCATGATGTTAAAAACATCTATTTCATAAAGAGAAAATATCCAGGTTTTATTCCCAATCACTCGGTTTATGTTGTTAACATGTGTCTGTACTCCTGTCATGTATGTACGCATGTTATTAAAGGTGGGATCTGTAAACCTCAGGGTGAGAAAGGCTAACAGTGCAAAGTCCCAAAATAAGTTCAAACAGAAACTTTGTTTGTGACTCTAAGTGTCATTCAGCTGTGGGTTGTACAGACATGGTACATTCCACATCCTGCTTCAAGCTGGACCAACAACCACCACAACCGCTGTTTCTCTACCAAGAGCTTGGATACACACACACACACACACACACACACACACACGGATGTCTTCCTTGCCTCTTGGGTATATAAGCAGAGACAGAAAACTCTTGGATGGAGCAGCAGCAGATCGACTCCACAAACAGCAGCTCGTCTATAAGACTTCAGCTGACGTGAATCCACACAACAGCCAGAGCTCATTCTCAGAGGCTGATTGGTGAGTAAAACTCTGTTTTAGTGCAACATTTTATTACTTTAATGTTTATTACTTTAAAATCATGTAATACACTTCAGAGACTATTAAAAACTCCTGCGAAGACTGTGCAACCTTTGAAACAAGCTAAAAAACTTCTATTAAGGTTATCTACAAACCAATCCTCCACATACTTTAAACGCCAAACAAAGACTTTTAATTTATTCTTTTTCATAGTAAATTCCCCAACCCAGCAGTAATATTCAAAGAATGACTTTCTGTCTCTAGTTTACAGCAATGCAGCGGTTTGAAGGGAGAATTGCATATTTTCTTTCAGAGAGAAGTGTTTGTGGTTTTAGTCATAAAAAAGCTCAAAGAATCCAATAAAATTAGTACATATATCAACGAGTTTTTGTTTTCAGTTAGCTTAACCTCTAATTTAGCAACAACAAAGTCATTTTAAAAAATAAGAAATATTCTTGAAACAACAATGCTGAGCAGGACTCCCAAAAAGACTACATCAAAAAGAATTTGAGCACAAACATATGTTGATTTGTTGTATTTATGCCAGTCTTATTTTAGAGTAACCTTGTTTGTTTAAAGCAGTAATACTTGTGCTTTTTAAATATAGATGGAATCAACTATTTGTCACAGTTTAACCAAAAACACCAACAAATAATCGGTCACAGGTTTTTAAAGAGTAAAGGTTTATTTGTTTTATATAGAATATAATGAATACATATCAGTAGATTTAAACCGCAGAAAGAGCAAGCAATCTTAAGTTATGTTTTTACAAAAAAAGTTTTTACAAAAAATTTACAAGTTTTTTGACACCAGCCATCCATCCATCCATCCATCCATCCATCCATCCATCCATCCATCCATCCATCCATCCATCCATCCATCCATCCATCCATCCATCCATCTATCCAATAAAAAAATTGTGTAGCTGTAGTAAGGATGATCTAGATAAAACTAAATGATTTCTGAATACATTTTGAAGAGAACCAGAGCATGCACTGGCCAAAAGGATTGTTTTTGATAGCTATTTCCATTTATGGGTAACCAAAGTAATAAAAGTCTGGAAAGGTTAAATCGATAAAGCAGTATGAACTCATCCCAGTCTGTTAAAATGCCACATCAGCATAAACAGAGACCAACAGTGTGCTCCGTGTGACTTAAACCCAAAGAAATGAAACTGAACTAAAATGACGTCAGTCCTGCAGCTCACATGGGGTCTACATGTTTCCAACAGGCAGAGCGGGCGTGAGGAGCACGAAGCCAATCAGAAAGGATGATTCAACTATTTAATAACTCCAATCTGTTTTCATCACATGCTAATAGGACTTGAAGTATGTGAAGCTTCAAACACCTGGCTGAGACTTAGACTCAGGGTTATGTAATGAGGGTGTGATCAGCGGAGAAGTTTGGGGTGGTGTTTGGCTGCATTAGTCATCTTTCTGCACAGTGAGGGCTCTGTTTTCTAAAACCACCAGGGCCACAGATTGTGGGATGTCTTGAAAAAGGTTCAGAGAGGCAGAAAAACAGGCAAACAGGGAAAAGCTTTTATGTCCGATACAACCTACATGAGTCATTAGAATTAAAATTCTATATTTACAAGCAGTAATAAATATTTGTAATATAGGTTTGACTGGGATCAGTTCAGATTGAGGCTCAACATGCCAAAGAACTGCTCCACAAAGAGTCTTCTGGCCTTTGCAGTTTTATTTAAAAGCAAATAACAGAGAAAAATAGAACAAGAAAATAAATGAAAAATGACAGAAGTTGGTTTTCCCACTTGCTAGCTGTTCTTATAAACGTTAGAATCAGGTTTCTGTTGTAGATGGGACCCAAGGATACAGACTCACGTGAGGACTGGATGAAAGGAGCAAAAATTTAATAATAATCAAAAACAAAGGCTGGCGTGGCAGCAGGCAGAAAGAAAATAAACAGAAAACTCACAAACTGACGAGGCAGAGAAAATAACTGAATATACAGTCACAAGGAGGAAAGCACACGCAACACATAAAAAGAAACTGCATCACTAAACACAAAAATGAACAAAACAACCATAAACAACAATCAAAAACAGCAGATTATGACATTTATCTGCTGGTTTTTGTGACAGTCACGCCCCTTCCCTGACAGGAATGGGGAGTTTCTGTAATTTCCCCTCTGCCAAAACCCACAAACACATATGGTAACCAGTTGTGTTGTAAAAAAAAAAAAAAGATTTGTGAACCACTTTATTTATTAGGGATCTTTGGAGGTTTCATCACTTATTGCTGAATCTCACGCTCAGAGTTTGTATTGTGAATGACTCACATCAAAGTTTAGCTCATTATCTGTAAAACTGTCTGAGTTAGCTGTGTCGGCCATGTTGAAGTGGCCTGACTCCAAAAGTTTATGGGCTGTAGATGTACATCAAGGGATTGCTTTGTGAGAGTTTCATTAAAATCCATCCTCTAATTCATGACATATTATCTAGCAGACACACAAACCCACATATGGATACAGGCAAAAACATTATTGTCCTTTTTTTGCCTTTTGCAAAATTTCAAAAATTAAGAGTATTGCAGAAATAATGTGGCTCGTATTCTTTATCTTATATTCTTGTCTTACAGCACCATAAATTGACACCAACATGTCTGATAAAGAAGCCACCCTGACCCCGTCTCCTGCTCCCCCTGCTCCCACCGGTCGTCCTCCCAAGGTGAACAACCGAGGCCGCTCCTCAGTTCCCATCGCCAGCTCCAACTCTGAAACAACAGACATCCCTGAGTTGGAGTACTTCGGTGTTCCTGGTCCCAGAGGATATCCTCCTTTGACAAGTACGGGACTCCGTCAATGTGTAATAGAAAACTGGTTCACGCAAAAGGCTAAAGTGGCTGAAACCTCTCTTTATGCTCCTGAAGAGTGAGTGCTTAGTTCTGCTTTTGGCACAGAGAACAGCTGAGACATTGTGCTGCTTTGAAAAGATAAAGTTGTTTTCTTGTAAGTGACAGCACTTCCAGTAGTTTCAGCACATGATTGACAGATGAGTTATGTTCAAACTGGATAAAGATTGCTAACTTCCTGTGGAGTCTCACTGCACAGAGAGATATCCAGATGTGACGGGACTTTGTGAGTTATCTGACTGGCACCAAACAAGCACAAATGAATGCTTGCGTGGGTTCTGATGTTTCTTACAGTCTGACAAGAGTGGAACAACTCTCACACTGTACTTCAAAAGGATATTGTTAAATATCCTAAATATTTCAGATTATTAAAATGTTGACTGAACACAGATTGTTTTTTATGAATTGGTGCAGGGTCAAATGTATGAGGCAGAAACTGTACAGCAATTTTTTAAAGCAAAATCCAGGCCAGACTCTATTAAAACTAGCATGACATACCTGTTTGTTGAGGGTTTTAATAACTAGAAAGCTTGATTTATTTTTTTCCACTTGAATGGAGCTTTTTATTCACTTAGAGAAATGTTTTTCTGCATTCCCTTTAATTTGTGGGACCCCCCAAGGATCCATTCTGGGTCCCTTGATTTACATTTTTGTTCAGTATAGAAATCCAAGAAAACCACTGCAGCTATCTGCTAACAGACAGAGGCAGGAAACGTCAAAAAGAGAACAAAAATATCTGACAAAGAAAAACTAAGATGACCTAGGTTCTTTGGCTCACACTGCCATCATTTCTCAGAGCAGTTTATCTTCAAAGTTTTGAGACAGCTCGTTTTCTCCATCTTTTTATGTGCCTCTCTGTGTATTTAGATTTTCTGGACATCTGGGATGTGGATATGATGAAGAAGCCCAATGAAAGCAATAAGACTGATCACCACACCAAGTTCTACAACTCCAACAATCTTATTGTTCGACGAGGACAAGAGTTCCAGGTCAAGGTCACCTTCAGTCGTCCCTACAAACCCAACGAGGACAAGTTTGCTCTGGAGTTTGTTATTGGTAAGACTTTAATCCAGGTGCCTCAGAGTCTCTCATAGGTAGTTAAATTGATCAGTAAATGCTGATATTAAAGTAGCAATGCATATATTTTTATGTCAGTGATTGTAAAGCCACTCATTTTAATACCAGCATTTCCCTTTGAGTATTTTTTGCTTTTTGACCAGCTGAGAACAAGTTTGCTTTTTTATTCAGTTCACCTTTACTAATACTTAGAAATGATGCAACAGGCAACAAAGCATTCTCATTTAGTTAAATCTGCTAATGTTTCCTGTTCAGGATCCAGCCCAGACTACAGTAAGGGCACCTACATTCCTGTCTTTCCTACAAAGGATCGTCAGAGCTCCTGGGAAGGCCGCATCACAGAAACCAATAACAACATGGTCACCATGGGCATCATCCCTAAAGCGGACTGCATTGTGGGGAAATATCAAATGTTTGTCGCCGTGCTGACGCCTTTTGGCGTCCGCAGGACTAAACGAGACCCCAGTCGAGATCTTTACATCCTTTTTAATCCCTGGTTGGCAGGTCTGTGTACACTACAGAAGAGTATAAGTTGTACATACTTTTGAAATGCTGAGCCAGGTTCTTTTTTACCTTCAGCTGATGCTGTGTTTCTGGATGATGAAGAAGAGAGGCAAGAGTGTGTGATGAATGAGATCGGGATCATCTATCACGGCGCCTATGATGACATCTCTGAGAGAAACTGGAACTATGGACAGGTAGGAGAAAAAAGAAAGAGAGCGCTCAAGATTTATTTAAGTCATTTTTTTGGGCTGAATTGTAACAGTGGGGGTCTCAAAGAGGAACTCATGGTCATTTATTTAAGTTAGTTTATTCTTTTTCTTTCCTTTAGTTCAACCATGGGGTGCTGGATGCGTGTCTGTACATCATGGACAGGTCTGAGATGCCCATCACCAACAGAGGAGACCCTGTCAAGGTGACCAGAAAAGCCTCTGCCATGGTGAGGAAAGAAGAACTCTGTCTTTTCTGTCTTCTAAAAAATGTGTTCAAATATTACAACATATTTATGATTATTGCAACCCAAGTTATTGCACGAATGGGTAAAAATGATCTAAATCTTTGTTGTTTTCTCTCCAGCTAAATTCCCGTGATGATGAAGGAGTGTTGGTGGGGAACTGGAGTGGAGACTACACCTATGGGGTGGCTCCTACTTCCTGGACCGGCAGCACTGACATCCTGCTCAGCTATGCCAGCAGCAAGATGCCCGTCTGCTATGCTCAGTGCTGGGTCTATGCTGCCGTCTTCAACACCTGTGAGATAAAAGCACAATGAAATTAAAGACATAGTATATGAGCTTTAAACTAAAATGATTTTAGACTAAGATTTTCTTATGTTGAAAATGGCATACTTAGAGTTGTTTTGGTCATAGCTTGAAAATGCCAGTATGTGTCATGTCATGCAATATCACGGTGTCACATGAATTTTTTACATTTGATTTTTCTGTAGCCAGTATCTAAAATAAAATAAAAGACAGCAAGACATCTCCTAATGATATTTTAAACGTGTGTGTTGCAGTCCTCCGCTGTCTGGGTATCCCAGCTCGAGTCGTCACCAACTACTTTTCTGCTCACGACAATGATGGAAACCTAAAGACCGATGTAATCCTGGATGACAATGGCAGAATTGATCGAAAACTCACCAAGGATTCTATCTGGTACCAAACTTTTTATTCAGAACATCATTAAACTGAGACAGTTGCTCTGTTTCAACATATCATTTTACTCATTTTATTGGCTTGCAGTGACTAATATTCTGTTACCGCAATAAAACTTGTCAGCAATAAATGGGCAACAATACATATTTACTAAATAATAGAGGATTTATGGTTTACAGAAAAGGAGTTAGTCATAAATTTTATGATCAGTGACTTTTTAATTATCAAATTTTTTAGACACTTGAGTAACATTTAGGAAACTGCTATTTACTGTACCCAAAGGACAAATTTTACCTTGTGTTTTTGTAAGCCTTTTTATTTTTTTATTCGAACTGACTTCAATGTCTCTGCTTATTAACAGAGAGAACAAATATCTATAGCCTCCGATAAAAGGTGTTCATTCTCCTGTTGTTGTTTTAGTTCCTTTTAGTTTTGTTCATATTTAATCAGACTTTCTGAACACAATTAGGCTTGCTCAGAGGATTAATTGGGCACATTTCAGAATCATCTTGTATGGAAAATATTCTGGCTGATTCTTTTATTTATTTATTTATTTTACTGTGTGGTGGCATGTGTGGAAAACATTTAAATGCAGACAAAGTCCTGTATAAGAAAAAGACCTTTAATAAACAGGACTATATTCCCTCTATCTTTACCTATACTGAACATTTATTGTTGTCAGGAACTATCACTGCTGGAATGAGTGCTACATGTCCAGACCAGACCTCCCTCCAGGTTTTGGAGGCTGGCAGGTTGTGGATGCAACACCACAGGAAACCAGCGACGGTAATCAGTGATATTATGAACTAATACACTTTGTAATGCAATGAGTCATGTTATGTGTCTTCATAAAAGTAAATTATTGTTGTTTTTCTTGTTACTTTGTCCTTAAAGGCATGTACCGATGTGGACCTGCATCAGTCCACGCCATCAAACATGGACAGATTTGCTATCCATTTGACGCAGCCTTTGTGTTTGCAGAAGTTAGTTCATAAAAAAACATTGGAACTTTTTATAACATTACTTTAAAAAGATTTTTTTTTCCATCACTTGTCATGCTTTGAGACTTGAAACTAGATTTGCTGAGGTAAAATCTAGTTCAGTGAGTTTTTTTCTTCCTCTTTACCCTCCTGCAGGTGAACAGCGATTGTGTGTTTTATTCTCGGAGGAATGATGGGACCATGCAGCCGGTCAAAGTGAACCGAACTCATATAGGTCGCATGGTTTTGACCAAAGCTGTGGGAGACGTGACTCGTCGCGACATCACTGATCAATACAAGTTTCCTGAAGGTCAGTGACCACATCGAACAGAAATCTGTGCTAAACGAAGCAGAACTGTTTTTCCTGCTTCAGCTTCTGATTTATCCCAGACATCTGCCAAAGAAAACGTAAAAAGAGCAGTTTTAAAATAATCAGCGATAGCATTCAAGTTTAAATGCATGAATACATTAAACCTTGCACAAAATGGCTTATAACTGAATGAGTAAAAAGTAAAACATTAGGTAGAGACACTTTTTTCTTGAGATAAATTGATTCAATTAGCCTGTAAATCAGGTTCATTTATCTATTTCTGCAATAATAGTAGATAGTAAATAAAATCAGCAGAATAGATCGATGTTGGCCATTTGACTGGTTTTGGGCAGCAAAGTACCATGTGCCAATCAAGTCTGATTGCCAGACTAGGCAGTGTTTTTAGTGTGAGGTCAGTATGACTTCTCTTTATCCAAAGTGAGTGTTTTAGGCGTGAACACATGGTGAATTATTGTCTTTGTCAACAATTTAATTTAAAGCCAAAAGCAGTGTTTCTATAAGTGGGTCCTATTTGTCAATCCAACCCAGGGACCCCAGAGGAGCGAACAGTACTGGAGAAAGCAGAGGAATACGGCTGTAAAGGGGAGAAGTCCAACCCGCCCCTGGCTGATGTGGACATAGTCCTGCCAACCATGGAGATCAGCGTTGGCGATGATTTCGACCTGAACCTGGAGTTCACCAACCGCAGTGACCAGCAGCGCACAGTGGAGGCCTACGTCAGCGGGAGTGTGGTGTATTACACCGGAGTCGCCAGCCACGAGTTCCTCTTTGAGACCCCCACTGTTACAATTCAGCCAAAAACAAGTAAGAAAGGGGAGATTCAAGAAGGGATCCTAAAATCTAACTTAAAAGCGGCATAAAGAATAATTTTGTCACAGGATGTTTTTAATTGATTTAAATTAAAAAAGTGATTATAAAATAGTTTTTTGTTCGTGTTGCAGGTGTGAAGGAGTTGGTGATTGTTGAGTCAAGAGACTACATGGATCATCTGGTTGATCAGGCTAATCTTCACTTTATCGTTACTGGGAAGATCAAAGAAACCAGCCAGATCGTTACCGCAATGAAAATCGTCACCCTGCACAACCCAAAACTCATCGTTGAGGTCTGATTTTTATTTGATTTTTTTCAGTTCATCCAAAATCATTCTGACTAAATTGTTAGCTAGTTTCTATCTTATAATTAGGCTGAGTCCCATTTCGCCCCTACACATTTTCTGCATTTACACTGATTATGTAGAGGAATGACAAAGAGGTAGCCGTGCTGTCGGGGCCTTTAAATTAAGATCTTTCAGGGATTAGGGTCACCTCAGACAAAGCAGTACAAATTTTGCTATTAAAACAATCTCACAAGTGTATTTTTTGTGTTAAAGATATTTCATTGTCAGAGCAATCATTTTAATGTCTAGTTTGTCTTTTTTAAAAACATGAGTAATATCGTTTGCTAAAGTCTGTTAAAGGTTGGATGACAAGTTACATGACCTACAGTATATATGGGCACAATGATACAGCATTTGTTTATGGAAAAGAAATTAGCCACAACTGTTGCAACTATATGTTGCGTTTTGTAAGGTTTGTTCTTTGTTCTGTGTGCACTCCAGGTGTCTGGCAGCAACAAAGTGAGTGAGGAGATGATTGCAACTGTGCACTTTACAAACCCCTTCACTCATAATCTTGAGAATGTCTACATTCGTATGGAAGGACCAGGGGTCATGCTGCCTGTAAAGAAATATTACAGGTGAGTTTGACTCAAAATAAATAGATGACTCTTTAAAATTAAAAACAGGTCCTTACAGAGCACATAGCGAGTACTCACTTTGAGTACCAGGTATTAACCCACTAAGTACCATCTTCATATTAAACTAATCAGCTTTCACAGATTATAAACTTATAATTAATGTTAAAAGTTTGTTCATAACTGATTCAAAGCCACTGATCAAAGCCTAGTCAGGGCCAGTACTTCTTCAAATTTTTGGTAACCAAGCAAAGTCTACTCATGACCATTGGCCCCACACCGTGGTCCCACTGTCACCAGGCTCCACCCAGGACCCCAGCATGCTGCCTCACAATGATTGATTATCCACCTCAACCTCGCTATGGGCCCTGTGATGGACTGGGGTCCTGTCCAGGGTGTCCCCCGCCTCTCTCACAGTGACTGCTGGAGATATCAGCTCTCCACGATTCTGAAAGGAGAAGTGGGTAAAGAAAATGGATGGCTGGATCTCACTATGCACATTTTGTGTACGCTCAAAACCCTCCATGCTCAGTCACGTGTAATGGGGAGCCCAGTGTTTTTAATTTCACTTTTTGGAAGATGTTACCTAGAATCAAAAGACCATCCACATTTTTGGCTGATTTTTATGTCACAGTGGGGTCATATACCAGCGTGAGAGAGACCTGAGACAACAATATCAAATTAGCTCAATGGTTTTGTGAGTTTAAAATGTGTTGACATATATAACATTTTCTAAATATTTAATTGTAGATGTTTTGAAAACTTGACTGGTTTCTATGGCATATTTAATACATTTAAGACAGCTATAGAGATCCTGTCTTTTTAAAGTAGGGATATAAAGCACACACGTAAAACATTAATGATTTGTGAACATTTATACAGGAGTTTATTCTAGATGTGTCATAAATTTCTGTTTGCTTTTTAAAATGTTCTGTTATATGGATGTAAAATACCCTCTCTAAGTAATCTACTCTGACTAAACTGAAGACTCATAAATGAATATAACTGGAACCAATGAGTTGTGCACTACTTGGGGGCTATCATGTGTTTAGATTCCATATTTATGTTTTTTTAAAACCAATCCAGTCTTGCTGGTATCTAACTCTGAGCCTTCTGATTTCAGTCTGATCCCAGGAGGCTCCTCTCTGACCTGCACCGAGAATTTCAGGCCTCAGAGGGCCGGCAGCACCAGAGTGATCGCTACTTTGGACTGTTCTGGTCTGAGACAGGTCTCCGGCCAGGCGTCCATCAACGTCGAGGCTTGAGGATCACCGCAACATTACTGACATCCAAAATATTTCTGCTTCAGTTAGACTTCAGCTCAAATAAGGGCCTATTACAGAAAAACAGAATTATAAGAGTAATGAACTTAAGCATCTATAATAACAGGACAGTTTGAATTTACTGTAAAGCTGAAGAAAGAAAGAAAAAAGAACACTTATTTCAGATTTTTCAATGAATTTAAATCTTGGGGGTTTTTATTTAGTTTTAAAACTTTAGGCTGTGGTCCATTTTGGCCAATAAAGCCAGAATTCCTTTGAAAAAGAATCAGACACTCGGATCTGACATCTTTTAAAGGTCATCACTATAACACGTTGGCCAAAAATAGCTAAATAAATTCACAGTTCAGTTGTGAGAAAAACAAAAAACTTGCTAAAAATGCAGCTTTTGGAAACGGATATTGAACAGAGCCTAAAATTAAAATGATTGGTCAGAAACAGCAAAGCAATGAAAATCTTTTTATTTGTATTCTATAGATTTGAGTGACAGGTTTGACTTTTTTTTTCAAAATAAATTACAGGAAATATTGATTAATCCCCAAAAAATTTAATTAATTTTTCACATTTAAATGTTTCCGAATAAACAAATTTTTGTCTTCCTTTATTCTTTTTTTTTAAATGAATGGAAATATCAACTGAATAAAAGATTAAACACCACATTATTTTGTGACATGGTCCTTTTTCTGCATGTGGGCGTTTGTGAAAGTGAGACAGTGAAAGGTTCTTTTGCAGAAGAGTCTCAATCATTAAACAGTTTTATTCAGACCTTATTTCATAAGAAAATATAAACAACAAGTGCAATGGAAGATAAACTTTAAGGTCTCCTACATAAACATTTCTAAATTTTGATTAAAAAAACAATTTTTCCCCACACATTTACAATTTTATTTTAGATTTCTTTAATTTCCTGAAAGGTTCTGGTGTTTCTAGTTGTGCACTTTGAAGTAAAAAATCCAAATGCAGTACTTTGCTCTCACTTTTACTTGAAGGTGATGAGATAGTCTGGGTAAGCCTGGTCATCATGGAAAACAATATACATGTCAGGGTTGTTGGTTTTATCCACCACGCTGTCATAACGGTCGTGGGGCTGCTGAGCATCTCGAGCTGGAGGCACCTTCATCCCACTTTGCCCCTGAGTGTAGACGCCAGTCAGGACTCGGGCTACGAACATCAGCTGAGAACCATCAGCAGCTGGTTTGGAGTAAGTGGGGTGGGCAGAGTAAATGGCATTTACAGCAAAGTAGGTTCCTTCACCATATGCTGTGGCTGAGAGTGATAAAACATAAGAATATCAGAATCACAATCACTTTATTGCCTTTGCCAATAAACAAGTTAGCAGGATAGGAAATCATTTTGGTGTAATGGTGCAAATAAAACAAATACAAATGAATAAGTAAACAATGAAAGAAGAAATTCATTATAGTGTACATGTGCATAATAACAAGTGGGTAAAGTGGCTGTATCGTGCTAGAGTCAATTATCTGTTGTTCAGCAGTTTAGTGGCTGGGGGAAAGAAGCTGTTCATGTGGCGGAAATTTCTGGTCCGGATGGACCGTAGTCTTTTGCCTGAGGGGAGAAGATTAAATAAGCTGTATCCAGGGTGAGAGGAGTCAGCTGCAATTCGACCTGCATGTCCTAAAGTCCTGGAGGAGTACAGGTCATGTACATGTTGGAGGTTGCAGCCAATCACCCTCTCGGCGGAGCGCACAACGCGTTGTAGTCTCTGTTTGCCCCTGCTCCTGGCCCCAGTGTACCACACGGTGATGGAGGTGGTAAGGATGACAGCTGTGTAAAACTTCACCATCAGCTCAGTTGGCATTTTGAGTTTCCTCAGCTGCTGTAAGAAGAACATCCTCTGCTGTGCTTTTTTGATGATGATGGTGATGGTGATACCCAGGAAGCGGAAGGAGTCCACAGTGGCGATGGTGAGGTCTTTTTACAATGAGAGGGTGTGGTGGCCAATGACGGTAGTGTCATCCGCAAACATAATCAGTTTTACAGACTCATGGCTGGAGGTGCAGCAGTTGGTGTAGAGGGAGAAGAGCAGAGGTGAAAGTACGCAGCCCTGGAGGGAACTGGTGCTGATCGTCCGAGTTTCCGAGATGGTCTCCCCAGCTGCATGTACTGCCTCATATCCAGCAAGAAGTTGGTGATCCCCCTGCAGATGGAGTTGGGCATACTGAGCTGAGAGAGCTTAACTTGGAGCAGGTGTGGCAAGATTGTGTTGAATGCAGAGCTGAAGTCCACAAACAGGCTCCTGGCATAGGCTTTTGGGGTGTTCAGATGTTGCAGGATGAAATGGTGGGCCAGGTTAATGGCATCGTCTACAGACCTGTTAGCTCTGTAGGCAAACTGCAGCGGGTCTAGGAGAGGGGCGGTGATGGTCTTAAGATGGAAGAGGACCAGTCGCTCAAATGTCTTAATGACTACAGACATCAGAGCCACAGACCTATAGTCATTAAGACTTTAATCATAGCAGCATTTTCTTTTTTGCTCCTTACATAATATTTTATCTCTTTTCTGACAATTACCTTGCTGTTTATTAGATGAAAAGCACAATGTGAATTAGAAAACAAAGAGTTGCAGACAACATAGAAAATCATTACCATTTTGCCCAGCGAAGCGCCTGTTGAATCCAGTTTTCATGATGGAGTCAGAGCTGTCCTGCGTCGTTCCGTGGTACAGGAACTTTTCACCTGCTCCTCCTGACTGGATGTTCTTCTCAGTCAGATGCTTCTTCTGAGCCTCATAGGCACGACGTAGATGAATGTTCTGCAAACGTTCAATCTAACAGGAAAAATCAGAACCAAAGAACCAGTCAGCTGACAAGCTGTCTACATTAGAGAATGTAGAATTTGTTAAAGTATAAAACATGCACCTGTTGTGATTTTTAAAAAGCATAGTTAGAGATTAGACTAGATGTCAGTGTCATGTTTGTCTCAAAACTCCAACTCAGCACATAAATTGAAATTGAGGAGAACAGACATTTACATGCAATTGAAAATTGTTTTTGGTTTTCTAGATTTTAACTGCTATTTTGTAAGGTAAAGGTAACTTATAAATAGAAATTACTTGTTTCTTGGGGACATCAAAACTTTTTTGCTGAGCTCATGTCCTATTTAAAAACCTAATACAATACACTATTTTGTCATTAAATGTAAAAAAAAGGACCACAAAAAATTCTCAGTTCCTTCAATAAAATGTGTCATCTGCAGAAATGACTACAGAATTACAAAAAGTCATGTTTAAAATCAGCATACTCCAACATATTCTCTCATGCTTCTACATCTGTTAAAGCAGGAAATATATAATGGGTAGAATATAAAAAAAGTATCAGACCTTCATTACAGTCTTGTTACAGGATCGTTTAAAACCCTCCTTTACTGTCTGGTACTCTTGAGAGGAAGGCTGTAGTGGAACCACCTTCATGGCCTCACCAGGAGCCATGCTGTCCCAGTACAGAGGGTAAATGAAGTCTGAAGACATATCAGAAAAAAAAAAAGATTTCTCGTGTTTTATTAGGTCGGGAAATCAAAAAGGTCTCAAACAATACAAAGGATCCAGTAGGCTTCTTAGTTTCAGCTTCAAATCATAATTTACTGCAAAATGTTCAGATAGAACTGTGACATTTAATGGAATGAAGATTTACTGAAATCAAAAGAAATATTGAAACTATAATCATGAAACTAAACATATCTAAACATGAGCTAAGACAGTCAAAATAGTAGCTAAGATAATCTAAATGAAATCATGATAAAGTTAAAGCTGAACTAAACAACAATTAGGAATCTAACAATCTAACATTATCTTAAATATGAGCTAAGATAAACTAAACAAAACTAAATGTACAGGATGGCTAAATAAGCTAACATGAACTGAAACATGATAATGCTAAACTACCGATACCAAGAGGCTAACTAATAGTACCAAAAATGCCCGCTAAACAGTAACATGAAAAAATGCTAAGATAACTAAACTAAAACATGATAATGCTAATGGGCCTAAGTTGTGTTACATCATCCTGACCCACAACATCTGACCTCATGGATTCATGACCAATACTGTAAAACATTTCTAAACCTGCTCCTCTCACCTGGCAGATTTTCAAGTCGTTTCAGTTTCGTTCTCTGTCCGGGTACACGTGTTGTAGCCTCCATGTTCTGTAGATCCACCTGCCACAGGACTCCCTGTGCATCTTGTATTCCTCTGGCTGTGTCCTTATTTTCCAAGTTGTGATTGGCTGTTTTGGGCAATCTTTCCCAGTCTCTACTTTGCCCCAGAATGCACCACATCACACGTGTGTACAGCTCATCTTGCTCCCTGATTTTCACCTGTTCTCTAAGGCAACCATGCAGAGATGCATGAACTATCCTAATCACCTTGTTGATTCCATCTTTTATACCGTTCACTGTTATGTTGCCGGTCGGGTCATTTTGCATATAAAGGCCCTCGCTGTCCACCAGCTGCTGTAAAGCCAACATGTCGTCCTCAGTGAGGCCCTCCAGCTCCTCATATTTGAAGGTGTGAGTGGAGCACTGTGTCTTATACAGATCCTTCAGTTTTGCCATGGCTTTATCAACATCCTCTCTGCAAAGACCCAGGAACTGGAAGCCAGACTGCTGACCTACAGGACTGATATTAAGAAAGCTCAGGTCTGCACTCAGAGATGTCTGCTGTTGAGTCTGAGGCAACTGAGGAACGGACACTGGAAGACAAATCAAAATATATATATATATATATATATTTAAATACAATTCTATTTAAAAATGACAATGCTGTTTAAAAAAATACTCCAAAGGAAGATTTAAAAAAAAATCCTTGAGGGAAAAATGTTTGTATACAATTCCTGTCACCTTTTCTGACTACAGTGTTAAACATCTGTGTTGCTTCGTTTTTAAAAGCCAAGAAGACATTGATCTTAATCAGGACGAGGCGGATGGTAGTGAGGCTGTAAAGACGGGAGGAGGTGGCAGCTTTGATGCCTCGAAGGATTGCACCAGCCGCAACAGAAGGGCCCAACCCACCAACTCCTGCAGAATAAGTTTGTTCTCCATCAGAATGAAAACTTAATAACATTGAATGGTTAGTGTTGTGTTTTAAAACAAACATCTGGAAAATCATTCAACTTACCAGCACAGATGGCAGGAATCGCTACAGATGTAAAGTTTTTACATTGGTCAATGATGCTACAGACAAGTTCCTCAATGACACAAGCATCTTTCTCTCCACAAACATGTAAAATAGCTTTACAGGGGAACTGTCCGGGCTTGGATACAAAAACATCTCCTCGGTTCCATTTAGCTACAGACAAGCAGAGTAAAGTGGAGTAAGAAGCTGTTGAGTGTGTGATGGCTGAAATGTCTCAATGGTCCTCCTTTCTCACCTGCTTTCAGCTCAGCCTCCACCTCTGCTCCAGCTACAGTCAAGATATCTTTGCACACACCCTCTGAAAAATAGAAACATTTATTGATATAAAGGCCTCAGACGTACAATGTGCTACAACCTATGATGTTGTTTTCTGATTCCTTGCTATAACATCAGATGTTCTCATCAAATGTGACCAGGGTTTCAAGTGATAATGTAAACATAGGTTAAATGATCTTTTTCATAATAAAAGCTCCAGGCACATCATGCTCATAACAAAGTGACAATGATTTTTCAGTGAACTATTGACATTTGTGCTGTCCAGGAACACAGACAAAATTTCTTGATATAATTTTATAATATTATTCAAGTGCTATATTAGGTTTTTCCTCTTAGCAAGTTTTTGTTTTGTTTTATTTAACAAATAAGAACATGACAAAACTCCCATCCAGAAACAAATAAGTGTTTGATTCACTGACATGGAAAATTTATGTTTGAACATACAGCAACAAGGTAGGAAATACATAAATCAACAGATCAGGTTTTATTCTGATCTGTCCCAGCTGAGTAATTTTAGTAACAACAGGCTCCTTCGTTTGTTCGTTACTTCTTTCCTCCCTCCTTTCCTTTCTTCCTTCCTTATATTTTTTACTTTTATCAGGTCTGCACTTTGAACATCTTCTCCCATAGCAGTTGTCACCTACCATTGTGGAAATTTCTAAAGTCAGTCGTGTTCACCACAGCATCTGTGGTCTCATTGGTGATGTCACCAAACACCACCTGTAGGTTAGCCCCGCCTCCTACAGTCATGTTGACGTCATCGAGGTCACTGGTGAGGCAGCTGAAAAATGCTGAAAGGAAGAGCATCAGGACATTCAGTTTCATGTTAGACAATAATAGTTTAATACCAATACCCGCCTTAAGAACTGTTGTCAGACTTGGCCTGACTAGATCTCTGGTTTACCTTGACCTCTCTGGTTCATGTTTGACCTGAGGCGTTTGTACACTTCATGGTAGCACTATAAATAGAAATCAAATATTAAACATCAAATAGCATGTCAGTAAACTCCACTTGTGCTTTTCCAAATGCTTTCATACTTACCGTCTCTGAGTCAGGGTAACCAGGTTTAATGACAACGTGAATGGTGGAGAGAGACGTGGAACCTGCAGATAATCCAAACTGGTGAATGGTTTCCGTTAGCACTTGGATGGCTTCACTTGGTGGGTATTGGAGAACCACTCCGGGTCCAATGATAGGTATGGCTACTGAACTGAAGCCCTGCTGCACACAGAGGTCCAAACACTTCTTCAGTCCATTACCAAGAGCCTAAAAAACAAAAATGGCTTACTTCTTTGTTGCTCTTTCAGATGCTCCCTTGTGCAGAGGTTACCACAGGAAGCAAACTCACATGAAAGATTTGGCAGTTGTTTTACATGAGATGCACTTCCTGACGCAAATGGGATTCAATCTGCAGCCTCTGGATTACAAGACTGCAGCATTGACCACCAAACTATTGTGTAAGTGACATACTTACTCAGGTTATGAAAATGAACCTTTGCATTCAATTTATTAGAATATGCATAAAATATTTATACAGTTGGAGGATCCACAGATATATAGAGATATATACAGCTTTTAAATACCAGTATTGGATATTGGTTCTGATATGTTGTGTGTGTACTCATATGTATACTTGTAAAAGTGTTCTGATACCATAGTACAAAACCACTTGAAGGCAGCATAACGTTCACCTCTTAGTTGAGGGGGTAGAGGAAGAGCAATGAGAGCCATAAAGAGGTAGTTTGTTTGTTTTTTATTTGATTTAATTTAATTTTATTTTGAGTTTGTTGTCCTGATCCACAGTCCTTATCAGTTGGTGGTGTTACACATCATTCTGAGGAGAGGGAATTAGATGGGGAGAGTGGATGAGGCGAAAAACGACTATCCACATCAGTCTACCACTCTGAGTCATTGATTAACCTGAAACGCTGCTAACAAGCTGCTTAATGAGTAAAAGCTGCCGATGTGGTCTCATAGGAAGGTGCTAAGCTAATGCTAGTCTAATGCATCAAAACAGTGACTTTTTTGTCATCTCTCTAGTCGTGCTGTTCCAAGCTGGATGTCTTTTAACAAAAATCACCAGTTGGAACAGAATAAACTTGTAATTGAAAATTCTACTAACTGTAAGTGTTGTTTTTGTTTTTGTTTTGTCAAGTTTTTTTACCTGTACACTCCTTCCTGTGACTCCGTCCCAAACTGAGCACTCTATGAAGAAGACCTTGGAACAACTCAAAGATCCACTTGTGTCAACCTGAAGAACATCACCAGGGACAAGGGCACATCCTGCAGCTCTGGAATCAAACCTTGATTGAACCGTGTTACCTCCTTTTTTGAGCAAACAATTGCCAACATTTGTAGAAGTCAACAGCTTGTTCAACATGGGCGCCACCATAACATTCACCTGTGAAAATGTTACAAAATATTATGAACAAGAACATAATATTTGATGCTATTTTACAAAAAATGAAGGTTGCATAAAAAATAGTCAAACCTGGACTTCTTCTAAACTGCAAATCTTGATCTCTAGATTTATTTTATTGTCTCCACTGCCTCCGACGGTGTTGAAGCGACTTCTAGTAGCTGAGGGTCGGGGTATAAAGCTGCTCAAACTGTTGGGGCTACTGATGCTTCTTGGTTTGGTTTGAACACCTTCTTGTTCCCAGATAAGAACCTGACAGGAAGTCTCAACCAGCTCCTTGCTCACTTTACCATCTCCTTTAAAGTAGCGCAGAGCTCCTGGTCCATCCAGAACCAAAGTGTCTGATGTCAGACTGGCCAAAGTAGACTGTAGGGCCTGCAGGGTCTCATGAACCCGACGACGAGGACCAGACACCAGAACACAAGGGTTTGGAAAATGGGAAGCTTTCAAAGTCACATCTGTTTGCTTCATGCCAATCATTTTTAAGATTTTATCAAAGCTGTCCACCAGTTCAGGAGACTGCAGGTTCAAGACCTCTTGAGCTGAAACCTGATTTATCTGGTAGTCATGAAGGAGCTCTTTGAGCTTGTTTATATGTTCAGTGTAACCCACCAGCTGAACCTTGGTTGATGGAGTTCCACTGGAAACAGGAATGAATCTAACCTCCACTCTGACCTCCCCACGGTTCACCTGGCTCCTGGCTTCATTGAGGATTTCTTGCACTCTGGTCAGCTCTGGAGGAACAGCTGCAGCACCTTGAAGCTTTACTCTGGCCACACTCAGATCTCTCAGAACTGCTGCCTCTGCTTCATCCAGGGCATTGGAGGACAAACTGGACAGAACCAGGTCTGACCCAACCTCCAGAGTAACAGGACTTCTGAGGCTCTGCAGGAAGCGAGTCTCGTACTTGGAGGTGATGCCATTGATTGACATGAAGGTTAATAAACTTGGATGAAGTTGAACTCTCTTTTCTTTTATTTTCTTGATCAGTTCATCAAGTTTTGCAGCTCCTGATTGGACCTTCTCATCAGGACCTTGTAAGATGGTGATGTTTGTTCCTCTGGTGACTTTAATCTCTGGATAATGTGCGCTCATTTCTCGACTGAACTCGTCTTCAACCAGTTTGAATCGATTTTCCACAACTGGCAGCTCCTTTTGGGTTGGCATGCTTTTTTCCAGAATTGCTATCTTCTCCTTTACAGCTTCAGTCTCTCCCACCACCACAGCATAACCGCACTCTGGGTAGACTTTTATGTTGTCAGTCACAAAGGAGGGATCCCGGAGAACCTGTTTTACTTTTTTCGGCTCAAGCACATGATGGCAGATGTAGTTCTCAGTGAAAGTGATAAAGATCTGATCCACCTGTAGTTCCCACTTCTCTGCAGCACTAAAAGCTCCTCCAGCCCTCTTTTCAATATCCCCCCTGACCACGGCCTCCTCTTCATCAAAATCTAGCTCCAGCGTGCAGCCAATTAAAGAGAGCTGTTTTTGTAATACTTTCAAAGCTTTAGGTTTGTCTCTCAGGTAGAACAGGAGGAAGATGTCTATTTTGAATATCTTCTCAAGATGTTTTGTGTCCGNATTTAGCATATGTCTAAAACAGAGAAACAAAAACATATTAAAATAATG
>NC_051436.1:13985394-13999353 GCF_001649575.2 Kryptolebias marmoratus
AAAAGTACATAATACACTCATAATACACTCACTGACAATAAAGGTAAGTGCCTTGCATAGCATTGCAAATAAAATGAAACCTCATATGTTGAAAGGCCATTTAACAGTTTTATAATGATTAGAATACTGAATAATGGAGTTGGCAGAAAGATTACACTGCTGAACCCATGTCAGGGTGTGGCATCCCTTCTATCCTCGACACAAACAGCAATTTAATGGGGAATGCTTTATCATCTTCTGCAGCAAGTTGACCCACAACAGGTTCTTGAGATCTGGCACGTTGGCATTGAATTGGAGATAATTTCTGAGTTTATCCTTTTCATTATTAATTTGTGAAATACTGGGTGACCTGGGTGGCAACAGGTGCTGTTTCAGGTGGGGTGAGACATGCAGGTGTACGATGTCAATAATGTAGCACTCTGCTGTCAGAGTCCCCCAAATCATTATCAGAGGTGACCTGAAGTCAGACCCTATGGCTCCTCATACTGATGCCAGGAGTAACACTTGTGAGTCTCTCCACGATACAGGCAGGATTGGGCCTCTTTCCTCGGTGCTGCCACATTTTTGGTAATGTAGAACCAAATTCATTGCTGAACATGATACAATGCCATTTGTCATCAGTCCCTGTCTTCTGGTTATGGCAACACGTCAAACACACCTGTCTCTGCTCTGATGTCAACAACAGCCAACACAAAGAACATGCAAGTCATTGAGACATGGTGCAAAATGACATCGGATGTTGTTAGGAATACATGTGATCATTGTATTCTGTGATGCTTGGCACACAATAAGAGTCTGTGACCACTGTCCATTGTGACATCCGTACATCTCAGATGCCGGGCATTTGCACAATACAACCATCCAGCCACATGCAAACCCACAATGTGACCCCTATCTAGAGCTATCAAATAATGGTAAAGTTGCTTAATGTGTCTGCAAGACATCCTCTATGTTTGCTGGCTTTCACTCATTGTCTTGAGTGACTGACAGATGCTCTAGCAACTGTCTGATAACACCACTGCTCCACTCAGGATGTCACCACTTGTGCCTTTTGATGACTGTCCTAGAAGTGAAGCGTCAGTGATTTGTGGTGCATCCAGAAACAACTGCAAGGTGCCTTTTCACAAAACCTCTTTTGGTCAAACAGCTTTTTCTGTGCAAGCCATTACTATGTAAATTTTTTTGCCTGAGGACTTAAAACAGATTCCAGACTGGCACATTTTTAGATTAAGACTGAAGGAGTTTCTTAAAGAAGACCAGGTCTGCAGTCATGGTTAATAGTCAGCCCATGATATGATGCCATTTGTCATCAGTCCCATGATGGCTCTTGTTTCATTGTGGTTTTAAGTTTTAAGTTAATTTTAGAATTTATGTTATGTAAAACATTTATCTTGCTATATAGTTTTATTGTTTTTAAATTGTTTTATTGTTTTATGTTGTTAAAGGCCCATATGTATGGAGTACTGAAAGCGACATAATCAAAAATAAAAGCAGAAATATATATATTTTACATTTGCCTTTTCCTTACACACGCGTTGATCAGCTGTATGGCGTGAAATGTTTTTTATGGTTACCAAGGCAACCACGGAGAAAAGAGCAAAGAAGCTAAACTTCACCTAGGCAAGTGAATGGTGGTTAATGAGATGGAGAACAGAAAAAATATAAGTTTTGGGAGCCGCAGTCGTGGCGTTACAAATAAAAGGAAGTGTTGTGAGCGGCAGCATGTTGTTATCACTGTTAATTCAGTGAGTGGGACAGAGAGGACCAGGGCTGAGGTGGAGAAAAGTTGTCAGATTTTAGGGTGGAGGCAAAAAAGCGACTAACTGGCCACTGCCAGAGCATGTCAGCTACAGGTGGGAGTAAAGGACGGATGGTGTTGTGCTGAAAAGTAATCGGGCGTGCCCCCGCGAGGAAGCACGCACAGGTGTGAGCGGTATTAAAGCACGCCTCTTCTGCGTTCTGGGGCTTTGGAAAGGGAAACAATAAATAGTCATCACTGACTGTGTTGCTGTCAGTTAAGCTAGCAACGTGCCTTAACTCTTCTGCAGCTGTCTGAGACATCTCTGCTAGACTTCACTTCCTCTCAAATGAGGCGTTCTCCTGAAATGGACGAAAGCGCAGGCATGCACAATAGATCTGCACATGGATCCTGCTCCTTCGTGTTTATTGACCAATAGGAGAGGTGCTGGAGCAAAAAGACAGCCTCCCCATTTGCATATTGAGGCAGTAATGCACACGGTGATTAAAGAGGAGGAGGAAATGTGTAAGGAGAAAGCAAAAGCAATATATATATATATTTCTGCTTTTATTTTTGATTATGTCGCTTTCGGTCCTCCATAGATCTGGGGATGTGCATTGCAAACTAGCTACAGCTAAAAATGTTATAGTGATCAGTATTTGTTTTTACTTAACACTTGTCCCCACTCAAAAAAACAATAAAGAAAGAAAGAAAGTGCCAGTTTCTTGCACATCAAATCATTTACATAACTATCACTGTGGAAAAAATTACATTCCAATTGGACCATTCTTTTTGGGGGGTGTTTTCTTTTTTTAGTGGCTATATTTGTAAAAATGTTACAAGACTGGCTTTCCTTGAGTGACACATAATCAACTAAGTAAAGATCGTGAGTGCCTATTTTTGTATTGTTTTGCTTTGTGTGTGTTCTGAAACTGGTCTGGCCAGTTAAAAATGAAACCAAAAAAAAAATGTTTGTTTATCATCAGGTCTAAAACTGACTTTTTTGCTCAGCGACATTGAATTGTATTGGTGTTTATCATATTTACTGTGTTGCTCAAAAGATTTAACTACAGCTCACTTGAGATTGGCTTGTCGATGGCTGGTCTTGAGCTTGAGGTGAACTGTTTCGGTTCACTGTCAGCTGTAGCTCCCCGTCAGCAAGGGAAATGATGTGAATCTTCTTCTTTAAAACTCTTTCCTGATCTATAAGAAGAGCAAAGTCATAGGAAGACTTATGAGTCTCATGAAAATACAAACATATTCTCTTTTTAACCTGATGTTATGCCATACCTTGTACTTCCTTGAAACTGACTTTATAGATGTTATCTCCAACCTTTTCAATCGGTGCACAATCTCCTCCTCCAGACTCTCTTTTTTTCTGAAAGTGTCTCCTGATCTTCTCCTTCTCTGTGTTGTTCAGATTTCTGGCCTCAAAAAACAATGAATGCTGGTATTCATCCATTTTAGCAAAGACTTAGAACTACTGTAATAGCTGATCTTCTTTTTGTGCCTTTGCTAGTGAACTCTGAATTGTTAGTTTCATTTTCACTTACATGTCACCTCCCTGTGGTTACAATTCCCTCCCAAAGAGACAGACTTTCTCCTGATCTATTAAAGTGGCTTTAAGGTTCTGTTCCTCTGGTCAGGTCCACTAAATGAGGTTGTGAACACTGATTTATTTCATGTGCTGTAGTTTCACACTATAGACAAAAATAAAACTTTAAACTAAAATAGGCTGTGTTACCACATCTGAGCACTAGATGTCCGACTAAAACTAAAAACTGCACCGATGAAGAAACAGAAAGTCTTGTCGATGGGTCAAATTATTCATTAGCAGTAAAGAAAAATAATTATGAACATTTTTTATTTTAATTTGATTTTAGAAGTGATGAGCTGTGAAGATGATTTTGCTCCCGGACTGTTTTTCGCCTTCCCTATACGACACCAGATGTAATTTATAGCTACAAGCCTTTACGTCTAGGAGGCCTGACCCTGCTCATGCGTGTAGTGGGATTAGGGATTAAAGTGCCATAATTTATCCACTAATAAATTGTCTATTTTGACTTGATTGAGTGACAAGACCTTTATTGAACTTAGGGGCAACATTTATACTTGTTTTGTAGTCAGGAGCAGATTTTCTGAGACGTATTCTGAATGTTTGTCGACATAATTAGCTCAGGCAGAAAAGTGAACATAACGGGGGAAACTATTTTGCACTTAATATCAATATCTCTGTTTTCTTTACCTCATTTTTTGTGCAAGGTTGCAGAGAATTAGCACCTGTCTCCAACAATCATTAACAACTGTAATGGAAAATTTTAATGATGTTCTTCTTTCTCTGAAATGCTTAACAATAATTGTGATTCTTGCTTGAACAAGTGCATTAATAGAAGACTTAATGAAGTTATTTTTCTTTATTCTGTCATTGTATCAAGGTTTGAAATGGTTTTGATTTTTGTTCCATGTGGGAACTGAGGAAGACTCTGGTCCCCCCTTACTCCCTTCTGCACCTGGACTTGACTGATTTTCTCCGTGAGAAGTGAAGCTGCTCAGTAACTATGTAAATGTGTGGCGTTATGTTCAGACGTGTGGTGTGGAAGAAACACCATCAGTCAGTCTTGGTTTATTCATCCTCACACATCACAGCAGAGTTCAAAAAGACAGCCCTCCCATCAGTCACACCTGATTCATCTAGCAGTTCACCTATATACAGGTTAAACCCCGCCTTCTCAATTCAATTCAGCCAATCCCCTCAGCCTTCCAGAGAGGGAAAAAAAGGAAACAGTTAACTTTCACATACATAGTGTAAACAATTAGTTTTCAAACATAAAACTTTAAGCAAACATCTTATGTGTGCAAATACAGCAACTTACAAACCATTATTATTTTTGGTACATTAAGTTTTAACCAATCAAACTCCAGCTCTTATCGCTGCACTTCCTAAAAAGAGCTGGGTTTGAGGCGGGCCTCCTCTTTAGCAGGGACCCAAGATGGCTGCCACAAAGACAAGGTAAACATTTCCTCGGTACACTGACACACAGAATGCTCACATCCACAACCTCTAGAACCAGAAAGGAAAGGCTAAAGAAAAACGTATTGCTTTGTAACAGTGTGGCTGAAAATGATGTAATGAAGCCTCCCTATAAAAGTGTATGTTGTTTTCTTTCAGGGCTTTTCTATGAGTTCAGTAAGTAGGGTCTCTGAACACCTTTTTGCGTTCGAAATAAAACTGTTTTTCAAAGACAAAAAAACAATCTTTCTCCTGATTCTCTGAAACAGACATCTCACTATTACTAAATAAATTTTTGCCGCTACACAACAGATGTCAATTCTGACTATCTGTTAGCAAAATATCTTGTGAACCACTAAATGAATAGAAACAAGTGAAACATTAAATACAACAATATTTTGTAGCATGGTTTCTTTTTTTATTTGTGTGTTTGAAAGTAAAACAGTAATGTTATTTAAACATCATTTAGCTTCTTATAGTTGATAAGATGAACTGACAGCAAAGCACTCATGTTAGCAAAGAAATTACAACTAAGGAAAATCTCCACAGGTCTAAGAATTAAAACACTACAGCTCACTGCACAACTTTAAAAGTGCATCAGAAAACATCCTGTTTCCTGGATGAATCACTCAGACAGGTCAAGTTTGTGCACAAACCTTTCTAAACATGAGTAAATATGAAGACTGGTACTTTTAATATCATTTATATAAACATGTATTACATTTGATTTACTGTAATGTGTTTTATTTCACACATAGAGCATTTTATTTATTTTATTTCATAGTAATTTAGATAAATTTGTGTAACTTTTTATATTCCTAATTTTGCAAATTTGCATATTGAGTACTCTAAAACATTTTTCCTGAACTTTCACTTGAAGGTGATGAGATAGTCTGGGTAAGCCTGGTCATCATGGAAAACAATATACATGTCAGGGTTGTTGGTTTTATCCACCACGCTGTCGTAACGATTGTGGGGCTGCTGAGCATCTCGAGCTGGAGGCACCTTCATCCCACTTTGCCCCTGAGTGTAGACGCCAGTCAGGACTCGGGCTACGAACATCAGCTGAGAACCATCAGCAGCTGGTTTGGAGTAAGTGGGACGGGCAGAGTAGCTGGCATTCACAGCAAAGTAGGTTCCTTCACCATATGCTGTGGCTGAGAGTGATAAAACATAAGAATAGATATCTTTAATCACAGCAGCATTTTTTTTTTTGCTCCTAACATTATATTTTGTCACTTTTCTGACAATTACCTTGCTGTTTATTAGATAAAAAGCACATTGTGAATTAGAAAACAAAGAGTTGCAGACAACATAGAAAAATCATTACCATTTTGCCCAGCGAAGCGCCTGTTGAATCCAGTTTTCATGATGGAGTCAGAGCTGTCCTGCGTCGTTCCGTGGTACAGGAACTTTTCACCTGCTCCTCCTGACTGGATGTTCTTCTCAGTCAGATGCTTCTTCTGAGCCTCATAGGCACGACGTAGATGAATGTTCTGCAAACGTTCAATCTAACAGGAAAAATCAGAACCAAAGAACCAGTCAGCTGACAAGCTGTCTACATTAGAGAATGTAGAATTTGTTAAAGTATAAAACATGCACCTGTTGTGATTTTTAAAAAGCATAGTTAGAGATTAGACTAGATGTCAGAGTCATATTTGTCTCAAAACTCCAACCCAGCACATAAATTGAAATTGAGGAGAACAGAAGTTTACATGCAATTGAAAACTGTTTTTGTTTTTCTAGATTTTAACTGCTATTTTGTAAGGTAAAAGTAACGTATATCTCAAAATAACTTGTTTCTTGGGGACATCAATGCTATTTTATTGAGCTCATTACCATTTTATTTCAAAACCTAATACAATACACTATTTTGTCATAAAATGTACAAATATGGAGCACAAAAAAATCCAGTTGCCTCAATAAAATGTGTCATCTGCAAAAATAACTACAAGCAGGGGACAAAATTACAAAAAGTCATATTTAAAATGAGCATACTCCAACCTATTCTCTCATGCTTCTACATCTGCTGTAGCATGAAAATATATAATGGGTAAAATATTAAAAAAACAGAGTATGTGTTAATACAAACATATTTTCTATCAGACCTTCATTACAGTCTTGTTACAGGATCGTTTAAAACCCTCCTTTACTGTCTGGTACTCTTGAGAGGAAGGCTGTAGTGGAACCACCTTCATGGCCTCACCAGGAGCCATGCTGTCCCAGTACAGAGGGTAAATGAAGTCTGAAAAAATATAAAAAAGCAAAAAAAAATGTGTATGGTTTCTCATCTTTCATTAGGTCAGGAAATCAAAAAGGTTTCAAACAATACAAAGGATCCAGTGGGCTTCTTAGTTTCAGCTTCAAATCATAATTTACTGCATAACGTTCAGATAGAACTGTGACATTTAATGGAATGAAGATTTACTGAAATCAAAAGAAATATTAAAATGTATAAGCTAAGATGGAACAATGTTGGTGTGGGCCTAAGTTGTGTTACATCATCCTGACCCACAACATCTGACCTCATGGATTCATGACCAATACTGTAAAACATTTCTAAACCTGCTCCTCTCACCTGGCAGATTTTCAAGTCGTTTCAGTTTCGTTCTCTGTCTGGGTACACGTGTTGTAGCCTCCATGTTCTGTAGATCCACCTGCCACAGGACTCCCTGTGCATCTTGTATTCCTCCGGCTGTGTCCCTATTTTCCAAGTTGCGATTGGCTGTTTTGGGCAATCTTTCCCAGTCTCCACTTTGACCCAGAATGCACCACACCACATGTGTGTACAGCTTATCTTCCTCTATAACTCTCATCTCTTTTATGAGGAGAGATGTTTTGACCATTAAAATTATCTTGTTGACCCCATCTTTCATACCGTTCACTGTTATGTTGCCGGTCGGGTCATTTTGCATATAAAGGCCCTCGCTGTCCACCAGCTGCTGTAAAGCCAACATGTCGTCCTCAGTGAGGCCCTCCAGCTCCTCATATTTGAAGGTGTGAGTGGAGCACTGTGTCTTATACAGATCCTTCAGTTTTGCCATGGCTTTATCAACATCCTCTCTGCAAAGACCCAGGAACTGGAAGCCAGACTGCTGACCTACAGGACTGATATTAAGAAAGCTCAGGTCTGCACTCAGAGATGTCTGCTGTTGAGTCTGAGGCAACTGAGGAACGGACACTGGAAGACAAATCAAAATATATATATATATATATATATTTAAATACAATTCTATTTAAAAATGACAATGCTGTTTAAAAAAATACTCCAAAGGAAGATTTAAAAAAAAATCCTTGAGGGAAAAATGTTTGTATACAATTCCTGTCACCTTTTCTGACTACAGTGTTAAACATCTGTGTTGCTTCGTTTTTAAAAGCCAAGAAGACATTGATCTTAATCAGGACGAGGCGGATGGTAGTGAGGCTGTAAAGACGGGAGGAGGTGGCAGCTTTGATGCCTCGAAGGATTGCACCAGCCACAACAGAAGGGTCCAGTCCACCAGCTCCTGCAGAATAAGTTCGTTTTCCATCAGAATAAAAAATTACACAGACTTCAGTAATAACATTGAATGGTTAGTGTTGTGTTTTAAAACAAACATCTGGAAAATCATTCAACTTACCAGCACAGATGGCAGGAATCGCTACAGATGTAAAGTTTTTACATTGGTCAATGATGCTACAGACAAGTTCCTCAATGACACAAGCATCTTTCTCTCCACAAACATGTAAAATAGCTTTACAGGGGAACTGTCCGGGCTTGGATACAAAAACATCTCCTCGGTTCCATTTAGCTACAGACAAGCAGAGTAAAGTGGAGTAAGAAGCTGTTGAGTGTGTGATGGCTGAAATGTCTCAATGGTCCTCCTTTCTCACCTGCTTTCAGCTCAGCCTCCACCTCTGCTCCAGCTACAGTCAAGATATCTTTGCACACACCCTCTGAAAAATAGAAACATTTATTGATATAAAGGCCTCAGACGTACAATGTGCTACAACCTATGATGTTGTTTTCTGATTCCTTGCTATAACATCAGATGTTCTCATCAAATGTGACCAGGGTTTCAAGTGATAATGTAAACATAGGTTAAATGATCTTTTTCATAATAAAAGCTCCAGGCACATCATGCTCAAAACAAATACAGTGCAGGCTGCCTATCACTTAAAAGAATCAGAAAGAAAAGTAGGGTTAAGAAAAACAAGTTAGGCTATGCTTACACCACTCTGGGTGTATTTTTTAACTGATATTTATTTTTTCTGTTCATATTTTTTCCTCTCTCTACAATTTTGACAGAAACACCAGAATACCAGCACCTCAAAGTGGTGAGAAATTCCATGGTAAAAATAGAAGAAAATAACATGCTTAGATTGGCTAAAGATTTTTGTGTTTTCTTTGATAATTATTACAGTTTCCCCTCAGTTATTAACCATTACAGCATATGGCTAAAGCTTGGTGGCAACAAGATCAGGATAAAGCAAAATACACTTGGAAAAAAAGTGGTAAAAACTTTCTTGGCTTTTATGTCACCATTCCTGAAAAGTTCTGAATAGGAGCTAGAAGTTTTTAAAAATGGCAATTATAAAAAGCACTTATAAAAAATTGTTTTTTTTCTAGCTAAAAACTTTGGGTGTGCGTGTGTACTAGAGGTACAAATACAGCAACAAATCTCCATTAAAAAAATACCTTGAGTATTGTGGACAGGGCCTTTTAGTATTGGTTCTTTAAGCAAAGGGCTGCTAAAAAAAAAGTGAGCTAAAATTTACAAAAAGAAAAACAACAACTAGTGTGGTAAAATAAAGAATAGACATAAAGAACTGAAAACAAGGAATGGATTAAAAAAAGATATTAGGTGTACTCTCTTAAAGTTTGTGGTTTAACAAGCCTGTACTCAATTCAAAGTAATGTTATAGATCTGACGATGATTTTTCAATGAACTATTGACGTTTCGGTTGTCCAGGAATACAAACAAAATTTCCTAACATCTTGACATAATTTTGTAAATATAATTCTAATGTTATATTAAGTTTTTTTTCTTTAACAAATAAGCACATGACAACTCCCATCCAGGAACAAATAAGTGTTTGATCCACTGTTATACAAAAATTGAGAGAAGCATTTCTGTCTCCTTCTGCTGTTTAAAAGTGAGCCGGCAATATGCGGTTTAAGTGCGTTTTTTTTGGAGCCAGAGTCTGCTCAGCCAGGATGTGGGACTGAAAGCCCCACTTACTCTAATCATGGTGTTTTTAAGCATCAACCAACAAACTACTACTAATTATATTGGAAAATGTATGTTTGAACATACACCAACAAGGTAGGAAATACATAAATCAAAAGACCATTTTTTCTGGTTTGTCCCAGTTCTTTCAGTTTCTCAGTTTCTCTTTGTGATTTCTGAGCCTTCCTGATTTCTACTTCATCTGTGCCATCCAACCTGGCATTTCAAATTAATCTCCTAAATCTGTTTAAGTTTCTCTGAATTTTGTGAGTATGTATAGTTCTTTCATTCTGCTCATCAATCCATTTTCATTTGTGTGCGATTATGAGCAGCTTTAGTAACAACATTCTCCTTCCTTCCTTCCTTCCTTCCTTCCTTCCTTCCTTCCTTCCTTCCATCTGTCCGTCCGTGCGTCACCTACCATAGTCAAAATTTATGAAGTCAGTCGTGTTCACCACAGCATCTGTGGTCTCATTGGTGATGTCACCAAACACCACCTGTAGGTTAGCCCCACCTCCTACAGTCATGTTGACGTCATCGAGGTCACTGGTGAGGGAGCTGAAAAATGCTGAGAGGAAAAGCGTCAGGACATTCAATTTGTGAGACAATAATAGTTTAATACCAATACCCGCCTTATGAACTGTTATCAGACTTGGCCTGACTAGATCTCTGGTTTACCTTGACCTCTCTGGTTCATGTTTGACCTGAGGCGTTTGTACACTTCATGGTAGCACTGTAAATAGAAATCAAATATTAAACATCAAATAGCATGTCAGTAAAGTCCACTTGTGCTTTTCCAAATGTTTTCATAATTACCGTCTCTGAGTCAGGGTAACCAGGTTTAATGACAACGTGAATGGTGGAGAGAGACGTGGAACCTGCAGATAATCCAAACTGGTGAATGGTTTCCGTTAGCACTTGGATGGCTTCACTTGGTGGGTATTGGAGAACCACTCCGGGTCCAATGATAGGTATGGCTACTGAACTGAAGCCCTGCTGCACACAGAGGTCCAAACACTTCTTCAGTCCATTACCAAGAGCCTAAAAAACAAAAGTGTCTTACTTCTTTGTTGCTCTTTCAGATTCAAGGATTCAAGGATCTTTTATTGTAATACCAACTTGCATTTGTATGTTTGCAGTACAAAATTACATTTCAGTACAGCTCACCCTAAGAAAAAGACATGAGTAGGCATGGTGCCTGAGGCTGCAGCCATAGGAGGCGCTGCCCTTTCATTACATAAGAAAAAAAAAACACTAGGAAAGAGGAGGAAAAAGAGGTGGTGAGTTGAGGGTGTGTGTGTACCACTTGGGCCCGGTCCCAATACTCACACTTGCACCCTCATTCCACCCTCGTGTCCTTCAAATGCGCGTTCATGCTGAAGGATTTGAGTGCTTTTTAGCCCTGCCCCCTTTGTGTACTACATCCGGCCTTCGGCGAAGCCCGCATCCAAGCGGACTTCAGCGAAGTATTTACCCACAATTCATTGCTGCATGTGAAGTTTCGATTTTTTTAGGATCTTTATTGACAATGAAAGGGTTTTGAATTAAATGGCAGAAATATGGCTGTGGTGACAGAGCAACCTGCATCTGTCACAAAAAAAGCAGTTTTTAAATGTAAAGTATTGAAACAATTCTTGTTTCACTCCCCTGTACAGCTGTGAAAACTATCAAACTTTGCTCCGTATTCAACAAGTCAGAACAAAACACATTTGAACAGCCAAATATCTCCTTTGGAAAGCAAAAATACCTAAATTGTACTTTTAAAATTATACTGGCACCTTAAAATACCAAAACAGCGACCGGTCCCGCCCTGTTGGATGTCACAGTTACGACACAGAGGTGCAAGTAGAAGACGTAACCTGTACTGTCCCAATTCTCCAGTGTCTGAATGCTTGGAACCTGCGCACATGAACCCTTCTGTGCACTTTGACTGAGTACACGCTTCTTAGAGGGGCGTAGGGTGTAGTGCAAGTATTGAGACCGGGCCTTGAAGGCAGCATAATGTTCACCTCTCAGTTGAGGTGGTAGAGAAAGAGCAATGACAGTGAAGAGGTCATTTGTTTGTTTGGTTTTTTTATTTGATTTAATTTTTTTTTATTTTGAGTTGATTGTCTTGATCCACACTTCTTATCAGTTGGTGGTGTTACACATCATTCAGAGAAGAGGGAATTAAATGGGGGGAGTGGATGAGGCCAAAAAAGACTAACAACATCAGTCTACCACTCTGAGTCATTGATTAGCCTGAAACACTGCTAACAAGCTGTTTAATGAGTAGAAGCTGCCAATATGGTGTCCAAAGAAGGTGCTAAGCTAATGCTAGTCTAATTTATCAGTGACTATAACAGGGACTTTTCTGTCATCTCTCCAATCGTGCTGTTGTCACCAGGTGATAGTGTGACAGGGACCCCGCCACCGACCTAAATTAAATGATTAGGTGCCAGTGTGTGTGTGTGTGCAGGTGTTGTTGGGGAGGAGTTTTGTTTTTTTAACATGCTGCACTATGGAGCAGAGGTGGCTGGTGGCAGGTGGCTTATTGGTGTGGCCAAATCAGCTGCGGTGATCCAGGTGAGACGCGGAAGAGCGTGGAGAGCAGCATGTGGAGGCCTTGGGGACGGAGAGGAACATGGAGACCTGGTGCAGCGCGTGGCAGAAATGGGAGGCGCATTGATGCGGTTAAGTCAGCGGCAGTGATCCAGTGAGACAGGATGCTACGTGGGAGTACTGGAGGGGGAGAAGCATGCAAACCCCTTCCTCCTAGTTAAAATCCTGTTTTGTTTTGTTTTGTGGTGCTGTTGGTGCCAGGGCTGCATGAACCCAGCCTGAGTGGTTGAATCGACCTGTAACCTGCTGCTGAGCCCTCCGTGGAGCTGCCGTTCAAGTTGTTGGAAGAGAACGCCAGAGACGACCTGGATGGATTTTAGTGCTTTGGTTTTTAGTGACTTTTTTAAAGACTTCTTTTAACTGTCCTTTGTGCACACACTGGAATAAATTATTTTTAAAAATAACTTCATCTGGACATGTTGATTCTGTAGTATGCTCCCCAAATAGGATGTGTTTGTTGGTATCACGGGTTGCTCCCAGTGACACTGTTCCAAGCTTAATGTCTTTTAAGAGTTCAGTTATGTTAACTTTGTTTGCCCAGTTTTCTTCTTATTGTTTATATTTAAGTTTTTAACAATGCTACTTTGTAGGAATTGTACCTTTGCTGGAACAAAAAAGGGTGACCATTAAACGGGAGACATTTTTTTTGAATAAGACATATTTATAGACATGTTTTCAATTCTTTTGACAGGAAAATGTTTTTAGAATACATAATTTGCAACATACAAATAAGGGGGGCAAGTTTTTAACTTCACCTGTACACTCCTTCCTGTGACTCCATCCCAAACTGAGCACTCTATGAAGGAGATCTTGGAACAACTCAAAGATCCACTTGCGTCAACCTGAAGAACATCACCAGGGACAAGGGCACATCCTGCAGCTCTGGAATTAAAGCTTGATAGAACCGTGTTACCTCCTTTTTTGAACAAACTAATGCCAACATTTGTAGAAGCCAGCTTCTTGTTCAACATGGGCGCCACCAAAACATTCACCTGTGAAAATGTTACAAAACATTGTGAACAAGAACATAATATTTGATGCTATTTTACAAAAAATGAAGTTTGCATAAAAAAATAGTCAAACCTGGACTTCTTCTAAACTGCAAATCTTGATCTCTAGATTTATTTTATTGTCTCCACTGCCTCCGACGGTGTTGAAGCGACTTCTAGTAGCTGAGGGTCGGGGTATAAAGCTGCTCAAACTGTTGGGGCTACTGATGCTTCTTGGTTTGGTTTGAACACCTTCTTGTTCCCAGATAAGAACCTGACAGGAAGTCTCAACCAGCTCCTTGCTCACTTTACCATCTCCTTTAAAGTAGCGCAGAGCTCCTGGTCCATCCAGAACCAAAGTGTCTGATGTCAGACTGGCCAAAGTAGACTGTAGGGCCTGCAGGGTCTCAT
>NC_051436.1:14000386-14002276 GCF_001649575.2 Kryptolebias marmoratus
AAAAGTACATAATACACTCATAATACACTCACTGACAATAAAGGTAAGTGCCTTGCATAGCATTGCAAATAAAATGAAACCTCATATGTTGAAAGGCCATTTAACAGTTTTATAATGATTAGAATACTGAATAATGGAGTTGGCAGAAAGATTACACTGCTGAACCCATGTCAGGGTGTGGCATCCCTTCTATCCTCGACACAAACAGCAATTTAATGGGGAATGCTTTATCATCTTCTGCAGCAAGTTGACCCACAACAGGTTCTTGAGATCTGGCACGTTGGCACTGAAATGGAGATAATGTCTGAATTGATCCCTCTCATGATTAATTTGGGAAATATTGGGTGACCTGAGTTGCAATAAGTCTTCTTAAAAGACTCCACCAGGGTGCTGTTTCAGGTGGGGTGAGACATGCAGGTGTACGATGTCAATAATGTAGCGCTCTGCTGTCAGAGTCCCCCAAATAATTATCAGAGTCAAGTCAAGTCAAATTTATTCAAATAGCACTTTTCAGCAACAAGGCGATTCAAAGTGCTTTACAACATGAGAACACAAAAATACAGAGTCATCATGAAAACACACAATATAACAGGCTAAACTAATTTATAATATGAGCTAAGATAATTTAAATTAAATCATGAGAACACACACAATATAAAGTTAAACTAAACATACCTAAAACATGAGCTAAGATAATCTAAATAAGAAAGTACAGAGTAAAACGTATCTAAAACAAGTCATACTAAGTTATACTAAAGATAAACTGAGGAAAACCAAACTAAGATATAATAAAAGCTAACATAAACTAAACTAGGATTTAAAAACCTCAGCCAAACAGATCAGACATGATAAAAGCTAAGATAAACTAAACTAAACTGAAGGTTTCAGAAGGCTAACTAAGAGTACCGAAAGCCAGCTAAGAGATAAATCATTTTATTAAAAGGCCAACTAAAAGTGTCAGAAGGTTTAAAAAACTTAATCTTAAACACAGGCTACACTAAACTAAATTATAAAATAACCTTAGCTAAGCAAACTAAAATAAGTTTTATCGAGCAAAGGCAGGATAAAATTGAGGCTTCTAAAGAAAGAAAGACAATCAAAAATAAGGACAAATGGGGGGAGGAAATGGAGAGAGAGGAAAAAAAGCATCCACCCTCACTGAGTGCAGGGAAAAAAAAAGAGAAACCTGAAGTCAGAGCCTATGGCTTCTCATATTATGATGCAAGGATTAACACTTGTGTGTTTCTCTCCTTAGTGCTGCCACATGTGCACATAGTGGTAATCTTTGGAACCAAATTCATTGCTGAACATGATATGATGCCATTTGTCATCAGTTCATATTTTCTGGTTATGGCAACATGTCAAACACACCCATCTCTGCTCTGATGTCAACAACAGCCAATACATGGAACCTGCAGTCCAGATGATGCAAGTCATTGAGACATGGTGCAAAATGACAAGGAATGTTGTTAGGAATACATGTGAACTCATCGCTGTCTTCAGGTGTTTTCCCCCAGGCTTTGAAAACAGCAGTTATCAAACCACTGATAAAAAAGAACAATCTGGAAAAATCGCTACTGCAGAATTACAGGCCAATCTCCAACCTCCCATTCATCAGCAAAATTATTGAAAAAGCAGTTTTTAAACAATTAAATAACTTTCTAAAAATAATAAATCGCTTTGACTCCTTCCGGTCTGGTTTTCGTGCTCACCACAGCACGGAGACAGCCCTTGTAAAAGTGTTCAATGATATCCATATAAATACAGACTGTGGGAGAACCACAGTGCTGGTTCTGTTGGACCTCAGTGCAGCTTTCGACACTGTTGACCCTGACATTTTACTGAATCGACTGGAGAGTTGGGTTGGACTCTCCGGTCCAGTGCTCAACT
>NC_051436.1:14002376-14015079 GCF_001649575.2 Kryptolebias marmoratus
GGGTGCCTTTAAATCTCAACTTAAAACCCACCTGTTTAGAGTTGCTTATGGCTAAATTAGGGTTAGAGTGCGGGTTTTTGATGTCTTCGATGTTTTTTTCTCTCTTACTGTTTATTCATTGTCACATGCTGTTTTTATTTTGTTTTTTAATTATGTAAAGCACCTTGAAATGCCTTGCTGCTGAAATGTGCTATACAAATAAAATTTGATTGATTGATTGATTGATGTGCTCATTGGGTTCTGTGATGCTTGGCACACAATAAGAGTCTGTGTCCACCGTCCACTGTGACATCCATACATCTCAGATGCTGGGGATTTGCACAATACAACCATCCAGCCACATGCAAACCCACAATGGGACCCCTATCCAGAGCTATCAAATAATGGTAAAGCTGCTTATCGAGTCTGCATGACATCCTCTATGTCTGCTGACTTTCAGTCACTGTCATGACTGACTGTCAGATGCTCTGGCAACTGTCTGATAACACCATTGCTCTGTTCAGGATATCACCACTTATGCCTTCTGGTGCCTGTCCTTGAAGTGCCAGTTTCTGCCACATCAAATCATTTACATACCCATCACTGGTCTGCATGTGGACAAAATTACATTCAAATGGGATCATTCTTTTTTCGAAGGCTCTTAACTTTCTTTTTATTATTGACTATATTTGTGACAATGGAACAATTACAATGTCCTTACAGGAATTTTATTATTAGACTCATAACCAATTAAGTAAAGAATGTGAGCATCTGTTCTTGGATTGCTCTGCTTTAGGTTGTGTAGCACAAGACAGGAACTATTCCTGTATTGAATCTGTTGTGAAACTAGTCTGACCAGTTGAAAATGAAACCAAAAAATATATATATTTTTTTCATTTGGTCTAAAATTTACTTTTTTGCTCAGTGACATTAAACTGTATTGGTGTTTATCATATTTACTTTGTTGCTAAAAAAAAAATAAAAAAAATAAAGCTCACTTGAGATTGGCTTGTCGATGGCTGGTCTTGAGCTTGAGGTGAACTGTTTCGGTTCACTGTCAGCTGTAGCTCCCCGTCAGCAAGGGAAATGGTGTGAATCTTCTTCTGTAAAACTCTTTCCTGAGCTATAAGAAGAGGAAAGTCATAAGAAGTCTAATGAAAATACAAACATATTCTCTTTTTAACCTGATGTTATGCCATACCTTGTACTTCCTTGAAACTGACTTTATAGATGTTATCTCCAACCTTTTCAATCGGTGCACAATCTCCTCCTCCAGACTCTGAAAGTGTCTCCTGATCTTCTCTATCTCTGTGTTGTTCAGATCAGATCTCTGGCCTCAAAAAACAATAAATGCTGGTATTCATCCATTTTAGCAAAATCTCTGAACTAATAGCAGATCTTCTTTGTGTGCCTTTGCTAGTGAACTGAATTGTTGGTTTCATTTTCCACTTATATGTCACCTCCCTGTGATTACAAAACACGATTACACACCCAGACACAAACAGTAATTGTTCAGTTTCAGGGAACTTTTTCAAGTTTGTTTTATGCAGGATACATGTAAAACTTACTATTGAAATTATGAAACTGCTGTTAGTTAATTTCTAATATGTCATGTTGGGATTTTACTATCAACCAAGTGAAAAATAATTTATTATTGATCATATTTTCGACAATATGTTATATTAGGAGGTCGTGTATGAGTTTAGGTTAAGCTGAAGGAAATTAAAAAATAAATCATCTTTTTGTTTTAATAAATCTTTGCTATTTACAAACAGTTTTTAATTACAGTCATAAATTCAGTGCTATTTTTTAACCTGTACAAGTAGGTTCTTACAGTTTCAATTCACAGCAGAAACCACAAATATCTAAAACTTTAAAGTTAAATTACCTTATATCTGACCTGAATCACAAATATTAAATAAAAGTACAATATTAGAGTGAATAAATGTTCTTTGCTTTCAACTGTGATCTGTTTCTCTAAAGAAAAGTCTGATGCTAAAGTCATCATTGGTATAATGTAGGCAAAGAAAAGTCAAAACCAGGAAATAGTAAACCAGGTGAGCAACATTACAGTAAACTCAAGTCCTGCCCTGATCTATTTATAAAGGTGAACACTTTCCAAAGACAACTCCCATTTTCTTTTTATCTCAACCACCTAGAAGCAAACAAAGTTTGCTGATAAAATCAAACTGAGTGTAATTTCCTAAACAAAACTGAACAGATTTACAACATTTCTGACATTAAACCTTTCTCTACTGCATGACAGTTCAGCCTAAATATGAGGCAGTTTTCTTGTTTTATGTGACAAAGCACTGACATTTCATTTAGGATTTCTTTGGCTGTAATTCTTAGTGACAGAGATCTAACAGAAGGTGATGAGGTAGTCTGGATAGGCTTGGTCATCGTGGAAGACAACAAACATGCTCGGGTTGTTGATACTGTCCACCAGACTGTCGTATAGGTCATTGTCATTGCGAGGCGGAGGCACTACCATGTTTGCATGGCCCAGAGTGTAGACGCCCGTCAGGACCCGAGCCACAAACATGACCTGAGTACCATCAGCTGCTGGCCTTGAGTAGACGCTGCTGGCTGAGTAGTTGGCGTTTACAGCAAAGTAGGTTCCATTCCCAAAGCAAGTCGCTGTGAATGAATGAGACGTTGAAAGGTGTGAAACAATATATCAAAGTTATCAAATTCAAAATGTGCAAAGTGCACCTAATCTGATTATTATCAGGTTTTTAGAGGCCAGATACAGCACTGTATTGGTAAACCAATACCACTTTACTTTTAAAACTAAGACTTCCACAAGAAATATTACAAATATAGTTGATTTTACCAAATGAAAATTACCATTTTTCCCAGAAAAGCTCCTGTTGAACCCCTTTGTTTTGATGGAGTTGCAGTTTTCCTGGCTTGTCCCATGGTAGAGAAACTTTTCACCTGCTCCCCCCTCCAGTTTACTTTTTACAGAAATGTGCTTTTTCTGAACTTCATAGGCACAACGCAGATGAACATTCTGCAAACGCTCTATCTGCAAAGACAGGCAAGTCAAAGGTAATTCATACTTCAAACCACTGCTTCAAAGAATTACTTTCCTTTTTTACGCATGGATTGCATTAGTAAGTAATCAATCGTTATGAATGTATCAAACTAATATTATGCAAATGAGAGATGATGCAGATGGGAAAATATTTGAAACTCACCTTCAGAATAGTTTTTCAAACAGTTTTGTTAAAGGCTTGCTGCACTGTCTGATACTCTGCAGAGGAACAATCCAAAACAATTTCTTTAAAGTCTTCATTATTTGCCATATTGTCCCAGTACAGGGGAAGAGGGAAGCCTGGGGAAAAGATTCACTAGTTAAAGAAGAAATTGAAAAAACAAAAAGATAAAAAGACTTGAAAGAGTTACATTTTTGTAATCTGTCTTCACAACAATTTTCAGAAAGTCAGAAAATTATCCTGGATAGCACAGAGTAATAAGGACAGAAAAACACCCAGAGGTTTTGATCCTAATCACTTGGATTGGTCTTTAGTCACAACAGTTTTGTTAAATCTGTGACCAGAGTGGAAGCTGTAGCTGCAACAAAGGACTTTTGTCGTTTAAGCACAAAAATGTCTGGCATTCAGTAAAACAATGACTTTATGTAACTTTATGACATTTTATGCATCAAATCTTACAAGTTAAAAGAAAATGTTGTGATCATACTGCAGCTTTCTCTCTGTCACCATCGCTGTCTTAGAAAGGTTTGATTAAGATCCACATTACGACTAAACAAAAATATCTCAGCCTTAACAAGGTGATGAAATCTGCAGTCAACTCAAGTCAAAACATTTTACTTGTAGGACCATTGTTCCTCTCACCTGGCAAATTCTCAAGTGGTTTCAGTTTTGCCGTCTGTCTAGTTAAATGTCTCTGAGCTTCCATCTTCTGTAGATTCACATTCCATGTGATTCTCTGTGCATCCACCACGCCTTTTGAGACATTACGCATTTCCAGGTTATAATTGGCTGTTTTGGGGAATCTTTCCCAGTTCCCGTTATGTCCCAGCATACACCAGACTACGTCACGGTACAAATTTTCCTCCTCTTTGACTCTCATTTCTCTCCTGAAGGGAATAATGGTTTGAAGCTTCTGCACAACCTGGTTGACTCCAGCTTTTAACCCGCTCACCACCAGGCCACCGTGGCCAGGCTGGCCTTCCTGTAAATACAGACCCTCTGTCTCTGCAAGCGTCACTAAATCCTTCATGTCGACCTGGGTCAGGTCTGCCAGGTCGTCTTTGGTGAAGGTTTTTGTGGAGCAATGATCCTGGTACAGATTCTTCATCTTTGTCATCGCATCGTCTACTTTCTTCCTGTGAAGACCAGTGAATAAGAAGGCAGACTTCAGACAGGTACCACTGGAACGAAGGATGCTGAAGCCAGAGTTCCTGAACTGACAGGGAGCTGATTCTGCAGTATGACTTATTGTCAAACTAAAAACAGGCTGTGTTACCACATCTGAGCACTAGATGTCAGACTAAAACTAAAAACTGCACTGATGAAGAAACAGATTAGCAGTGAAGAAAAATAATTATGAACATTTTAGTTTTTGATTTTAGAAGTGATGAGCTGTGAAGATGATCTTAAACTTTTTTGAAGCAATGTTTATATCTTTCTTTGTGGTCAGGAGCAGATTTTTGGAGACGTATTCTGAAAGTTTGCAGACATAATTAGCTCACGCTGAAAAGTGAACATAACAGGGGAGCATCCTGAACATCAGTAAGACTCCTGTCTGTAAGTCCAGCAATGGAGAAAACTATTTTGCACTTTATATCAATATCTCTGTTTTCTTTTTCTGCTCTTTTGTGCAGAGTTGCAGAGAGCTGGCACCTGTCGCCTCAATCATTAACAACAGGCATCAACTCTGAAATATAAAAAATATCTTGTGAACCACTGGACAGATTTTAATGAACCTCTCAGAAAGTGATCATTGAATGTTCATCAACATTTGAATAACTTCTGGAGTCAACCTGAGTCAAGAAGGATGCCACAGCTGACCATAAAAACACACAAAAATGGCCATAACTCAGTCAATTTTACAGATACTGAGCTAAAAATTAGTGTTTGGGTAGCTGAGACTCATCCCCAAGACATACTCTGAGTGTTACGACTCCATCATTTCTCAATATAAGATGATCTTTATCTATAAATCTGGTATGAAAGAGGTGATATGCATTCTGTCAAATTGTAGGCCGTTTTAATGTTAATATGAGTGACATATCTGAGTTTGAAAATCAATAAATTTTATCACTTTCTTCTTTAAGTAATTTCAAACATGTTCCTACAAACTAACTGTAGTTAAAACTGTATTTAAATGTTTCTTAACAAATTAATTGTTTTATTCACCTCTTATTTTTGTAATAAAAACAGCAGTATTTTGTGGCATGCTTTATTTATTTTTTGTGCATATGAAAGTAAAACAGTAATGTTATTTAAACATCATTTAGCTTCTTATAGTTGATAAGATGAACTGACAGCAAAGCACTCATGTTAGCAAAGAAATTACAACTAAGGAAAATCTCCACAGGTCTAAGAATTAAAACACTACAGCTCACTGCACAACTTTAAAAGTGCATCAGAAAACATCCTGTTTCCTGGATGAATCACTCAGACAGGTCAAGTTTGTGCACAAACCTTTCTAAACATGAATAAATATGAAGACTGGTACTTTTAATATCATTTATATAAACATGTCTTACATTTGATTTACTGTAATGTGTTTTATTTTACACAGAGCATTGTATTTCTTTTATTTCATAGTAATCTAGATAATTTTGTGTAACTTTATATAATTTCTAATCTTGCAAATTTGCACATTGAACTGAACTTTTACTTGAAGGTGATGAGATAGTCTGGGTAAGCCTGGTCATCATGGAAAACAATATACATGTTGGGGTTATCCACTCTATTCACCACGCTGTCGTAAAGATCATGGGGTCGCTGGCTGTCCCGAGGGGGCGGCACCTTCATCCCATGTTGCCCCTGAGTGTAGACGCCGGTCAGGACTCGAGCTACGAACATCAGCTGAGAACCATCAGCAGCTGGTTTGGAGAAAGCAGTGGCGGCAGAGTAGTTGGCATTCACAGCAAAGTAGGTTCCACTGCCATAAGATGTTGCTGGAAGTAAAAGGAAATAATAATTAAAGTAAACTGACATCTGAAAATATTTAAGTGATGGCACCCCAAATGAAATCAGAAAGGAAATAAAATAAAATACAGGACAAACACTAATAGAGAAGTCAGTACTCTGAAAGAATCTTTTCACTTTTCTCACTCAAGAAGTCTTTTCCAGCTCTTTATTTATTAGAAATTATCCAGATTATTGTCACCTCAGAGTATTTTTACCAAACGTCAAAAAGAGTCTGTAGAGTTTTTGTTGATATTTTCAGAAGCGCCCAGTTGCTTAAATCCTTGGAAATATCAGAAGCAGAGGGTTTATAAGCTATTAAGTCGATAGTGATGAGTTCCTCGCATTCTGCTACTCATCAAGGCAAAAGTTTACATGCAAACCATCTATAGATGAAAAGCATTAAATTACTTTGAAACAAAAATCAACTCAGGATTGTTACCGTTTTGCCCAGCGAAGCGCCTGTTGAACCCAGTGTTCATGATTGAGACAGCGTTCTCCTGCGTCGTTCCATGGTACAGGAACTTTTCACCTGCTCCTCCTGACCGTTTGTTCTTCTCAGACAGATGCCTCTTCTGACCCTCGTAGGCACGACGAAGGTGTATGTTCTGCAAACGCTCAATCTAGCAGAAAATAACAAAACGCAGAAAACAATGAGCTGATAAACCTTCTAAAAAGACTCCGTATCATTTTCAGAGTGCAACGCATTCAGTTGTTAATTATGGTTTCCAAAATACCGAAAATTATGGATAATACAACTTTATCATGTCTGGCTTGATATTCACAGGTTGGATAACTAGTAACTTTAATAGGTCTGAGATGAAACTTTGCTAATTATTTGTTACAAGGACATCAGACTGTTTTTCTTCTGATGATTCTTCCATAAAGGAATATTTGTTGTTGTCACTTGGTAGAAATGTGCATCATCATTGCAAACTCACGCACTCTTTCTGAGTGTTCTTGTTTGTTGAACTGGAGGTTTTCTTTTCTTTTCAAGCAATCCTACATGCAGTTTTATTCCAAAATGTCTTCTAGATCTTGGCATTAGTTATAGTTGTATGTTTAAGTTGTGTTTTCAAAGTATTATGAACCATTTAAAAAGTCAGAAATTGTTTGAATAACAATGTATTTTTACCTTCAATATATTGTTGTTAGCAGTTCGTTTAAAGCCTATCTGTACTCTTTGGTACTCTTGGGAGAAAGGCTGCAACACAACCACCTTCATGGCCTCACCGGCAGCCATGCTGTCCCAGTACAGAGGGAAAATGAAGTCTGAAAAATATATCAGAAAGCAGTAATTAGTTATTTGTCACATTTCATTAGGTCAAGAAAGGCAACAGAACAGAAAACTCTGGCGGTTTGTCTCACCTGGCAGATTCTCAAGTCGTTTCAGTTTCGTTCTCTGTCCGGGTACACGTGTTGTAGCCTCCATGTTCTGTAGATCCACCTGCCACAGGACTCCCTGTGCATCTTGTATTCCTCCTGCTGCGGCCCCATTTTCCAAGTTATGATTGGCTGTTTTGGGCAATCTTTCCCAGTCTCTACTTTGCCCCAGAATGCACCACATCACACGTGTGTACAGCTTATCTTCCTCCATGACCCTCATCTCTTTTCTGGGGAGAGATGTATTAACCATTAAAATTATCTTGTTGACTCCATCTTTTATACCGTTCACTGTTATGTTGCCAGTTGGGTCCTTTCGCACGTAAAGTCCCTCGCTGTCCACCAGCTGCTGTAACTCCAACATGTCATCCTTAGTGAGGCCCTTCAGCTCCTCATTTTTGAAGGTGTGAGTGGAGAACTGTGTCTTATATAGATCCTTCAGTTTTGCCATGGCTTCGTCAACATCCTCTCTGCAAAGACCCAGGAACTGGAAGGCAGACGGCGTACCTGAGGCGCTGATATTGAGAAAGCTCAGGTCTGCTGTCAGAGATACTTGCTGCTGAGTCTGAGGCAACTGAGGAACGGACACTGGAAGATAGGTTTAAGAAATTTATGAAAAGTGACAATAAAGAACAGAATTATTATTTTAAATAACTAATTTCCTACAATGCACACAAAATGTACATGTACCGTTTTTACCATTAATGTGACCAGAGTTTCAAGAGATTAGTTAAGTTTGTTTGAACGTCTCTAAAATGTCATCTATACAAAACATGCTCATAATGAACAAACAGTGCACCTCACTCCACCTTACTGTTTGGCCAATCAGAAGAAAGCTGCCTTTAAAGGAAGAAGACTTTACAGAGAATGAATTTAAATGGATTGTTTCAGAAAAGGGCCATAGGAAAATAAAGACTTTTTGTCAGCAAGGAATCATATAAGACTACCTTGGTAGAGTTTAAGAATAAAAAGATAGAAACAAAATTATCATAACAGATCTCATTTGAGCAGGTATCAGCTATGTTCATCTGTGTTTCCTGTTTTCCTCAGTCTCTCTTCCTTCTTCCAGTCACATGAATAATTCTCTAACTTCGCCTCATTCACTGGCTAACTTTCCATTTCCCCAAAAGTAAAAAAAAATACAGCAGCTATTTCCCCTTTTCTCTTTGCCTCTGGTAAATGTGGTTCTTGAGTTTTTGTTTTCCACTACGAGTTTGTCTTCCAACTTGCAAAACAGTATGCAAGGTTCTGTTTTGCATTTTGTGTGTACACCTTTTTGTTCACCTGATTTTGTTTGTCTTTAGAGCCTCTGTTCTCTTTTTCAGCCTTACTTAATTTGTGTGTTACTATAAAGAAATTTAGTATTAAAATCTGCTTCTTTTCTTTTTTTAAGGTCTACATTTTGACTCTAATATCCTCCACTAGAGGATGATTTAGGACTTGGAAAATTAGTATTTTGACTAACCCCGACTTCAGAATCCAACAGGGCTGACTAGCACTTGAAAAGCTGGAATAGCTGCAGTAATAAACTTTTTATTTTCACCTTTTTCAGTTTGCATTGCTGTAAATAAGTTGCACACATTATACTGCCTAACCACTATTAGTGAACATAGTGCTACAATGTTTATTAAAGTACAATATCAGTTTGTATTGTTAATCAAGTCAAGTCAAGTCAAATCAGAGTTAGCTTGGTTACTGAGTGTAAAAATTAACAAATCCTACTGGTTTTCTCATTTGCAGTTGGAACATTATTAATTTGATTCTGATATCATTCCCAGATTTGAATTCAATTGGCATTCCAACCCCAAACAACGTCATACAATCAATGATTCCTCTCCTCCAGCAAGCTGGCCCTAGGTGTTTTAAATGACATTAATGCTGTGCCATCAGTGTCTCCAAATCACTACCAAAGGTGACCTAAAGTTGCTCCCTACATCATGATGCCAGGTGTATTGCTACAGTGCCTTTCCACAGCATTGGTACAATTGGTCCTTTGCCTTCAAACATACAGATGGTCATCTGTTGTAATGCAGAACCGATATTCATTGTTTGAATGTGGTAAAACTCTACTCATGATCAGTCTATGCCTTCTGGTTCTGGCACCACTCCATCTGGTCTGTCTTGGTGTACCAAAACCTTTGTGTTTGTGAGTGCCCTTTTGTACCCATTGGTTTCAACATCAGGCCAATGTGACATCTGTACACCCCATATGTAGGGTAACTGTACAATATGGCCTCTGACAAACACACAACACAATCCTGATCACACTCCATCAAGTACCGGTACTGCAATTTGTTCCCTCACTGTTTTGACTGACTGTCAGATGCTCTGGCAGCTGCCTGATAACACTATTGCTCCTCTCATGATGCCACTCTGGTACTTGTTCTGGATGCTTCTCGCAAATCATTTACATACCTACCACTGGTGATGGCTTGTACCAAATTTTTGTCTAAATGTTATTTTACTAAACTGCAGAATTTGATCTCTATACTTATTTTAATGACTGTAGTGTCTTCAACAGTGTTGAAAGAAGTAATTGAACGTGTGGGTGCAATGGCAACTGATGCTTTGTGGTTTGGATGTCACAGTTGGTGAGTAAACACCTTCTTGTTCCCAAATAAGAACCTGACAGGAAGTCTCAACCAGCTCCTTGCCCACTTTGCCATCTCCTTTAAAGTAGCGCAGAGCTCCTGGTCCATCCAGAACCAAAGTGTCTGATGTCAGACTGGCCAGAGTAGACTGTAGGGCCTGCAGGGTCTCATTAACCCGACGACGAGGACCAGACACCAGAACACAAGGGTTTGGAAAATGGGAGGTTTTCAAAGTCACATCTGTTTGCTTCATGCCAATCATTTTTAGGATTTTATCAAAGTTGTCCACCAGTTCAGGAAGCTGCAGGTTCAAGACCTTTTGAGTTAAAACCCGATTTATTTGATAGTCATGAAGAAACTCTTTAAGCTTGTTGACAAATCCAGTGTGTCCCACCAGTTGAACGTCGATCACTGGAGTTCCACTGGAAGCAGGAATGAAGCTAACCTCCACTCTGACCTCACCACGGTTCACCTGGCTCCTGGCTTCGTTGAGGATTTCTTGCACTCTGGTCAGCTCTGGAGGAACAGCTGCAGCACCTTGAAGCTTTACTCTGGCCACACTCAGATCTCTCAGAACTGCTGCCTCTGCTTCATCCAGGGCATTGGAGGACAAACTGGACAGAACCAGGTCTGACCCAACCTCCAGAGTAACAGGACTTCTGAGGCTCTGCAGGAAGCGAGTCTCGTACTTGGAGGTGATGCCATTGATTGACATGAAGGTTAATAAACTTGGATGAAGTTGAACTCTCTTTTCTTTTATTTTCTTGATCACTTCATCAAGTTTTGCAGCTCCTGAATGGACCTTCTCATCAGGACCTTGTAAGATGATAATGTTTGTTCCTCTGGTGACTTTAATCTCTGGATAATGTGCGCTCATTTCTCGACTGAACTCGTCTTCAACCAGTTTGAATCGATTTTCCACAACTGGCAGCTCCTTTTGGATTGGCATGTTTTTTTCCAGAATTGCAATCTTCTCCTTCACAGCTTCAGTCTCTCCCACCACCACAGCATAACCGCACTCTGGGTAGACTTTTATGTCGTCAGTCACAAAGGAGTGATCCTGCAGTAACTGTTTGACTTGTTTCGGCTCAAGTACATGATGGCAGACGTAGTTCTCAGTGAAACTGGTGAAGATTCGATCCACCTGTAGCTCCCACTTCTCTGCAGCACCAAAAGCTTTTGTATCCACCTTCTCAATTTCCCACCTCACCACAACCTCCTCTTCATCAAAATTGAACTCCAACATGCAGCCAATTGAGGAGAGCTGCTTTTGTAATACTTTGAAAGCTTTAGGATTTTCTTGCAGGTAGAACAGGAGGAAGATGTCCATTCTGAATATCTTCTCAAAATGCTTTGCATTTGGTTTGGTACATGTCTGAAAAAGGTTAAAATAATAATGATTTTATCTTATTTAAAGACAACTGAGTGCTCCAATAAATTATTTAGATGTTTTAAATATACAACAAGTATGGTGTGATAATTTTTAGACCTATACTAATTAAATACACTACAGTACATGTTTTATCAATAGATTAAAAAAATAAAAAAAACAGTTTTCCTTGTGTAGTTTCTCGTCTAAAGAATATAAGTGCCACCTCTTTGGTTGTTTTGCTTTGTGCTTTGTCATATCTTATTTTTGACAAGAAGATACTGTAAGTTATCTCTGCTCTGAATTTAGTCTGATCAGTTAAATATGGTGGCTGACAGGTGCAAACGCACAGCAAACGGCGAAACATGCTGCAAGCACATGAATGATTCAAACTACGAAAAAGAAATGCAAAAGAAGAATACTGCAAAAACCAAAAAAACACCAGCAAGTAAGAAAAGCTACAAACTTACGCCACAAAATATAAGTGCACAAGACCACAGGGGGGGACTCAAGGTTGGATATTTGTGCTCTGTGGGTTCAGTCGTGCCTTCCTGCCGTTTGACCAGATGCTTTTTTCCTCAAAAGCTTCCATTTCTTGAGACCAAGTGCGGAAAAACTAATGTTGAATTGTTTCATTAGACTGGACTAAGAAGGCACACCTACTTAATGAAACAATTCAACGTTAACCTTTCATCGACTGGTTTCAAGACATGGAAACTATTGAGAAAAAAGTCCTAATTTTTCATAAAAATATGAAATGCTTTAAAATCAGATACAATTAGGTTTGTCTTATTTGTCCAATCCAATGAAACAATTCAACATAAACTGTTGGTCAGAAGTTCACATGACATGGAGGTTAATAATTTTTGTTTATGTGTCATTGGTTTGGTAATTTGTTAATGGTACCGAAGTGAACCACCGTGTTTAGGAGGAGGGAGACACAGTTTTTTTTTTTTATTATATTTTATTAGGAAGACATGGAGGTCTCACTGCCAGCACGGGGACAAACGGGAGGAAGACACCCAATGACTTACATACTATACTATATATATATATGTATATATACAGGTGCTGGTCATAAAATTAGAATATCATGAAAAAGTAGATTGATTTCAGTAATTCCATTTAAAAAGTGAAACTTGTATATTATATTCATACATTACATACAAACTCATATATTTCAAATGTTTATTTCGTTTAATTTTGATGAT
>NC_051436.1:14016346-14190491 GCF_001649575.2 Kryptolebias marmoratus
TAAACGAAATAAACATTTGAAATATATGAGTTTGTATGTAATGTATGAATATAATATACAAGTTTCACTTTTTAAATGGAATTACTGAAATCAATCTACTTTTTCATGATATTCTAATTTTATGACCAGCACCTGTATATATATATTAGTATATAAGTCATTGAAGACACCATTGAGTCCACCTCGAGTTCCCCTCGTAGTCTGGTGCACTTCCATTTTGGTGGAGGAAGTTTGCATCTGTTCTCTCACTCACTTGCTAGTGTCGTTGCAGCACATTTCATTTCCCTTCTGTCTATTTTGAGTGATTGCAGCCCTTTTTCTTTTGCTGCATTTTGTCTTTACATTCGTTTTGTGTTTGTGTCTTTTGAAGTTTGCAGCAGTCATGTGCTTTTTTTGTTGTTTTTTTTTTAACCGTTTGGAGTTTTTTTGCCGCGTTGCTGCACGTTTGCACCTGTCAGCCACCGTAGTTAAAAAAAAAAAAAAACACCAACAGATGACCATCTCATTTTAAACTGACTTGTTTACAGGACAACACATTAGTGATTAGCTCACCTGAGATTGGCTTGTTGTCAGCTGATCCTGGGTCTGTGGTAAACTGGTTCGGCTCACAGTCAGGCATAGCTCTCCACCAGGGAGAGGAACTGCATGAAATTTTCTCTGCAAAACTCTTTCCTGGTCTATAAATAAAAAAACGCAAGTCATTAAGAAAAAGACTTACAAGTCCATTTAAAAACTGCAAACATGCTTTCTGCATACCTTGTTTTTCCTTGAAACTCACTCTGTAGATGTTATTTCCAACTTTTTCAATCATTGCACAGTCTCCTCCCCCGGAGTCTCTTCTTTTCTGAAAGTGTCTCCTGATCTTCTCCTTCTCTCTGTCGGTCAGATCGCTGGCCTCAAAAAACAATGAATGCTGGTACTCATGCATCTTAGTAAAACTCTAAACTAATAGGTGTGCTTCTGTCTTTGTGAGCTGTGTGCTCTGAAGTGTAGGTTTCCCTTTCCTGATACTTCCGTATGATTACACACATCTGACTACGCCCAGCCCTCTCACAGTAATGTACATGTACAGTTTCAGGCCACATGTCTCTGCTTGTCTTTGTGGTGCAGTTACCACGTAATATGACTTCATAGTTTTGAAAATGAAATCATAATAAAACAACTGATTGTACTGTATACACATAAAACAGCACCTATTTCACCAATGACAATATTGGTGACAATTTTAGACTTGTGTCAAGCGTTGTGGTTTAACTCAACTTTTGTCACTTTATTTTTATGCTTCTTTTATTTTATTAATTACTGATGTTCAACACTTTGTTTCGGCTGTGGCTGGTGTTCACCTGCTATATAAATAAAGTTGTTGATGATGATGATGAACTCTATACTAAGATAAAGAGGATTTAGTTCATACTATTTTGTAACAATCCTATCTTGAGTAACCTGTTTATCTATTGACTCTTTGGTTGTCATATCTATGATTATTTCGTAAACATAGTGTAACACTTCCACAGCAGTGAGACTTTATTTTATTTGAACTGTAATTGGTCATCAAGCTATAAATGCTAAGTGGACTGTACTTATATAGCACCTTTCTAGCCAACCCAGAAACTAAAAGTGCTTCACAACAAAATCTGTGGCCTAATTTACCCATCCACACAACACTCTATTACATCTAATCTAAATAAATCATTCTATAGAGTCTAATGAGTGTTTTAGATCACATTCATACACCGATGCGGCACAGAGGCAGTGAGGGGTTCAGTATCTTACCAAGAGACACTTCAACATGTGGCTACATACTTGTGGAATCGAACCTCCAACTGTTTTGTTGGAGGACAACTGTTCTAACCACTGAGCCACAGCGGCTCTTAAATACAACTCAAAATCAGATCTATATCACTGTTTTTACATGCACTTTTTAAAATTTTCCACATTGTACAAGCACAGTATGTTGTACACAGCTTCAGTCCCTCACAAATATTACAAATGTCTAAAACTGAAGAGTACCTCCAAGTACAACTTCAAATAATTTAGTTTCTGCAACCTGCATCATAAACAATAAATAATAAAAATCAAGTCATGTCAAAGTGTATGTCACTGGCACATTTTAAAACAACTTTTGTCAACCAAAGTGCTAAAATATGAAATTTAAAATGAATACAAAGGCAATACAGATTAACTCAAATACATTTTTAAAAATCACATAAAAAGGATTTATTTTAATAAATAAATAAATAACATAAAATAAAATAAACTTGCAGAATAAAAATCAAGATGTCCTGATCAACTAGAACTAAATGTCATTGCAAACAAAAGAGTATCAAGCAGTGATGGTCACATCCTGCTGTATGATGGAGAGCATATATTTATTTAGGGTTTACTGTGTGAGTACTGAGTCAACATTCAGACTACAGTGATCCTGTTTCTTCTTTTCCAAATGTGTTTGAACTCTAACTGCTTCTGATTTCTTTGTGCTGTTAAAGCCATTCAAACCTCAAAACGTTCAAGTTATTCAGGAGATGGGTGCTATGACTTTCGGTATTTTTAGCTTCTATAGTTTTCAAAAATGTTTACCTTTTTTCAATTTTCCAACTGAAATGAATGGAGAAGTCTGTAAACCTGCCAAAATGTGCTTTTTGAAAGGTAACTACATGGCTAACTATTCCTTCAAAGATTTGGAGCAACAGTTTGTGTGAAAATGGTCTGATAGAAGGGTACTTAATGAGACTGGAGGGACATTGATTCATTTCATGAGTTGTGGAAAATGAAAATCAAACTTAACCCAAAGACTCTATATCATATGTCATATGTGGTGTCAAATGCTGACAACAGACTGTGTTACAACTCCTGGTCACTAGATGTCATACTAAGAACACAAACTGTACCAGAGCACAAACAGATGCACAGGAGCTCATGCAGCTCATTTAGTGGGGAAAAATATATACTTTTTTAAAATCTATTTTTGCATTTATTTTTTAAATGCTGTAGGTTTTCCAGGACTTTTATATTCAAACTGAGCTGCTCTTGTAGCATTTTTATTTCTGGTCAGGAGCAGACCTTCTGACTAACATCCCAAATATCTACAAAGAAGAGTAGAAACTGACACCACTAGCTCCCGAGAAAGAACATCAAGGTCACTCTGAACTAATAGAGGGACCCTTTGGAGCATATGAACTGACTAAATGAATATTAATCAATGACTCGTCTCCAATAATTTTGAATTTGCAAGTTTACCATGTTGGGTTTAGGCATGAATAAGAAAAACGAAGACAGAAAGTGTTTGAACATTAATGTGGCGAGTGTGTCTGAGCAGTCAGCCGGTCAGGTACATGAGAGTCAAGCCACAGTTTTTTTTTTACCTCTCTGTCTCTCTCTCTCTGCCTTTTTGCTCTTTTTCTATTTCTTCTTTTCTTAATTTCTTCTCTTTGTAACCGATGTTGTTTTGGTAACTTTTGTACAAGTTTGCAGTGGAAGTAAATAGTTCAACTTCAAAGATGTTTTTAGTGTGGATTAAGACAAGGATAAACCTCAGAGCGTCAAGCTAGTGGCTTCAGTCAATGGAAACCTACATTCACCAAAGCCTCTGTGCTGCTGTGCTGGCTTCCTTTTATTGATGTGCGGTGGAGAGTGTCCTGACATTTTCTAAAACCGTCTTGCACGGAAACTGCTCCGAGGCAGACAAGAAGGTGCTGCAAAGAATGATTAAATCAACTTTAAAAATGACCAACAGCAGTCTTCCTTCACTAGATGACATTTACACTAACAAGTGCAAAACCAGAGCAAAGAAATGACGGAAGACGACTTCTGTTGAGTATTGGATCTATAAAAAAAACCTAACTGAATTCAGGTGATAGTTCATCTGATCATGAAAGCAAAATTTTCAGGAATGCATGTCACCTGTCATGTTTCATGTCAACGTTTTCTGTGTGATCTAATGTGATCTGTTCGTGCTTAAAGTATGCGATGGGGATGCCTCTCAGCTACCACCTCACCAAATCAGTTAGAGCTCAGTAGCTATGAAAGTGACAGATTTGTAGCCATTTTTTTGTTTCCTAAGGTCAGTCAGCTGTGACAGCCACGTTGAATCAGGTTAAATCCAAAAGTTAATCAGCTGTAGAAGTTCATCCAGTGATTATTTTTTAAAAGCTTCATTAAAATTCATTCAGTAGTTTATGAGGTATTTTCTACAATCAGACACAGACACAGGCAAGTACATGATTGCCCACCTTTCACGGCAGCAGTCAATAATGTTGAATGAAAAAGCTTAAACACGTAAGAAAAATTAGGAAGAATTGTGTCACATCCATTTTTTCTGTCCCCGTTCTGTGAAGGCAAGTTTTAACAGGTTGTTCAAATTGATAAAGAAGATATATATATATTTGAGTTTAACAGGATAAGATAAATGACGCTTTGCATCATCTATTTACAATCTGCCAAAATGCATGCCAAGATTTCAGACTCCCACAGGGCAAATAAGTTGTTTATCATACCTTTAGAAACAGCCTCAAGAAAAGAGAAAGGAAACCTGTTCCTTTACTGGCAGGAAGTCCAGAAAAGGAATTGACTGCTCCGGTGCATTTTCCGGAAAAGTACTTGAGTACCTGTGTTGTGTAAAATCAAATGTGTTAAAGCCATAACGGCTGTTAAAATACACAATCTTTTCAGTGTTTTTGATTTTTAATTTTTATGCTTCTAACACCATTTCTACATCATTAAATGATTGTCTGAAGGGTTAATGTAACTCAGACTCATCAGCGTTTTTGTAAAAAATTGTGTTAGAAAACAGCAAATTTTCTTATCTCTGTTTACAACTAAATTCATTGATCAGCTGTGATCAGTTACAAAAGTTCTCCCATCAGAGTTTGGAATATCTCAGCACAGATCATTTGCAGATGATCTTAGCTCCGACTTTTGCTTTAACTCTCTCCACCGCTCGACTTCGTCCCCCAGAATGACTCTACTTCTGTTGTCTCTCGTCCTCACAGCTTTTAGTCTCCATTTCTTCTGAGAAGAAGACAGAAGAAGTTTACCTTTTTTCTTTCGACTTGGCGTCTCTGACGCCACTGTTCTCCCTCTGATTCTGTTTGAATCTGGGAATTATTTTACTGACTCAATACCCGTTGCGTGCCGAGACTGTTCTAAGTGAACTTATCAGTGTTAGAATGTAAGCAAACAACTCATTATTGTTGGCAACAAAACATGACTCTGCCGATTTCACTCATTTATTACAAATTATCTGGCAGAGTTTTGGTTGTGAATGATATGAATTTAGGGGTCATTATTATCATAGATGATGCACATACAAAAAATTCAAATAGAAAGCACTGAAAAATCACAACTGCCTTTATATACATGCTTGTGTGTATAGTGCATCAGAAAACAAATATTCAATTTATTCTAATCACTTTCCTCCCAGGTGTAAAGAAGTGTTAGTGTGTAAAAACATACAAGACAGTGAAGCACCCTCTGATCACTGAAGTCAAAAAACATAAACCTCGTCCTCAACCTTATTGCTTGCCACTGTACTTTTCAAAGAGTCTCCTATGATACAATTGCCAGTGATACATTATAAATTACATTGCCTAAAGCATTTACTCAGCCATTCACTCATTTAGCTCAATCTTTGTAAAACTTGTTTGCTAAAGTTGATTAGTTGTGACAGCTGTCTTGAGTTGGATTGACTCCAGCAGTTAATCAGTTAAAGATCAAATCCAACGATTCTTCTTCTTTTGATTTTACTGGCGGTCGTCAGAAGTACTAACAATGTTTTGTATTTCATTCTCCTCTATCCATTGCAGAGCCAACAATATTGCCAACAGTTCTGTAGAGTATACTGATAAATGATCTGAAGTTTTCCTCTTAATACAGACGTCGCTGGCTGGGATGTAAACTGCTGAGCCTGCTCAGCCTGTCTCAGGATCTTTAGAACCATCAGTAAAAATAATAAAATCATCAAGAAAATGTTGCTCACAATGCTTCTGAACTATACGGCATGCTAGTAATTGCTCTTTTAATTTCTCATGAATACTTAAATTTACCTTTGGTAATGGAAATAACCATGGAGGGGTTGAGGACAATGGAACAGCAGGACTGTATTGAAATTGACATAATCCAACATTTTCTGCATCTGCATCACCTACCCACCCAAAGCTTATAATATTTGTTTCATTATGTTCCCAGCAATTTGTTAAAATACTTTTGGTTGAAATCTAATGATTACATTCTGTGAGTTTAAATAAAATATGTCAAATGATTCATGAGATGCAGTGTATTGCCAAAAGTATTCACTCACCCATCCAAATCATTGAATTCAGGTGTTCCAGTCACTTCCATGGTGACAGGTGTATACAATCAAGTACCTAGACATGCAGACTGCTTCTACAACCATTTGTGAAAGAATGGGTCGCTCTCAGGAGCTCACTGAATTTCAGCGTGGTACCGTGATAGGAGGTCACTTGTGTGATAAATCCAGTCATGAAATTTCCTCCCAACTAAATATTCCACAGTGTGTAGAGAGCTTCATGGAATAGGTTTCCGTTGCTGAGCAGCTGCATCCAAGACATCACCCAGTATAATGCAAAGTGTCAGATGCAGTGGTGTTAAGCACTGCACCTCTGGGCTCAAGAGCAGTGAAAAAATATTCTCTAAAGGAACGAATCGTGCTTCTCTATCTGGCAATCTGATGGATCAGTCTCGGTCTGGGTCTGGGTACTTGTCTGACTACATTGAGCCAAGTGTAAAGTTTGGTGGAGAGAGAATTATGGTGTGGGGCTGCTTAGTTCCAGTAAAATGAACTCTTAATGGTTCCGCGTACCAAGACATTCTGGACAATTTCATGCTCCCAACTTTGTGGGAACAGTTTGGCGATGACCCCTTCCTGTTCCAACATGACTGAGCACCAGAGCACAAAGCAAGGTCCATAAAGATATGACTGGTGAGTTTGGTGTGGAACAACTTGACTGACCTGCACAGAGTCCTGATTTTCAACCCAATAGAACACTTTTGGGATGAATTGGGGTGGATAGTGTGAGCCAGCTCTTCACATCCAACATCAATGTCTCGTAAATGCATTTCTGGAAGAATGGTCAAAAAATCCCCAAAACACACTCCTAAACCTTGTGGAAAGCCTTCCCAGAAGAGTTGAAGCTGTTATAGCCTCAAAGGGTGGGCCAACATCATATTAAACCCTGTGGATTAAGAATGGGATGTCTCTCAAGTTCGTGTGTCATGGGAGGTGAGTGGATACTTTTGGCAATATAGTGTATGATACAACTGCCTGCACCTCTCTCTCTTACAGCTGTCTTTGATCAGCAGCACCACTGAGTCCTTTTTCATACATCTGATTTGAATTAATCAGGCAGGTGTTTGCTTCTATGTGTTTTTCTAAACAGACTGTGCTTTGTTTGGTGTAGCGTGATGTCCAGTCCAGGCCCTGGAGGGTCACTATCCTGCATGTTTTAGGTGTTTCTTTGAGTGATGAACAGGCTTCTGCAGAACTTGAAGACCTGCTGGGAAACGTTTAAAATATGCAAGATAGTGGCCCTCCAGAACCATGATCGGACACCACTGGTGTACAATGTTTAAAAACTACCTTTCTCTGCTTCTTTTCTGTTGTGGCTGTTAGTAAATGCATTAACATAAAACATGTGCCCACTCTGGGAGTGTTGTTGCCTGTGCCTGACATATTTATAGTCAGTTCACTTTACTCATCCCTAATGTCTGTGCCAAGACAAACCTAAAATATTTTTAGGATTTATTTACAAGTTATTTTCCCCATTTAATATAATCACTTATAATCAAATTAAAAATCCAATTTGTATCTAGGTTGGAAGGCAACAAAACAGAGATTACCAAAGGGTTAAACGTTTTCCCAACCCACTGAAGGTGTATTAGGCTGCTGGAATAATGACATATATTCTAACCTTATCACTGTGTGTATATTTGTACTGTGGTTTTGTGCAAGACCGTTGTGAACTGGCTGTCAGGTGTGTTCACTTAGATTGAATTTGGGTTTTTTACACTTTCCCTCATTTGGAGTCGCTCTTCCATGTCCTGCTTCTCATTGCATCTGACTAATGTGTGTTGTCGGCGCTCTTCCTTGCAGATGAGCTCTTACTTTTAAAAAAATGTTTGTCTACTTCAGCTTTCTTTCTTATCTTACAGAAAGCTGTTCAGCAAACAATCAGAGGGTTCAGAATGCCAAACAGCTCAGTTTTTTCACTTTGCAACCTTAAATTACTAATAAATAAATAAGATACAGTTTTGATAAGCCAGGGTCACAGCGCCAAGGCCAAGGCTGTTGCCCATAGCACTCTGGATCCGACCAGTATGGCACCTCGTGCAGGTGGTGGGCCCACAGGAAGGCGAACCCACGTAGCTCATTCGGGTTGAGCCCGACCAGTTAACATGTGTAAAAAGTATTCTGTAATAAGTGAAATATAATTAAAATAATAAAGACAAACAGAAGAAAGGTCAATAAAACAAATGGTTACACGGCAATAAAAACTAAAAGCTTGTGGGAATTAAAGAACCTTTAACTGCTTTTAAAGTAATCTGCACTGTAAGTACTATGTAAAAACAAAAGAACAAAGCTATTGTTAACTAAACATGAGTCAAGTGTTTTCCTGTCAATCAAGGGCTTTTTTTTTTGTTGTTTAGATAAGTGAAAAGTGCATAAGAATGATCCAAGCAAGAAGAAATAACAGCATGGATAATCATTTCCAATTCCTTTTTTTGAAATCGGTATCCTTATTTTATAGAACAGTGTTGGATCTGCTGTTTGGAATGACATCATAGTGACAATGGTAAAAAAACAACAACATATGACTGGACAGCTGCGTCTAAATGATCAATTACATGCTTCATTTGTAGAACCATGCTGTCTGGGGCAAATGAATTTAGTTAAGGATAGTTTTAACCATTTCCTTAAAGGATTTATTTAATAATCATCTGTCCAAGAAGAGTGTACATATAAGGTAAAAACAAGATTTACCCCAAAACAGAACCCTGAGGTACCCAACATGGTGGGTATCTGTCATGATAACAAAAAATGTGTCTGAAAATGAAAAGTTTGTATAGGAGCATTCACTGCTGAAGGCCTATTTAAAGCAATATTTATTTGCTGTAATATGTACCATTCTTAAAAAGTAAGAACAGTCACCAGTTGAGTTCAAGAATAATAAAAGTACTAATGGACTTATAATCATCAACAAAACATACTTTGTTTTAACATGGAGTCTATTTTATCTTAGTTTTTTCTTATTCAGTGATCTGCTTGATAATTCATCCCTTTCCAATAAATCCTTTGCCTTTTACCTTTTAACAACATTTTCTCACTGAAATATTCTCCTTTCTCCTCATTATATTTCACACCCAATCAGGAGGATTTAAAACTCCCTGGAGGGGAAACTATAATCCCAGCCAGTTAAGTATCTTCTCGGATGTGCTCCAGGTTGTTTTCATCATTCAGAGAGTCTGTCTCTGTGCCAATTTTTTTCATGATTCCAGTGAACTGCTGTGTTCCAGTAAAACACTAGTATCAACTGATAGGGTTATTAATGAAAAAAAGGGAGAGGATTACTTTCTACATTGGTAGAGCAAAAAATTGTTTGCTATTTGCTGTAATTGTATGTGTGCACTAATAAATATAAGTAAAAATATTTTTAAACTATCCGGCATCAGGCATAAAATACTTTATATATATTTTTTTTTATTTATTTATTTATTTTATTTTTTCAGAGAACTTCATCTGAGTCTAGAGCCATAGGTTGATACCAAAGGTATACAACGTCCCAGCGACAACTTTTTCTTCTTCTTGGTTTTTATTGGCGGTTGGTAATAAATGTTTGATAGCATTACTGCCATCTACTGATCTGGAGTGTGTCTCAAAATATTTATTTTATTCATGTATTGTCAATAATCATATTTTGTTAATCAATTTGTTAATCAATTACTGTTTGCTGACATTAACCTACTTTTCATTTGATCAACTATCCAGTAAAAAGTGTTTGTTTCCAATAAATCTTGGTCTACCTGCAAATTCACTCCTGCATCTACGTTTCTATAGTTTAGATTTGACCTAAAGATTTGATTCACCTGCGGTGAGTTGAACAAAACACCCATTAAAAGAAATTGGTGCATCACTTCCACCTCCACCGGCAGCAGAAGAAGAAATCCATCCTCACCCACAAACAATAACTTGAGTCAGTTTGGTCTGACATGAAATGATTTGACAGTTGCTAGAATTTGATATTAGTTTCTGTTTTAGATTGCTTAACACTGCCACAGAGAGGAAACAGTTACAGGGAAAGTTTAACGGTTTTATCTTTGTTGAGTGACTCTTGAGCAATAAGATGTAGGTCTGACAAGATTCTTGACTGTTGAAACAAGTTAGTCAGTAGGTCATCTCAGTTCAACCGCATCTGACAGAAACTTGGATTTGATTCATTTCTTTCTTGTAAAACCACAAACAATTAATCACTCAGTTTTAAATGGTTGTTATTGTATTATAAAAAGCTGTGAGACCACTTTGTGTTTTGCTCCTAAAGTCATTTTAAACGCTGCTGACAAAAAGTTCTCTGCTCTTTACAGGTTGCTCCACTTTCTGTCACACGAGCTCAGATTTCAGTTTGTAAACAGGTTTATTGGCAGTGTTTAAGGATGATATCGATGGTATTTGTGCTTGTTTAAGTAAAACTTCAGCAAAACGTCGAGCTCATAGATGTTTGGTGTGTGCTCCTCGTGTAGTTAGTGTGTGTTTGGGTGTGCATGTGTGTAACAAAAGGTTGCTGGGAAAAGTATGAAGGCAGGTTGGAGCGTTATCTGTCCATTAAGTGTGAGTCGAGTGAAGATGCACATAAAGATATAAATAGATGAGTTGCGAACATGTGTTTCCATAATTTTTATAAATTTATATACAAACCTAAAAAGTCGTATACTTTGTTTATTCTTTTAATAAATTAAAAATGTATCTCATAAAGCTCCATAAACTGAGATTTGTAGGACTGGAATTTACCTGGAAGTTGGATTATCTGTGACACTTCAAATACGCTTTATTTAGAATTTAGAAACACTTTTTTTGGCACTTTTACTGCCTCTGAACATAAGAGATGAGGTAACCTTAAACTCTCTCTGTGATGAATGAAGAGTCTGTTCACTGAAACCTCTAGTTTTGCTCTGTTTCTCTCAGACAAAAAAAACTGACTATCCAATGTGACTATTTAATGAAAAGGGTTTAAAAAAAAGATTGTGACTTGTGACAACACAGAGTTGTTGTTTTTTTTAAAGAAAGACATTTCTTTAATTTCCTGAAAAGTTGTGTGACCTAGGAGGTACAGTACATGATCTCTGCCATATATGTGTGTTTATTTTTTTATATATCAGCCCTGTGAATGGACTTGTAACCTGTCCAGGGTGTCTCCTGCTTCTCGCACAGTGATGGCTGGAGATAGTCACCAGTTTCCCATGACCCAGAAAGGAGAAGCGGTAAAGAAAATGGAGGGATGGATATATATATATATATATATATATATATATATATATATATATATATATATATATATATATCTATATATCAGCACTCACCCTGCCCAGGACTGTTCATAGAAGAGCTGGTGTGGGGGACAGTGTGTGTCTTTGTTTCACTGGGAGGGTGTGTTGGAAGTGAATCTGCTCGCCACTGGGGACAGCGCTCATATCATCATGTCGGTGGTGAGAACTGTGCATACTGCTTCCAGTGTGAAGGGCCGCTGATGCAGAACCAGACAAAAGCCCTACATGGAAAAGAAATGTGCCGTGAAAACAAAAACATTTTATAGCAGCTCAAACAAACACTATTTGATTCATCTTTTCCACTGCTGTTCTTTTTAATCAGACAGTATTTTTTTGTTTATGTTTTCTGCTGCAAAAAGAAATCCACACAAGTTGGACAGATGGATCAGCGTTTGTTTCTACACAGCATGTTTGCTCGAACACTGTGGACTTCGCACAGAGGTCGTCAAGCGATTCATCTGTTTTAGTCTTTTTGGACAGATGAGGAGTCAAAAAAGAATATATAAAAGAAGCTTTTGATTAAAAGCTGAAAGCTTGATTTATTTTTTATAAATGGAATTAAAAATACATGGACACACTTTCTGACATTCAGGACTTTCATAAGACAGGTGTGTACATTTAAAACTACTCCTAAATTGATACCCACTTAATGTTCTAAGCACTTTGCCACACTACTGTTTTTCTGTTTTCTTTTCATAAATTTATTTTGTTTTCTTTTATTTTTTTGCACTTTCACTACTCCTGCACACTTTGACATATAAAACATTCAGCTCATTCAGGATTTTGGTGATGTGACTTCTTGATTTTTCTAACTTTCATACTTTCAAAATATTTAACTTTAATTACGAGTATTTCCCCATAGAAATACATCGAGATCTTTCTAGTTTCTACAACACTCTCTTTGAAATCTGCTTCAGGGTGCTTATCTTTTTTTTCATGTGCTATTTTTAGCTAGCATTTGGCTACTTTGATCTTTTAATTAGCCTTTTGTTATTTCGTACTGCCTCTTTTCTACAGACTGTTCATTAGAGGTAAAAATGAAGAGTGGTTTCCTTAGAAATAATCTAAAAGAAAACATCAGTATTCCCAACCTGATTCAGATGAGAGGGGCATTAATATCCGAAAGGTTGCACCCTGTCAAATGAGGGCCAGTATCAATATTTTAGACCACCACTGAGCCAATAAAGACTTACTGGACTCATCGTAGTAGCTATTGTTAAAAGACAAGAAAAATAAATAAAATATGAGCATAGACTGAGTCCCAGTCTCACTGAAATCGTCCCGAAGGCCGTTGTGTTAGAACCTGAAGAACTTCTTCCCTGACTTGAAGGAAGTCCATAAAAGGGAAGGTTTAAAAAGATTTGAAGGAAAAGGGTGTTTGATTCCAAAAGAGATTCCAAGGACCCCAAAGCTCTTCACACTACAATCATTCATCCATTCATCCACTGATGGTGGTCAGCTACATTGGAGCCACAGCTGCCCTGGGGCGGGCTGACAGAAGTGAGGCTGCCATCACACCGGGGCCACCGAGCCCTCTGACCACCACCAGTAGGTGAAGGACACAACGACTGAGATGGAGATGGAGCAGGGGCTCAAACCGGCAACCCTCCAGTTACAGGATGAACCCTTACCTCCTGAGCCACATATAGCACTTTATTATTTTCTACACACATGTGCTGGGTTGAAAACAACTCAACTGGTAACCCAATGCTGGGTCAAATTTGGACTGAGCCAACCCTGTTGGGTTATCAGTTTGATCCAGAATAGCCTACTGGGTGAAGATCTCTACCCAAAAATTGGGTTAAAATGACTAATTTGTTGAATTAGAGCTTTTAAAAAGTTAAGTTAAAAAGACCAAGCCAAAATCTGGGGTATTTGTTTACAGCTTGGGTTGGTGAGAGCAAGCTGACGCTAATTGCTAACCAGTGTTGAGTTGACACATAACAGACGGTTTGGTAAAGAAACAATTTTAACTAATTTTTAGGCACTTTATTACACAATCACAATTTGTTCCAATTCCTTTAGCAGAATCTATGTAAAATATCAAGGATGACACAGTTTACCACATAAAATAATGTTTTAGCGCCAAAAATATGATTCCTTAATAACAATTAGCTAAAAACTTGTCAATAGATGATCAACTGGAGGATGATGCATCTGTCACGTCTTCTGCCTTTGCTGGGTATTTCCTGGTTTTTAAAAACATTACTTTCAGATTCTGTTCATTTGCTAAAAATAGTTTTTAGACCTGATACTTTTTTTTTTTTTTGTCTTCCACTTTCTTCACTTTTTAAGCACAAACTGAACAATTTGCTGTCATGGTCATATAAAAAAATAAGTAAAGAAATCAGCCATAGTTCATACTTCTTCCCTGACTTGAAGGAAGTCCATAAAAGGGAAGGTTTAAAAAGATTTGAAGGAAAAGGGTGTTTGATTCCAAAAGAGGACGACTTGGGAGGACAAGAACGAGAAGTCTTTCGGGTTTTTGTTTTTTTCAACAGTTCTGAAGAACTAGAATTTGGCTGATGTCCAGCTGACTGCAAGAGTATAAAAAGTGAGAGGCTTATGGTGTTCGACAGCAGGACAGCCTGATGAGTGAAGAACACACAGCTACAGGGAAAAGCTTTCAAGAGGAGCAAAACACTGCAGAAATTTATTCCAATATTACTCGCTAATTTCTGCCATTTGACACGAAGATGAATTCTGTGATCCAGTGCGTCGTCCTCGTGGCCTGCATTGCCTTCTGCACCTCAGCAAGTAAGTGTGTCATGCAGCCTGATATAATAATTACTAAACAAGATAAAATATGGTAAATGTTAAGAATGACTCTGCCCCACTCTATTTACACTGTTGCTTTTCCCCCAGGTATACTCGACTGTAGGTGTCGGAAAACAGAGCCGGCAGTCAATAAAACTCGTATTGTTAAGGTCACAGAATACAAACCTCGTCCGTACTGCAACAAACACGAAGTGATGTAAGTATCTGCAAACACTAATGACCAAAAACGAGCACAGGCATCAATGAACTATGATTACAGGACTGTTTTTCCTTAAAATGGTTTTCTTTCTTTACAGTGTCACTATGAAAAATGGTACACAATGGTGTCTTAATCCACTGTCACCTTTCACCAAAATACTCCTTAAAGAAAAATCAAGGTAAGTCAAAAATATTTTTTGTAATTTCTTTTCAAGAATCTATTTGTTCAACTGTCAGTTCAAGACACACACACAAAAAAATATATATATTGTGTTTTTGTAAAAATGCAGTGTGAATGCTGAGTGCTGAATAACTTTGCTGAAAAAAAGTAACAAAGCGCTAACTTAAAGTTAAAGTAACAAAAGGCTAGCCAGAAGCTAAAAGTAGTTACAAAAAGCTAAAAGTAGCAAAAGGACAGCTAAAAGTAACATGAGAAGACAAAAACAGAGTAGGCACGCTAAAGCAGATTTCACAGAACAAGAGTTTTGAAGGAACTGAAGTGATATCAGTGTATTTCAATTGGGAAAATGTTTGTAGATTAAGTTGAATACTTTGAAAAGTATTAAAGTTACATAAAGCAAGCGTGATAGCAGCCATCTCCTGGATGAGCTGAATGTTTTAATGTATGAATGATTAAAACAGCACAAACTATCCAGACATACTTAGATTGCAAAAACATGGTAAAAATTAGAAACAAACAAACAAACAAAAAAGAAAACAGTAGCATTTACACCATAAATAGTAGCTGTAGTAAATGTTGTGCATGGAGGGGTCAGCAGTTATTGTGATGCTCTGCATCAATTAAAAAAAAGAATACAGAAATATTAAAACAGGTTTGTAGTGGCTAGTTTTCAATCTAATGTTTCTTACAGCTCAGTATCTCATTTAACAGTTTTAACAACACCTTTGTTCTTATTAAAGCAAAACTAGAACAGGACTGTTTAGGAAAGTCCACGAGACAAATCTGAGGGCTCAGAGGACTATTAAGAGAATGATAAGCATTTAAAAAACACAGCCACGTTGCTGCGTTATGAGCTCTTGTGAATCTAATAAACAAAATAACCAGAAAGGTCATTTGATTGATTTCAAATAATCATGCGGTGTTTTCCTCTCAGAAAGATGGCAGCACAGGCTGACAGGAGGAAAATAGCCAGAGCCAAAACAACCACAGCGGCAACGACGACGTCTCCAGCGACGACGTCAGTTTTGGTGTGAGCGGCCATGTTTCAGAGCCCACCATGGCATCTGGAAGGGTTCAGTGCTTAAAATGATGAAGAAGAAGAAGAAGAAGAAGAAGTTATCTGTCATTTGCCACTGAGCAAGCTGCCTATTTCTATTCAAACAGAGACACTCTTCATCCCTCATATTTCTGTGTTGGGTTTCCAGCTGCAGAGATCCACTAATACATTTTTACTGTCTAAACATTCTGGGTAGAAATAGAAGCTCTTATTTTAGATTTATTTCATATTTATTAGTCACATGTTTTATGTTCACAAGTGTTGTTTGCAGGACTGTCGTATTTAAAATATGAGTTTTCTCGTTTAGCTAAACTGGCACCGTGCGTTGCATGTGGCATTGTTATGAGGTTACCTGGGCTGGTGTTTAGGCTCTTTTTTATCTTTCTGCAAATCTGAAACAAGTCCAGGGGTTTTGGGAGCAGCTTACACTGGCAGCTAAAACTAAAATGATAATAATAAATGAAAACATTCAACTTTTTATGCATCTCAAGCTTTGTTAAGAGTGAACCATCAGCAATAAAGAACGATTGTTTTTGTGTGTAGAACAATGCACTTTTGCTCAGCATATTGAAACCATATGTGAAATGTAAGAAGTCAATATTATCTATTCGTGCCCCCTTTTTTTCTATTTAACCGTCTTTAAAATAATTCAGTTTAAAATATTTATAATTCACATTACTTGGCATATAATGTTGTTAACATATAAAAGTTCGGCAATCATGCTTGAAAATATTACAGAGTATCATCATGAATGCCGTCTTTTTTCTCCATCCTTCCACTTAAAGCATTAATTTTAATGTCAGATACCACCTTCTGGAGGGGACTTTAACTGTGCGCTGGGGGGGTAAAAGACAAACAAAGGCCTGTGGTATTAGCTGCAGGTGAAAAACACGTACAGCTAAAATCACACTTACTGCCGCAGTTACTACTCTGCAGCCGTTTTCTGTCTTCTTGTTCGATTGCATCATCACGTTCAAGTATTGCAGCTTCACTGTTGACACCGATAAAGTGCAGGGAAGGGCAATAAATCATATTCTGCTCTGCGCATTAGGCCTGCACCAGTGCCAGTGTGTAAAAAGGAAAAAAGGAACTAAACCAAACAGAAACATCCTTTAAAATAGTTCTGTGAAGAATTTGAGTTATAGCTTTAGCACTGAACTTCTCAGTGTTTCAATTGACAGTTAATGTGTTTTCTGCTACAAAACATACTTTTTGTTTAGAACAAAACTAAACAAAAGAAACTTATAGGTTATGTTGCAAAAAACAACAAATTTCATACCAAATATATTTGATATGAAATGGATATTATATCAACTAGGGAATTTTGAATGTCTAACAACTAAAATTTACTTTAAAAAACAGTTTTCTTAACAAAGTATACTTCTAGTTGTAGTATACCATCAGAAAGTTATACATGTTTAAATTACTCAGGTTTTAGTATATAAACACTGGATAAGAAATATTTGAAGGTGCACAGATGTTAGCCCAACCAGTCTTCTTATGTTTTGTTGACTTAGAGAGGGCTTACAGTCGTGTCCCTCATGGGGTTCTGTGGGGGTTTCTTTGGGAATCTGGGGTTTTAGGACCTGCCCACACAAAACTGATGCCCTGTGACTGTGGTGCAGTGGTGGGGCAGTTGTCTTGGGACTAGAAAGTCACAGGTTGGATTCCCAGCCATGAGCATATGGTTGTGGTGACCTTAAGCAACACACCTAATCCCTAACTGCTCCCTGGTGCTTAAAGAGCCGCCCACTGCTCCACGTGTGTGTTTTTCACATGTGTGTTGGGTCAAATACTCAGAACACATTTATGTCATTGCATGAGTACATACAAAGATGACAACATGGTAAATGGTAAATGGCTTGCACTTGTATAGCACTTTATCTAATCCAAGGACCCCAAAGCACTTCACACTACAATCATTCACCCATTCATGGTGGTAAGCTACATTGTAGCCACAGCTGCCCTGGGGCGGGCTGACAGAAGTGAGGCGGCCATCCCACCGGCGCCACCGAGCCCTCTGACCACCACCAGTAGGCAAGGCAGGTGAAGCCCAAGGACACAACGACTGAGACAGAACGGGGGCTCAAACCGGCAACCCTCCAGTTACAGGATGAACCCTTACCTCCTGAGCCACATATAGCACTTTATTATTTTCTACACACATGTGCTGGGTTGAAAACAACTCAACTGGTAACCCAATGCTGGGTCAAATTTGGACTGAGCCAACCCTGTTGGGTTATCAGTTTGATCCAGAATAGCCTACTGGGTGAAGATCTCTACCCAAAAATTGGGTTAAAATGACTAATTTGTTGAATTAGAGCTTTTAAAAAGTTAAGTTAAAAAGACCAAGCCAAAATCTGGGGTATTTGTTTACAGCTTGGGTTGGTGAGAGCAAGCTGACGCTAATTGCTAACCAGTGTTGAGTTGACACATAACAGACGGTTTGGTAAAGAAACAATTTTAACTAATTTTTAGGCACTTTATTACACAATCACAATTTGTTCCAATTCCTTTAGCAGAATCTATGTAAAATATCAAGGATGACACAGTTTACCACATAAAATAATGTTTTAGCGCCAAAAATATGATTCCTTAATAACAATTAGCTAAAAACTTGTCAATAGATGATCAACTGGAGGATGATGCATCTGTCACGTCTTCTGCCTTTGCTGGGTATTTCCTGGTTTTTAAAAACATTACTTTCAGATTCTGTTCATTTGCTAAAGATAGTTTTTAGACCTGATACTTATTTTTTTTATTACTTTTTTTGTCTTCCACTTTCTTCACTTTTTAAGCACAAACTGAACAATTTGCTGTCATGGTCATATAAAAAATAAGTAAAGAAATCAGCCATAGTTCAAAGAAAAACTTTGAAAAACCTTCAGAAAAACTAGAGAACTGTTGCTAAAGACCACTTTTAGAGATTATGAAAACTTCTTGATCCTTTAATGCAAAATATCAAAAAAATTTGTGGTAGCAGAACTTTGTGGTAGTTTAAAACTTTTGCACTCCACTGTACTGTTCTGTTGTTTATTATCGATGACCTTAACAAACTAGTATAGTAAACGTAGTGCTTACTGCAACCGTTACAATATGATTTATTAGAGTCAAAATCCCCTCAAGTTTGTTTTTCACGAGATCAGAATTTTCGCCAAGTCACTTTATAATAAATCATTTAATTCCTGGCAGTCATGCGGTATGAAGGATTATTACCCACTTTAATTCCTCCTTTCTGACCTGAATATCCACTAATGACACGTGCCTGTAAGCACGAGGGACTATTATTGCTTCAGTGAGACAACAAAGATCAGCTTTAACCACTGAATGAGGAAGTGGTTTCTCCACGTCTGCTCTTTTATGATCTGCCTGTTAGAAGCTTCAACACCTTGTGATACTTGACATTTCAGGTACATTTCTGTGTGGTTTATCAGTCAAGTCCAAACACAAAAAAGGCTTAAAAACTAAAACAACTACACTTCTATTTTGTTGTTGAAGACATTTCGATTTTCATCTGAGGACCCACTCTTTTCTTTTGGATTTACTGTCCTGGATGAATGAGAATCTACACCAGCATATGTTATCAGTCAAGTAATTTGGAAATAAATAACATTTGCAAATTTTTTTTTTTTTACAGAAATTGTTGGTTTTAGGCCTAACTAAATAACCAGACCAGAAAAAAAAGACTTAATTTGGTTTACACTGACTGCAGCACTGCAGCAGACTTTTCATCTTAATTCAACAGAGTACAGATTATGGTTAGTAGGTCTACTATTAAATAAAACTGAAATAAACCAGATAGCAAACATTATTAATAGAGCAAACATTGAATGTAAGCTTATAGGATTAGTTCAAAAGCAGTCAGTATTTTACCTGAAATCTGAACAGTCTCCTGAAGGGGAGCTGTTAGCATTTTAATTTACATTGTCAAAGAAAAATGATAAATAAAATTTTAATGTTTCCCCCTAAATCTAAATTTTAAAAAAAAGGATTAATATTATTATGTTACATAGCAATTTGTTTTCTTTTTAAGACACAAGTATCCCAGCATCACAACTGATGTTGTGTTTCATTTGTACATGGATGTCAGAATTTCCAAGTTCCAAGTTGGAAAACGACAACTGAACATCCTCTCCCTGCCACTCCGACTCGGAAGGTCAGAGACTCCTGACCAACCCTGGCTTCAAAATACAATATGGTGTTAGCTGCAGTAATGAATGTTTTATTTTCACTTCTGTCAGTTTTCATCCTTTTAAATAAGTCGCACAAACAGTAGCCTAAGATTTTATCTTGGAAACATGATGCTACAGTGTCTGAATGCAGAGAAATACTTTGTATTGGTAATAATAGTTAACCTAGTCAAAGCAAATCTCAGGTTTCCTGAGATTCAGCTGGAAAAAGGGAATATCATTTCCAGATCTGAGGTTCCCGAGTGAAATGGAACGTAGTGTAAAGAAATCTCTTGGTAGTATCAAATTTCCTTAAAAGCATTGAAACCAGCTGCTGGTGTCAAAGTGAGGACAAAGAGATGGAAGAGCTTAAACCTCTTTTCACGCTCAGTTTATGCTGACTAAAAGGAGTTTATCACAAGTCAAAAAATGCATTCTTTCCATTCAAACTGTGTAGTTACATGTTCACTGATAGTGATTGGACAGGATTACCAAGATACAAACCGACTGACGAGAAAATAAAACATCTATTCCTGCAGCCATCGCAACTTCTCAGGTGCAAGTCAGCCATATTGAATTTTGATGTGCTGGTTGGTGAGAAACCTTCATGTGTCCAAGTCCGACATTTCGGGGCGCTCCAGGGTATTATTTTCTAACTTGGATCTCAGAAATGTCAACTTCTGAGAGCAAATTGAATGCACTAATACAGCATTTATTGTGTTTGTTAAATTTCATTAGCTGTGGTGGCCATCTTGAATTGGGTGGACTCCAAAAGGCAAACACTTGTAGATGTACATCCAGTGATCACTTTCTGAGAGTTTTATTTAAATCCATCCAGTGGTTCATGAGGTATTTTGTGAACAATATCTGACAGACCAACACACACACACAAGACATTACATGATTGCCCACCTTTCATGGTGGCGGGCGATGAAACAGACTTTTCAGCTTACTGACTGTATTGTGTTGTATGTAGAGAGTCAGAAAACCCCCCTTGGGGAAAACTACATCAAACACATTGTTTACAAATTGAATCAGATGATCAGATGCTATCATTTTCCATAAACAGAGCTGCAGATCTACAAGAAGCAGACAAAAAACCTCATTGCTTGATCTCAGCTGTGTTACATCTATCTGAGTGATTTCTGTGGCTGTTGACCACAGGCACATTGTGTCTTAACCTCAGTGAGGCCTCCAGTCGTTCCCTGAACCCACCATCCCATGACTACCTTCTGCTGCACATGTGAACACACCAAAGTGAAACCACACACAAACACTGTATGTTTTCTTCCCCCCACAAACATCTCATTTCAATATGAGCACATGATTGCTGCATATATAAATACGCCACTGCAGGGATACGCTCTCAGTTGCAACTGCTTGTCTGATCTTTTCTGTTCAAGAACCAGCAGCTGAAGGAACAAGATGAAACTCTGCATCCTGCCAATCCTCGGGACTCTGATCGTGCTCGTTAACGGTAAGAGCTACAAAAAAACACTGAACCTATAGTCCAGAATAAAATGTTTGTCAGAGAGGAAACAAACAGGTGGTGCTTGTTTAGTTACTATGAATTAATGTGGCAGGAATTTCCATCTTAAACTGTGTACTGTATTGGAAGTAAACTAAAACAAACTCGCTGGAAGCTCTGCGAGATGTTTAGTCATATTTCTCTTGAATTTCTGGAGACCACAAATATCTAAGAGTTTAATATAAACTACAATCTGTTTTTGGGGACTTCAGTCAGCAGTGGACCGGTGGGTTGAGGTGATTATCTACAAAAATTTACTGCATGTCGAATTTAAATTCCCTTTTGACAGGAAAACTTGAGAGTTTACCTTCATGTAGATGTGACCTTGGCTAGAACGTATCCAAGCCTGTGGGAACTGGGGGTGCTGAGGGTGCTACTGCACCAGCTCGCCCCAGAACCTGGAAAAGAAAAAGCGGGTAAAGAAAATGGATGGACTGACAGATGAATGGGTAAATTTAAATATTTTATAATCCAGTTGTATCTTTATGATAACAACATATTAATGGGATAAATAAAGTTTGTTTTGTCACATCCCTTTTCTCTCTTTACACGTTTTCACAGCACCCTGTGTGTGAAACACGTTCCCATGGCTTCGATTGTGTCTGAGTGGTGATAACTGGCTGTTTCTACTGCTTTTCTGTTTATTTAAAACTTGGATCTCATTTTGCTTCAGAAGGACTTTAGTTGTTTTAGCTGAAGTGAAGAGGAAGAGGGTTTGTGAAACATGAGGAAGCAGAGTGTAATAATTTCACAAGTTGTTGGATGTGATGAAATGTTTTGATAGAAAGTGGATTTCTCAGTGTTTGATTTATGAATTGACAGTGATGCAAATAACAGCATAAAAAGGCAGTGCTGATTTCCAAGTGAAGTGAAGAAAAAAAACACGTTTTTCTGCTTTAATTGGTGAAATGTGTATTTTGACTGACTGTGTATTGATGACAGGAATGCCGCCGATCAGCAGGGACTTCAACGCGCACTGTCGGTGCCCGCAGGTGGAGTCAAGGATCATCCCTCCGGAGAGTCTGAAGAGCCTTAAACTGGTCCCAGAGGGGCCTCACTGCGCCGAAATTGAAGTCATGTGAGGAAATTCAACACACAAAGTCTGAGTTATTTCACACAGTGACGTTTTATATAACTTTTAATGGTGATTTATTTTTTAAACTGGAACTAAACAATATTAGGGCAGCGATAGATGGCTATGTTTCCAGGTTTAGATAACTTTTATGAAACCAATACCTCAAAAAATCCAGGGGGAGTTCAAAAAAAAAGTGCAGCTTCCTGTTGGATTATATCGCCAAGAGACTTTTTTGTGACTCTGTAAATTTAAATTTAATCTGTAAAAAATCTGGACATCAAATTGTTCATTAGAGCTGTTAATTAAAGAGATAGCTTGGTCATTTCTGAAGGGATGTTCTGACAAATAGTTATTAATAGTTATTAACATCTGTCACATAGCACAGGGTATGAAGTCTTTCCCATAAACAACATGCCAGAGTAAAACAAAGCTCCACAACTAATATTAAACCTCAACACTTCTGCATGACTTTGTTCAGTTTGTCGCTGTTTTCTCCAGCGAACAGCATCAGTGTTGCTATGAATGTTGAGCAAACATCCTCTTGATGGTGCCGAGGCTGCTGAAAGCATTATTCCACCTCGTATTGGTGTGTCTAGTCAGTCAAAAGTTTACTCAACTCCTGGCAGACCGATACATTCTCAACATCTACGCAGTTTAAGCTCAGCATGTGTACATTCCAGTAGTAACACAAACATTGTTCGGCTGGAAAAAAAAGCAACAAGCTAAACAAATGGTGTCGTGCAAAAATGTAGAGGTTTAATATTAGCTAATGTAGCATTCTTTCACACAGGCATATCATTTTTGAGCAAGAGTTGTTTGATAAACCTGAACAACTATACAAAGCAGGCTAGCCGTTAGCCTAGCCTGGACAAAGACTTCTGCCCATTTTCTCCAAACTCTGTGCAATGATAACTATTTGACAGAAGATCACCAGACTCTCCCTTTAAAGTGTTTTGGTCCAAACTTTCTAAAACAATCATTGCTCAAATAGTCAATAACAGAGCTATATATTACACCAGTTATTATTATTCTGATTTCTTACTGGTCTGTGATTCCCTTTCACATGTCAGGGGCTTTTAAAAACAATTAGCTGAGCTAGAGTTCATCCTGGTTCAGTTTGCAGGACTCTTGTGAAATATCTCCCACGTTTGCAACATCTTACTAAAATGACAAAGTTAGACAGATTTGTATCTCCTGTTACAGTGAACTTGAGAGTTGTGTAACAGTGAAATCAGGTCATTACAGAATTTGTTTTGCAATATTTATGATTTCACTGGAAAGCAGGCTGACTGGCAGCCAACTGGAATATTTCCCTCGTAGGCTTAGTTATCTCATTTTTAATCAGAAAGTTGATTCCTGGCAGGGTTGTGACGCTGACTGGTGAATCAGTCATGCCTCACTTCACAACTTTGATCGCTGCGAGACGTCCTGCACAGTCAGAAACATAGAAAGCTGCTGGAGCGAGGATGCTTGTCACAGCCTGCGAAATTTCTAGAGTTTGGTTTTCATGGTTTTATATTTCTTGTCTCAGAGCCGGCTTGACGAGCGGGGAGAAGATCTGCCTCAACCCTCGATCCGCCTGGGTGAAGAAGCTGGTCCACTTTGTCCTGGAGAAGCAGCTTCATAAGAAGCAAGCCATTCCCAAGAACAAAGCATGAAGAATCCCTGTAACCCAAACAGTACTCCAATTCAGAGTTGATATCTGCGACCATGAGCCATTTGTTGTGTATCTTTTCTGATTTCCGTTTTGATTTTTGAAGTTTGATAATTGTTAATCCAGTTATTTTTTATTCCGTTAGTCCTTTTGCTTTTTTTATCATCATTATTATTATTATTTTTATTGCAGTTTTTTAGGGTTGTATTATTTTTTTGTATTTCTTTGCCAAGACATTTGCAAGAGATTTATGTTTAGAGGGTTGGTCCAAATAAGAGTAAAGAAAATAAGGTGTGATGATGAGTGAAATGTCAACATTTCACTGCAGTAGAAAAGATTTGAAAGACTGTCTGCAAGGTATTTCACTGTGCTTTGTAGAGACTCGTGAGGCTGTGTATGTCCGTTTGACTGCACATAGTTTATATAGCAAATATGTGGCATTATAACATGTAGCAGACTGTTTTTTCATTTGTAAGACTCATTTTCACAAAGCTTTTTATGCTGCAGCTTTAAATTAAATTGGTTAGTTAATGTTTCATGTGAAAAATGTGTTACTGACAAATCTAACGTGAGGCTTTCAAAATAAATTATGTAAAGGTTGAAAAAGTAAAATGCATTGTTTCTTGTATTTATTCTTGTGTGTGTGTTTGGATGTGAATTGTGTTTTAGCGTGTTGAAAATGAGTTAATCTTATTAAGTTAATATTATAAACTGAGCCTAATCTATGCATGTTTCCCATATTGGCACCTTCAGTTTAGCTTTCTGCTAATTATGACTAATAATTTACTTTGTATGTATGCCTGATGTCATCTGTTTTCTTGAAAGTCAGTATCTAACCTGAATTTATCTTAGCAAAAAATCACAAATGTTAAACTGAACTTAAAGAGAATCTGTAGAGACAAAGGTTTTGTTCAGACTGGACAACTGTGAACTCGTTCATTCTGTTTTACTTTCAGTCAGAAGTCAAACTCTTCCAAGGTTTATGTCTGAAAAACAAACTGGATTTCCAACTTGGAAACCTGAGCATTTTGACAATTCCTGACTATTTAATTCATCCTTGAACATGAAAAGTGGTGTTAGCTACAGTAAAAAGCACTGAAACAGAAATACTCTGGAATGGGACTGGGTGAGTTGCGCGGCCACCATCTCGCTAGGTGCTGTGCGTATTACCAAAAACACATAAAACAGACTTATTTTGCACAAAATAAACATATATTTTGTGAAGATAAAGTGGATACGAGTAGGCTATAATGAGCCTTCTCGTCAAACATTAATGCTGACCTGTTCCCAAACTCAAAAAAATTTGTAATGAACCTTTACAAGCTGTCACTTTATACCAATTGGCTAGTGTTCAACTCAGTGATAAAAATACCAAGTGCTGTAATCATTCTAGCCAGACCAAAATATAATTCGTCTGCTCAGTGTAACCAGAGCTCTGCTACCAGCATCTGTTAATTGCAGCTAAACTAATAACTTAAACTTATATATTGTAATATTTCCTCATAATTCTGGAAATATTTAGCCTATACGTTTTTTCACTATTTTTTAGCATATCTACTTTACCCATAAAATATGTTGGTAGACTAACAGCTGAAGATGGTGGGAAACTTATTACTGTAGCACAAATATTTTTGGATTAATGAAGAATTTTCTGACAGGATAAGCATAAACATTGAACAAGTTGCAGTTACAAAAGACTTGGAATACACTTGAGCTTTTAATCGCTTCACAAACCCCATAAATGTTTGGCCTTTCTTGTAAAAAGGCTGTGAAACTCTCTTCTATATAAATATGTCAGGATTTGGTGAGTTAGGACCCAAGCATGCAGACTGAATTACAGAGAAGTGTCAAGATAAGGAGTCTAATAACAAAATAACACAGCTGTCTGGATAGCAAGAAAAATACAATGAGTTCAAAGCAAAGAGCACCACAAAGAGAACAAGCAGTTTGACAGATGGATGACAAAGTGAGAACTTTGAGTTTAAGTACTGGAGGGAAGAGGAGCAACTGGATGCAGCTGGGCTGGTTGGCAAATGAGGGGCAGAGGAGGACCGACTGAGGGAATGCAATGATGAATGAGACAGGGGACAAACAGGAAATCAACAAGAAGATATTCAAACGAAAGCACAAAGAAAGACGCACTCAGACATCGCAAACCTCCTCCAATCCGATCCGAATCATAATCTGGATCAGCACCAACATTTAATCCATTGTTTTTTGTGACAACTCCAACATTTTCTGAACATTTCTTCCAAATCTGTTCATTAGTTTTTACCTGATCTTTGCTAACAGACAGACAAACAACCAGAAACAGGACTTCCTTGGTGGAGGAAACAAAAGGGTCACATGTTGGAGCAGAGACAAGTTTTTACCAAAGGGGTTACCCGTGACCTTGACCTTTGACCCCATGAACCTTGAAATCAGCAGGCATCATCTTTGACCCATAAGGTGTCCAGCTGTACAGTTTGACATTCCTATTATCCAGCTGCAGAGTTAGAGGCTGATCTGTGACCTTTGACCGGATCACCACCAAAATTAAATCACTTGTTCCTTGTACCATGTTTGACATGAAAATCTGTTCATAACTTTTTGAGTAATCTTGTACATAGACAGACAAACGCTACTGAAAACATAACCTTATATATGAGGTAACAACAAGATAAAATGAACTGTAGCTACATTAACAAAAATAATAATGATGATTAAAAAAAACAATCACAAAAACCAAGGACCATGACAATATCCCTCTGCTGAAATATGTTTGTATCACGTTCTGAAACATCTAAATGAAGGTTTGTAGTTTTTTCTTGGGTCTTTAGTTCATGGAAAGACTCACTTCAACCTTTAAATACCCTCAGGTAAACTATAAAAGAGACAGATATTGTAAATCAAGCTTCTCCAACCATGAGTCACTGAAACCAGTGATTCCAGGAAGTGCAAACAAAAACCCTGACTGTTTATCTCCTTCACGTCGCAGCCAAGATTAGCGTACTTCACACCTTAATTAAACCTTTAAGGATGCAATCCTTAAAAGCATGCATTTACGTGTATCTATTTAATTCTTTAGAATGATGTAAACTTTACAGGTGACTAATAATCAAACACATTCTTGGATCCTGGCTTGCTTTCAGCTCTAAACTTGAAAAAAAAAATCTACTGAAATGATCAGGTCTGAGAAAAGGTAACACTGACACAGTCATCTGTTGTGTTCTTGTGAAACACATCCATCCTGTGAAGTTATCACAGAAATCAAAACTCTTACAGATATAATTAATATCAGAATGTGTCCTGGGTAGGGGGGGCAGAAGTGGTAGGTGACTCATAATCAAACACATTATTGGATTATTTCAGCAGAAAAACACCTGAGAAGCAGAAAAACCTTCCAGGACGGTGGTCCTTGAGGCCGGGAGTTTGATACCCCTGGTTTAGAGCAGCCCACACCTGATTCAAGTGGTTTAGATTTCAGTGAAAACTTCACAGAACGGATATGTTTCACAAGAACACAAAAGATGACTGTATCACAGCGGCGCCAGATTCACTGTTGAGGTGTGTGTGTGTGGGGGGGGACCAACTGCAGTCATGAATAAGATGTTCTTTCACAGAGATGTGTAGATAGATATTTCTCTGTTTATCAACAGTAAAGTGTGTTATTAGTGAAATGAACAGTGTCTCTTTTGTTTGTCAGCCTCTCATCATCGCTCTTCTCTCATCTGTGAACAACAAGGGGCCATTTTGACCTCATAACCTCAATTTATTCACCTTGCAAGTTTACAACTAAGACATAATTTGATTTAATTAGCTAAACAGTGAATTTTAAAACTAAAATAGACTTTTTAATTTAACAGACAAAGTTTAATTATGCATCAAGCTTTTACCTGTATCCAATCATCATCAAGCAACAATTAATTAATTAATTAATTAATTAAAGTTTTCACCTGTGATTCTTTTATTCAAATCATTTCTTAGGAACGATGATCATCAGTAAAACTAACTGCTTTATGAAAAAGGTAAACACAAGTAAATAATCTACACTGGGAGATGGTGAGGAAAGCAAACGATTTAAGGAATGTAGTTACCAACAAACTTTATTTTGAGGGTAAAAACAAGGAGACTGACAGAAATGTTTGCTCATTTCAGTCTCAGATTTCCTATAAATCATCGGGTGGTTCACTGACGTCACCCCAGCCCTGGATGTCTGAGATTAGCCGACACTGTTTCTGAGTGACATGCATTCAGAAACCCAAACAGACCTGCTGCCACAATCTTGACTAATTTCTTCTTCTGTTATTTCAGAGATGAGAAGGTAATTCTCTTCTTCTTCTCCTCCTCCGGCTAAATTTTCTCCAAAGTAACCTGCCATCGCAGCGCAGTTGCAAACTCCAGCTGCTTTTAGACGAGCAAAAATGACAAACTATCCGCACAATTTTTTGTCAACCCTGACAGCAAAAGTTTTCTGCTTTGGGCCAAATATAGGTGAACTTTTTGGCCTGGACCCGTAAACACGTAACACGTCCAGTGCACCCAGGAAGTGCTACAACCTGCTGCTACAGTTTTAACTTAACCTAAAAGGGAAATAAAAAATCTAAAAAATTTGTTTTTATGTTTTTCTTTTAGTTAAACACGATCATAAAACCCTCCAGTGGTCCGTTTATCTGATTTCAAACGTTAATGACTTGTTTTTAGAGGTTTTATGTCAGAATCCTGAGGCGAGGTGATTGTGTGGGCGGAGTCACCTCCCTGGTTGGTGACGTAGGAGGCGGGGCCAGCTGCTGCAGACCTCTGTAGGACACTGAGGAGGTTAATGTCTCAGTGTTTATCAGGGAACATGAAAAATGGTCTGGAGTGATGCTGTCGGGAACCGGAGCCCCACATTTCACCAGAAGAACCCGAGAGGTTTACAGTGAGGTCACACAGACTGCGAGGAGTTTCTCATCCAGACAGCGGGAGGTGGTTCTTCTAATGAAGGTTTATATTTCAGGTGGTCCTAAACATGAACTGCACAGTCAGTCAGCAGACTTTGGGTTGCCAAACTAACTACATCCATCAAACTTTATTGTCCTTCAGGAAGCTGAAGAACGACTCAGATGTTGGAATTTCGGTCGGTTGACACAATTAATACAACAAACTAAACCATTTCACCCCGACTGTCTGGATTTACTGTTTACTGCCTTGTTCACATTCCTGTTTGACTCTCCATACGTCACACTTCGAAGCGATCACAGAAAAGGCCAAAGAGACCCCAGTAATGTTTTTGATCTTTTACTATTAATTTTAATTTTGTGTAAATTACTTAAATGAAAGACTCAGAAAACAAGCACCTCTTATGACTTTCTTTTGATTTATCTTAGCTTCAAAAACCACTTTCCATTCAAACTATAAATGTTAGATTCAGCTGGTTCGAGTTGATTCAGATTGGAGGGCTGATGCAGAGGAGGAGAGTGCTTCTCTTCTCAGTTCCAGCTAAAAAAAGACTCTTTAAACAATCCGCACTTCCCAAATTAAACAAATTGAACTCTTCGTCTTCACGCAGGCTTAAGGGGAACTGGAGCCAATAATACCAGCAACCGCTGGATACAAAGAAAATACATAAACAGCTGGTTCAAAATAAATTCAGTTATGGGAATGTTTTTATGGAGCTGGGTTTTAGCCAAGGCAAATACAGAGAAACCTCCATTAAGTTTCAATGGAGACTACAGAATGAGAAGATTTTTTACTCAACATGGTGGCGAAATATCGTTTTTACCTTGCACTTGACATAAAAGAATGTTTAGAGACTTATTTAATAGTTTATTTGTCCAAAAAAGCAAACATAGCATCACTTTGCAAAGTTGCTTCTCCTGAAACTGAACTCAAGAAAATGCTTCCTGAGAAACTGTTTGACTGTAAGTCTTACCCGTCGGGAGAAAAAAAAACATCTGCTGAAGCCGGCCTTGCGTAGAATTTACACAGTGATGGAATATTTATGTAAAGTTCCTGCGAAATATTCAAGCAGTTGTTTAAATGTGCAATTAGTTGTCACTGTCCTTTAAAGGTAGTGTGAGTTCAGTGAAAATTCAGAAGATTTTTACTTTTTTTTGTTCATGATTCCTTTATCAGCTAACTAAAATCTTACTAAAACTTCCAACAATATCAGAATAAACTAAACCCAACAGTCCAGATTACCCACTAGTGTTGTCCTTACACGTTTCCAGTTTCATCACTCAGCACCTCGAGTTAGAGCGTTAAAATTTGATCTGTTCCTCTAAACATCTGAGCAGAAAGCCGCATATCACTAAACGGCAGTCAGAAAATGAACTAATTAGCAGCGATTCTCAATAATGTGTACACATCAGGATGAAATTAAAATCTTACAGTAAAGATTGTGACGCAGGGACATTTTGCTGCAACAGAAGTTGGTGGACCAGCCAAAGCAAAAAGTCACAAATATATATATTTTAAAAAAATGCATCTCAAAAGAAAATCTACTGCGAGCTAAGGCCAAAAGCTGAATTAGAAAACACAAGACAGGCTTTAAAAGAAAAAAACAATCTGAATATGATGCCAGCAAATGATCTCTGAAGAGGCCTGAGAAAAACCTGGCTGAGCTGAAACGTTTCTGTTCGGTCACTGTGGAGAACGGAGCGAAGACTGATAAGAAGGAACATGATCTGAATGCGTGCTAAGATGGAGGAAAACTTGAAACGGTTTGAAAACAATCTGATCAGAACTGAATGATGAAAACAAACCGAACTATCAGGTGCAACAGGCTGCACGTTGTTGCAAGGTTAAATCAGTCTTTTACCCTAATGTCCAATAACTTAACGACGTCCTTAACGACTGTCCTGCGTCTGTGTCGCAGCAGGAAGTGGTGTTGATGAGATGACATAACCCTTCCCCGCAGGAAACCAGGCCTGCAGAGCTTGCGTCCAGCTGTCGGTCTCAGAGAATGTTAACAAGATGTCGAACACTGCGGACGAGGACGTAAATGTTAAAAACAAAAACAAGAGACTTTAAAACGTGTCACAGACGGGTGTTGGCACTTGCCTTGATTCACTGCGAGAATCTTTGAGTGGAAGTTCTTCACGTTGTTTCTCTTCACCATGTACTCGTCGATGGGGAGCCTCGCTGTGTGGACGCTCAGCTCTCTGGCTCTGGACAGGCTCAGCTTCTGCAGCGGAGAGACAATTCAACACGATAACTGCTATACCTGCCCTTTACACACACGCTACTCTGATCTGAGCTATTTGTTGGATATTGCCCTAAAAGTTGGAGCTACTGTGATTAAGTTAAAATGAACAGTAATGAGACGGATAGCTGCAGTTAGGGTTACCACTTCTATCCGGGTCATGAGCTGGCTGAATAAGAAGTGGACCCGATCTTCACACTGTGCATAAAGTCCATCTAATCACCATGGAAACGCAGTTTGTGTAGCATAAAAATAAGTCCGAGTAACGTCTAAATGTTACATGTCGCCCCCCCTCCCTTCATAACACCTCACCCCTCCTAGGAAAAGCGTCCCGCAGTTTGAGAACCACATTTCAAATATATTTTAATACCTTCTGGATGCTTTCGTCAACAAGACCACCGAGGACGTACACCTTGTCTGCATCCACTGTCTCCAAAGCTTAACCAAAAAGAAGAAAAACAAAATGTGTAAATTTACATAAATACTTGTAGTGTTGAGTATCTTTGCTCTGAAACTCTGACACCTATATTTCTCCTAGGTATATTTATTTGAAGTTTTTCATGATAAAAGGTGAGCAAATTATAGCTGAATGGCACCCTCTGCTGGTCAAAAGATGTAACATAAAAAATAAACTCACAGCTACTGCAGAATTCAACCATTGAAAATATGTGGAAATAAACTCAAATTTGCCAAACCTTCATCAGCATCAGGAGTGAGGTAGACAACAGTTTCTTGAGGGAACAGGTCTAAACAATTTTGTTCTGTTATGTCCATCTAAAATTTAAGAAGACAAAAAATACAATTCTAACTTTTCTATTGAAAACAAACTGAGACAACAAGAAACCTGAAAGTAAAAGTTCTTAAAAAAAGAGAAATGTTTCTATGCATGTTTCTAGGAGTTTTCTGTTTCTCTATAAAAAAAAAAAGGTTTCCTGAGGATAAAAAGAATACAAAGAACAATAATCACTGTGTAGTTGAGGAAGCCGTCGTTCATGCGAACACACTCCCTGTAGAGCCGACTGTCCTCCTCCAGGTCGGTCAGGATCAGGTGAAACGGTCGAGTTGCCCTCCTGTTCGACCCGTACAGGCGCCGTAACTGACCAGCCAGCCGGCTTATCTCCTGACCAAAACAGAAGTCAATCCTTTATTTTTTTTAGTTTTAAGAAGTGTCTGAGGCTGGAAACCAGAACCCTCGTTGTGCCGTGATTTTAAAGGCTGTAAGGTCTGACCCTGCCACTCTGCCACCCACCTTGTCAGACATGCAGTCCGTCATACTGAGGTCAACACACAGTCTGAGTCCGGTGGTCTGAGCCTCGGCTAAACGCTCTTTGGTGATCGCCTTCAGAACTCGTTTGGTAAACTGAGGATGGTCTGTGTGAGGACCTTTACAGGAAGAAGAGCAAAAAAGTGACGAAATTATTTATAGAATCCAAATAATTTAATTTCCTGTGTTCCTAATTTGCTCAGTTTTTTTTCTTTCTTCTCATTTTTACCGGATTCCTGCGCTCGATTGACTCTCCTCCTCTGTTTCTCTTCCTTTCTTTTGCTCTTCTTCGCAGCCAGCTGTCTCTCCCAGTTCCTCTGTTTCCTCAGTACATTCTTCTGCTCGTGAATTTAAAAAAAGAAACAAGCAGCGCAAATTATTTCACATGTACACAAATATTTGGGACACATTACTTATAAAATGTGGCCTACAATAAATATATATATATATATATATATATATATATCAAACTAGATGGTCACTTATAAGTACAATAAAACAAATCAAAACACATTAATGTTAAAACATGGCAGCCTAAACAGGTAATGATTTCCATTTTCATAACAATTTGATACATTTAAAAGGGAACAAGATAAATGTGTAAACTAAAATAAATTAATATTCAGAAAAGACATTTGAATAGTTTATGTACTGATTTACACCCATCGGTGAAGGAGCAGAGCCATCCAACATAGCTTTAAAGTAATTTTTTTTACTAGGCTCTAAAATACTTACAGAACACTCTGCACCAACTCTCCTGGTTCTTCTGTCCTCTCCATCAGCCTCCAGGTCTATGTGAAGAAGACCCAATAGCTCTGACGCATCGTTCAGATGCGTTTCACACATTCCTGAATATGTTGTACATCAGTCAGCAGCAGTTAAAAACGTGTTAGTTTTCTGGTCGTTTGGACGTTTTAAGTGTCAAGATAAACAAATACTTGAAACACTTCGACATACTTTTTGTAAAGAACAATACGCAGTGAAAGTACAAAAAGAGATGTGAGACAGTAAAGGTGGACAGAAACATGCCTGTTCTGAGGAGTTGTCGCTTTCGTCGCTTGCAAATGACGTCATCGTCAGAACGAGGGGGGCTGAAAACATTAATTTATTTCATACTTGTTTAATCATTTATGTCGAATTACTTAATTACACATTTATTTGACTTATTTAGTATAAATGTAGTGTTGTGATGGGTAAAATGTTATAACATTATGTCCATATCAGCGTCACTGAACTACAGTACAAGAAACTCTTTTTCAGTGGTGAGGGTTGTGTTTCCGCCAGTCAACCAGCAGAGGGCGGTGTTGGAGAGAATAAACAAAGGAAGAAATCCAATCAATTCAGCCAAAACCCAAACGAAACAAAATCAAATATAAACTTCTAAAAACATATACACTAACCCTTCTAATACCAGTAACAAATAGCTTTATTTGATCAAAAATGATTTGTGAGTTATGGATTATTATTTTCATCAAACAAATGAAAAACTGGCAAAACGTATGATACTTAAAAGGGGCGATTTATTGTAAATTATGTACCAAATTAAAGAATGCAATATCATTCGAAAGTAACATGCTGAGACTTTAACAAATTTATCACTAAATAAATTTAACAATATTATGGTATTTAGGAGGGCTGAAATTTTACCAGGAAGCAAATATGTAGTTGGTTTTATATGCCTAATCACTCATTAACGCAAATAAATGCATACATTTTAAAATCATTCCTCTTTTCAATTCTATTTATTTACATTTTTATTTAAACTATCCAGTGTACATTTTAGTAGTCCACTATAAAAACTGCACATTGGGGATACTTGTGTTATTTTCAGTATCAGTAAAGTAATGTAAAATGTAGCTTGTTTTAGCTTGGTCATTCCAACTTTTAGAAGCTGCATAAAACAACTTCATCATAGCTTTAAGTATTTTATTTTTAAATTAATAAAGTTATAATCTAATCATTACGCAGGTAGGAACTATTTTTGATTCTCTTTTTGAGCAGGAAGGAAAAAATAGGCGCACTTGTACTTTTTTCTGGTTCGCTTTTCCAATGTCAAAATTAAACTTTCTGCTCGTTTACTTTGTAACAACATTTATTTTAAACCCAAGTCAGTTTATAACTCGTTCCAACTGAGTTAAAGTGTGTATGTTTTAAGTATTGTCTCAGTTCTTGGTTAAAAACGACCGGATTTCACTGCTTTTGTTGTTAGCATGAGAGGCTAACATGCTACGAGGTGTCATCTCAACAACCAATGAGAGACGAAGAGGAGAGGCGCGTGACCGAGAAGCATTGTGGGTATTTGAAGTAAAAGTATAAATTAAAAATATATAAATCATATTAAAGTTAATACATGGTTTTAGTCTTATATTAAGTTTAGATAGACTTCGTTTCATCGGTGTTATAGTATTTTTTTTAAATATAGGTTTTGTGGTCGCCTGTTGTCTGCACCATGATGCAGCTTGTCGGTACGGTCCTACTAGAAGTAGAGAATCGTATGGTTAGAGTTAGGACTATACTTTCAGGGATCATTTCTATAGATTCTAACTTGGGAAATGTGTTTCTAAAGTGTTTGGTCTCGCCAACCACGATGATGAGTCGGTGACTCTCTTCCCTGAGCGCGAAGCGAGCAGAGAGACTTGGATTAATCCTCATGCTCTCTGCCTTTGATGACCGTTCAGTGTCTCCTCTGGGGACAATGAGGGGAAGAGTGTGATCAGAGTGGTTTATCAATCATGTTCTATGACAATACTCCAAGAAAAGAATATCTGGCACGTGATCTCATGAAATTTAATTTATTACGTCATTTACAAAAGAATGTGTTAATATACACGTTAATGTTGTATGAGTCACCAACCACAAAAAAGCTAAAAAAAACACATAGCTGCTGAATTTAATCATCACTTTATAAGTTATTTCGTGCAGGCTGTAATCAACCAACAATGATGCAACAATCATAAATAGGTTATCTTACAATTAGAGTGAAAGTGAGGGAGCCTTTGAAATACACAACCTGCACCGACATTAATGTATGTAGGTGTGGCACCCAGGGTCATTGAGCTATTTAAAGTCAAGTTTATTTTATTATCTGTGTTTTAGGTGTTTATGCTGTGTGGCACTGACTCACAATTCCTAGATGATTTTAGTCATTTCTGGTGTAATACCAATTGACGCCAAAAGATGGCAGTGGTGGCGCGTGAGAGAGCTGTGCTGACATCAGCTGTGCAGTTGTCAGCGTCGCAACATGGCAGCCTCTACTAAGAATATGATTTCTGTTTTCCCCTGTTACACACCACTAAGTGTAACACATACACTACTAAACACCTTATACAAGAAAACTCTCTAAATACGTGTCCTTGATCATTTTTTAAAATAAGGATCTTGTTTTGCCTCGATATTCGAGACAAAGTCACTAACATTTGTGAGGTAAAACAAAGGTGTTTGTAGCTCGTTTTGAGTTGGTGTTTATGTGGAACAATGTGGGGAAGAAGTGAAACAATAACCACCAAAGTGCTGAAGTGAAACAAGTTTTTTTGTTTGTTTGTGAATGAATGACCAGAGAAATAAAGTTTAATCCTGACATGACAGATGAGCTGACAGCAATGATTGGGTCCAAGGGACCTTAAAAAGACAGACAAAGTGCCTTTTCCTCCCCATGGTGTTTCAGCTCACAGTACATGTTTTATGGGCGCTGCCATGTTAGTTTGTGCCCCGCCGCCCAATAAGCGCATTGGTGAGCGGTGCCTTGCTCAGGGACACTGAAGGACCTGGGAATCAAACCCACAACCCTCCCCACTGGGCCTAGTTGTCCCAAGTGTTGATTGGTTGAGACGAAAGTAGAGATTACTGCCCTCTTAAACACCGTGTCAATGTTACTTACACTGAATTAGGTGGTTATAGCTGTAGTAGCAGCTAGCTATAGCACGTCCGGTGCACCCCGCAGGAAGGCTATAGGATTTACCGCCAAAAATAGCTGCGCAAAACAGATGGTGGCGTAAAAGCCGACAGAACAGCGTTGATGCGGATCTTCCACTGGAGAAGAGCAATCTGCGACAGGTAAGATAAGAACTGCTCACAGTCTCTCCACAGAACCCCACTTTGACCTGGCCAAGAAGCGAGCTAGGCTGAGTTCCTGCCCGTGCTGGAGAAACCCTTGCCTCCCTCCTCCCGGAGAGGAGCAGGACAGCATCGGTGCGCTGAGCAGGACTCAGAGCTGCTGCTGCTGAGAGCCAGAGGCTGAGGAGGAGAGAGGAGGACCTGAGAGGCTCAGATGTGACAGAAGATGGCTGCTTTTTTAGAGATTTAGACTCGCTCCCTGTCTAAATGTACACCTGTCAGCCAAACCATGAGACTCAAATGATGCTTCATCTTTCTGTAGATGGGAATTCATTCTCTAAGAGCAACTTGGAGGACTTTGACTCTGTTCGCAGCGTTCTCCTTTACAGGTCAGTGGTTTGTTTACATTGACTTTGAATTAATGTCACTATTTCCTTAAACAAACATGGACTTGTGAGCTTTTGTTTGCCCAGAGGCACTGTGCCAAAACCATTCTGAATACCGAAGGGGATTTAAAAAAAAAATAAATCAGTGAGGCGGTGGGACATATCAAGCTGCTGTTTTTTTATATATTGACTACTAAACTAAATACAACCGGTTTACCGACACAGTCAAGACTGGTTGTGTTTTGTAGGTAATATGTTTGCTAATTTTGCCTGTTTGCGGTGTTTAAGGAGCTCAGTCACGCTTCCCTACCATTGCTCGTGTCAGAGTGTGGTGTTGAAAGCACGCGCCTGTCACATTAACGCTCTTATTTTACCAAAATATAAACCAGTTAACACGAATTATTCATCCTCTGCAACTTAGTGTAACCGAAAACCTAGAAACAACAGTGCTTTTTTATACATTATGTTTCGTTTACAGAGCAGTTACTGAGAAAGCTTCTGCGTTGTTAGGGGCAACCGCGCCGTCTAGCGAATCAGATTGTACGGTGTTGAGTCACGTGACCCTCCCGGAGCGCTAAGCTAGTGTTTTCAACATGGCGAAGCTACATCACTGCTCGTTTCAGCTAATAAAATACGAGTAAATACCCGCTTTTATAGTTTATTTTTTAGTTTATTTGCGTGGGAAAGACGACGTTTTTGCAACCCTGATGGCACACGCCCGCGTCTGTAAAGAAAACTCTGTTTCGAGGGAGCAGGAGACTGAAAATGATGCCGACGAGTCCACATCATCGAGTTTCAGCAGCTCGGAGTTCACAGAGTAAGACTGTCTGTCATTTGAGTTTGTAACAAAAACTTCATCAAAACTTCAGCTGTGGTGTGTGGCTGCAAAACAACCACATACAAAACAGAAACACCTGACTCGAAGCAGTGCTTGGAGCCAGTTTTGTATGAGAGGAATTGTTACTTTATTCGCGGCGTTTCCATCTCCTCCCATTTACTTTTTCACAACTTTAGGTAGTTTTTTTAACTTCATACTCTTATTTACAGTACGATTACAGATGTCCTGTCAAAGGTGATTAAATCTGATAGGAGAGAGCCTAAAATGAAAAAGAAAAACAATTTCTTTATGAGCTTATTAAGACTGAAACTATTGAAAATGTTGACCTTTTCCATTTCAAACTTCCATATTTTAAAAGACTTACATTTCCTAATTTCTAAGTCAGTATTTGCATTTTACATGATGTCCAAATACAAGTATTTCCCTGAAAGACCATAAAATAAAGCACAGACTGTCCACAAAAGTTGGATACTGGGTAGTGGCACTAATGTAAAGGTAATAAAAAGTAGGATATGATGATGCGTCTTAGAGTTTTCAGTCACAAGGAAACAAAGAAACAAGGTACTTATAAGTTAAACTCACTCCTTGATAGGGTTAGATTACACACACACACACCTGGTGTGAGTCGCAGGGTCTCACTCTCTTGTTGCTCGTTTTTTTTATCACGTTCCAAAAAACTAGCAGAACAGATTGTCTCCTAAGAGCAGGAGACAACTTGGACGTCTGAAAGCTGTCCCAGTTCGGTTTGGAAACGTGAGACAACTTTGTGAGGGCTTGGCAACCCATAAAACCAAGTAGTGACAGATTGGAGACAAAAAAAAAAAAAATCCATCAAATTGACTCATAATTAGGCCGCTTTGTGACTAAATTGCAACAAATGTTCAAGTCATTCACATAACTATTGCGCAAATGTTGTAACTTCTTCGCAGTTATGCTCTTGCACAAACAAGTACCAATTTAGTGAGAGTCCAAGTGAAAATTAGCGTCATTTCTTGCAACTTTTGTGTTGCCAACAGTTGCAGCTCAGTGAGACGCAGGCTTAAAAGTTTTAAAACCTTTGTTAGCCTGGTTGCGAACACTATAAAACACCCTCAGCAGGGAGTGGAAGGAGGGGTAATTTGCATGTGAGTTCAGCTTGTTTAAACAGATCACGTCAGTACAGTTTTCACTTTTCGTTTCAAACTGAGGAAACTCCACAGGTGAGTAGCAAAACGCCTTCTAAAACTCTTAGAAGAAACATTTATCATTACGCATTAAACAGTTCTTACTAATGTTGGAAATGCGTCATACCCTCTTATATTAAAACACCTGTCTTATGTCTGGTTTTTTCGTAGTGACTTGGAGCCAGAATGGCTGGACGATATTCAGAAGAACGGTGAGCTTTTCTACCTGGAGCTGAGTGAGGGCGAAGAGGAGGCCGCTCTGGCCCAGGCCACTGCACATCAGTGTGTTTCCACCAATCATGTTCGCTTCAGTGAGAAGGAGGCAGAGATCATCACAGAGCAAAAGAACGCCAAGCGGCGTAGCTCACGGGCAAAGGGCGAGCCCGCTCTCAAGAGGCTCGCCCGGATCCTGAGGAGAAATCGCCACCCCTCCCAGCGCAAGAAAGGGAAGGATGGGAGTAAGGAGAACTCGGCGACATCGCCACCGGCTTCCATCCTGAAGAGCCAGCCAGGTCCCAGGCAGGGTGGGGCTGTTCGGCGTCAGCTGAAGGAGGTGTGTGTTTACCTCAACCCCAAACGGTTAGCGGCTTCGTCGGCCCCTCTGCGAGACAGTGGGGGGCTGCTGGAAGCACTGCTGGGGGTGGTGCATCGGCCTGCTCCGACCACAGGCCAGGGAGTCCCCGAAGAGGTCAGAGCGGAGGAAAGACTGACCGTTCATGGATTAATACCTAACAGTCCGGCCATAAAATGTGGTCAAATCTTAATAGGTAAGGTTATATTTCTGACATTACCGTCTCTGATAGATTGTCAACATGTTTTATGTCAGTTTTACGCTTAAATACCTTCAGTGTTTTTGTTCTCTGCAACTTTGAGAGCTTCTAAAAAGCTAGTTCTCTTCAAAATAATGAAAATTGCTGCATGATTGTTGAAAGGAAAGACAATTGTCCTGAACCGATCAGTTATCTCAGAATTAGTAGCTTGTGAATGGACAGAATTATAACTATATAGCATCTCTGACTATCTTTTATACCAAGGTCTTACCCATAAACGTCTTTGAGTTAAGGAGATATCCTAGCTGGTTGGAGCGTAGCTGTGTGGACAGTTATTTGCTTGACTTTAAGTTGATACAGCATGAATTGAGTCAACAGGCTTTAGAGGTTTATTCAGATTTAGAGAAACTATTTTTTCACCAGAGTTTCTTCTTTCAGGAACCTGAAGCCCACGACAAGGAAAAAATTACAGCTAAAATGTTTTCTGCAACAGCTGCCTGCTAATATGCTAATAGTAATAAAGAGACAGACTTTTACAAAAAAAACATCAAAAGACTACTACTACTACTACTACTAAATAACTACAAAATGAAATAGAGTGGCGGTACGACCTGGACTTTAACAACATCAAATCTTATTTTTATTAACAAGTTTAATATCTGATGGGAGTAAACTACCACAGATCACCCATAATCATCAATCCAGGACTTTGTCTTCTTTCATTTCCTGAAACAACACCTGGAGCTTAATGTGTTGAAATCACAGTAATAAATGTTAATTAATACAAATCTGTAATAAAAGACAGTTTAGCAGCAAATGATTAAGCTTATATCATTTTTAGACCCTGCTGAGTTCATTATTGGGCAGTTTTTGAAAGCAAACCCTTTATGCCGCGCAGCAACATGCTCAAAGGATTAGAGTAGTTAAATACCTGAAATAGTTGTGTGATTGAGATGTTACTGCGCCTCTCTGCGCACAAGCAGGTGAAACACTTTAATGGGCCCTTAATGGATCCACACAGCTAAAATATGCAGCGGATATAAAACAGTGGTGTCCAGTCCTGGTCCTGGAGGGCCACTATCCTGCAGGTTTTAGATATTTCTCTGCTTTGATTCACCTGATTTAAGTAAATGAGTGATTGACAGGCTTCTGCAGAAGTTGAAGACCTGTTGAAGAGCAGAGAAACATCTAAAACATGCAGGATGGTGGTTCTCCAGGACCAGGATTGGACACCACTGATACAAAAAGTGAACACACTTCTGGTAAATTGCCAGGTTTATCCATATTTACTGACATATATCCTGTGCAATTCACGGAAAAAAATAAAAAAGAGGCAATAAGCTGGTTGCATAAGTGTGCACACTCTTGGACTAATAAACTGTTGAAGCACCTTCTGATTTAATTACATGGTGTCTATCAAATTTAGGTCTAGACTCTGGCTGGGTTGGTGGATGTATGTTTAGGGTCATTGTTGTTTTGAAAAATACAACTTCTCTTCGTCTTCAGCTTTCTAACATACAGCTGAATGTTTTGAGCCAAAATAGGCAGGAATTTGAAAGTGTTCCTCATTCCACTCACCTTGACTAAAACCCCAGTTTCTGCTGAAGAAAGACAACCCCACGTTATGATACTGCCACCGCCGTGTTTCACTGTGGGGATGGCGTTCTTTCGGTGATGCACACTCTTGTTCCTGCACTAAACACACCTTTTGGAATTCTACCTGAAAGGTTTAATTTTCAATTCATTAGATCTAAACATATTTTCCCACGTGCTTTTTGGAAACTTGTCGTTTTTTAAGCACCTATTTTCACTGTTGGCAAATTTTGCATGGACTCTTTAAAGCAGGTCAATGTTTGTTCTCGTCATTCTTCACTCAGGCGATGAGCTTGCAGCAGTGGACGACGTTGATGTGACCTCGGAGAACATTGAAAGGGTCCTTTCCTGCATCCCAGGACCGACACAGGTCAGTGCATGTGAAGTTACCAAGCTGAGACTCTGGGACAACTCGTGGCTCTTTTTCAAAGAATCCTGGACCATCTCAGCCTTGATTCAAATCCCCCCTTTTTTTTGACTTCAGCCAGGTTTAGACAGTGCTACCCTGAATCTTTTCCACGAAACCTTATTACCCTGAGCCATCAACATTTCTTTCAGCCTCAGGTTTGTTGTGTTTACACTAAGGTCTGAGGTTCAGGGTAGATCGAGCAAATTAGTGCCACCAATGTGTGTCGCCTCTCCTCAACACTGCCACACGGAGACAAAAAAAACAAACAGTAAAATCCGACCAATAAAGGGAGAACCTCACATTGTTTAACAGGTATTACTTTTCAAAACACAAGTAGAATCGAAAAACAGGTTCACAGATGTTGCACCTTAGAACGAAACTAGCACCGACTTAGCTGAGAGGCTAGGTGAGTGCTACTGTATTAGTTTTTTTGTCTGTTAGTAAAATATCTCATGAACCACTGAAAAAATTGTGAATGAAACTCTTAGAATGCAATCATTGGATGGACGTCTACAACTGATTAACTTGTGGAATTAACCTGTTCCGAAATGGTCGCCACGGCTAACTGACCTTAGCAAACACAAACATGGCTTCAACTCAGTCAGTCCTACAGATATTGAGCTGGAATTCTGTGTGGTAGTAGCTGAGAGTCATCCCCAACACATCCTCTGAAAACTAACAGATTCTACAAGATCTTTGTTTTAGATTTTGACATATACAACTCCTTCAGGGAATACTTTTTTTCATTTATTTTGTATTTTCACATTGGGAAGTACTATTATGTTATGTATAGCATCAGGTTTATGTCGAATTAATTGACACAAGCACTCCTTTTTTGTATTAATTACTTAATTAAAGAGAGATACCTTTTTAGTTTGGAAGTTTTCTGGTCTTCACTTCTGGGAGGATTATTGTCTCTTTTTCTTATTGTACTGAACTTGAACCAAACCATGATCCAAAAACTAAGTTACACACTGAGCCGTGACTTATGTGCAATGTTACAGCAGAAATTAAATTACTTTTACACATTTTATGTCTTAGCTGCTAAAATCTGCACAGAAAGCAGAGGCGAGAGTAGAAAAACAGTAGAAAAACCTCAGTTACTGAGAAACCATTTTTCTGATTGTTGTCGTCTGTTGACTGCCTGTTCCTCAGTCAAGAATTCACCCCAGAGAGCTAACCATCAAAAACCAGGAATTCACAAATGACAGAGTGTGTGCAGAGCTGACGGCAAACATGGCGGACAGCCTTCTGACAGTTTTTTTTTTTTGCCACAGGAACTTGTTGTGGGTCTGAAAGCTCAGCTGATTAGAAGATGTAGTTGGAAACTAAATTACATCGCAGGGGAAGATTTTATGGAAAAATAACAAGGATCTCCGGGCAGAAGAATGACTTTAAGAACTTGGGGAGAAAAAAAAACGAGTTGCATTGCTGACAGAATGATTTTACCATGTGTGTGTGTGAGTGTGTGTGAGGTTTCTGTGTTTGATGTTGGATGAGTTGTTTCAGCGTGGCATCCGTCCCACAGAGAACGCAGAAGTATTTATTATGGTCGCAGAGACAAATAATAGTATTAAAAGCCAGTCCACTAATGTCATTTATTAAGCCTAGTGTCTCCTGTGTGTGTGCGCGCGTGTGTGTGTGTGTGTGTGTGTTTGATTGAATGGTTGGTAAAATGACTGACATCAACAGGCTGGAATTTTAGTAAAAGCACACTCAAGTCTAACCACATCCTTACAGTTTGTAAAGAGAGAAAGTGCCTCAGTTTGCTCGTTTAGCCCCTTTACTCGGTTATTTCTCCACTCTGAACTTTGCCTGAAACGGGTTTTCTTTTCTATTTTCTTTTATTTGATGCACTCAAATCAATATCTCCGTAGATTATTCCTAAATCCCCAAGAAGCTGAAGAGGCAGCCATGTTAAATGGATTTTACTGTACTAAGTTATTCCATCTGAGTCATCGGTTTAAAGGGGCTCATCTCGTGATGATTTGTGTTGCCCCGGTTCTTGTTTAATAATAGTGTTCCAGTAAAATTGGCGAAAATAGTCGGGCGCCCAGATGTAGGCGCCTGCTGGAGAGGCTGGTGGCCTGTGGTTAAAGCTGACAGGCTCTGGGAGTGATGGTTGGATTAGAAAAATACAGCTTTGCCAATTTTGACTTTGTAATATGATCTTTTTTTAACATATTTGGTCAGCTCCAGATGGTTTAGGACTGAGAAAAAGACTTGGTTATTTTTTGTTTTTTTTTCATGGAACTGCTTGCAGCGCCTCTTTTATGTCTCTGACGAAACTTACAAACAATGCTCGGATTAAAGTTTCGGGCCCCAGGTCTCGGTCATTAAACGTGAAATTATCAGAGTAAAACAACGCGAGGCTTTTATTCTTTGTTCTATGAACGCCGTGTTTCAGTCAAGTTTGGGTGTGACCGGGAGCAGAGGGTGGACGTCAGTCTGTAGCTGCGTCTTTAAGGAGCCCTGAAGCTGCGTCTCAGCAGAACCTCCACAGCTCTGCTGGCCCTTCTGCAGCTCAAACAAACATCTCAGTACGAAACACCACCTACAGCTAATGTATTTTACTTTGATGTGAAGTGTGTGCATGAGGATGTCTTTGAACAGTGACTGAGGAGAGACCCTCATTTATACAGTCCAGATTTCTCAACCGTCGCACAAGATTGTCGCATCACTGTCAAACAAGATTTACAAGATTTACATGGAGCGATGGTGGAGCGGCGGTCATAGGTGCCACAAATTTGCCGTATTGTTGTGCAACATTTGCTTCGTGCATATGCTAACTCCCAGCACATTTTGTCCAAAATTTCACCCGGAGTTTGTGCAAATCTTTCATCAGTAAAAACTCAGTGTGATTCCAAGTAAAAATCTGTATATTTGCCTGAAATTTTGTGTCTCCAGTTATCCCCCATCAGTCGCAGCCCAGTGAGATAGGAGCTTATTGAGCACTAACTTCCAAGAGATGAATAAAACCTCCAAGAGCAACTAGTTGGCCTGCTGATGCAGTAATGTCACCCCTTCTGATAACTTTGTTCCTTTGTAATCTCCGGGCGTCCTCCCTCCCTCCTCCAGGTGAAGCTGACGCTGGAGACGCTGGCTCCAGTGGACAGGGACTTCTCGTTGGTCCAAAAGACGAAGACCTCCCCACCCGTCAGTCAGCTGGTGCGCCTGCTGTGGGGGGAGGACACGGCTGAGCTCCAGATGTCCATCGGAAACGTCCCTCATGTTGTCATGTACCTGTCGCTCAAACTGGACTCGGCTTCGCTGCAGGAGGAGGTCAGTTTGAGTCCGATCGCACGGATTTCATTAATGCAAAACCACAAGAAGAGCATGCGTTAAAGTTTGAAACTATTGAGCTTTTTTTTCTGTTTTGTTCAATATATTCTATACTTCCGACTTGTTCTGCAGTCCGATCAAAGAAAGCGATAAAACACCCGAGTAAGAATAGTTTTATTCAAACTTTCTGCGTGTTTAAATGAAGAATATGAAGACAGTGTAGGAGAGTTTCCAGTGGCTGATGATGAGAGGAATGTCACTTATTAATATAAAAACATTAAGAGTTGAGTTTTGCTCCGTACGCCCCAACTTTATTACAAAACTGCTCTAAAAAAAAAAAAAAAATCAACATTTAAAGTGTGAGAAAAAAGCACCTATATTCAACCAGTCCAGACTCTACCAGGATTGTTTCCTGTTGTTGGAAAAAAAACAAAAAAAAAAACAAACTGTAACCTGATTTGAGTTTAATAGATTTTCTGCAAAAAGTATTAGAGGTTTTTCAGTCGAAGCAGGTTTGATGTTTAAAAGTTAGAAACATTTATATAAAACACTGAAAAGATTTAAGCTTGCTGCGGTTACTGAGCGTGGATAAAAAAAAGACGTCCAACGTGCCAAATAATTAGGAAATAAATCACGTCTGCTGAACAAACGCAACATAAAGGCTGCTGTTTATCAAACCTTGGGAGATAAAATATTTCTCCACCTTTTTGAAAAGTCGATCGGTGGGAAAAACCGAGATCATTATTTTGCTGAGTACTCCATTACGACATCAGACTTTATTATCTGCGTTCTTAGAAAGTGTATCCGGGTCATTTAGAGTGAAGAATGAGAGGGGAAGGCCGAACCTTAAGAGTGAAAAGGTTTCTCTCTGAGTTTCCCTGATGGGAGTCTTTAGAAAAGCTTCTGTTCTGGACGGCTTCCAGCACCTCCGGAGGCTGCCAAGATTTAAAACAAAAAGTAATGGAAAGCTTCAGCCTAAGTTCTGCTTCTTACAGCAGCTGATCCATGATTGTAACATCGTGAACGCGCTGGTTTAGCCCTTTTTGCCTTTTTGACTGAAGTGTTAACAGCAGTTTTAATCAGAATCCCATCCACGGCTCCGTTATGAATGTTGCTGTGAAAACCATCTGCGCCCATTTGCTGAAGGACGTTTTTCGTGGACAGCTGATTTCAGGTTGTACTTCACTGTTCCGTGTATCTGCTTACCATATATTTTTATTTTATTTCCCCTGACCTAAACTTCAGTGGAAATGTAAAGTGTGGGGTTTTCTAGAGCCACATCAGCCAGCGGATAATTTCCTAAATGACAGTGCTGCGCAGAAACCCTCCAAACCTCCGACTTTGATTTCCCTGGCCGTTGATTGCAGGGTTGGAAGGAGGACGAGATGTTCAGCGGCCGTGGTGTTTTCTCGTGTCCGTTCTGTGACGGCTCGTGGATGTGGGCTTTTCAGAGCTCGCTCTCCCCCTCCCAGCAGCCTCCACGTGTTTAACCCCGGCCTCGGCTCTTTATTTGTGCTTTTTGTTCTCGTTGCCAAGGCCGTAATCAGGAAGTTCATTCAATGTTTTTAATCCCCTCACCCACGATTTCATTAGCTGATCCTCCCTCTTCATCCTTCAAACCCAGCTTCAGGCCGGGCTGAATATTAATCCCACTCATTTCTGGATTTGTGCTCAGACTTGTAGTTTTCCTGCAGCATTTAGTCCTCTGATTTTTTTAATTGCAATAGCGAGGGGTCAGTCTTGCATCTGGATATAAATACATATGTAGCCATGATTTAATCCAGTGAAAATGAATAATACTAAAAAGACAGGGTTTCAACACAGTCTTGAAAAATATGGGATTTTATTTGAGTATTTTCCACCATAGGGTAGGAGAAAAGACAACAAAGACTCTGTTGTGTCCAGATTTTATTGCCTGTTGCATTTTTTTTTAAAATTAAATTAAAAATTTCTGAAGATTCTTCAAACAAGGAGGATATTTTTTCACACAGACTATATAAAATATGATTATCATCATGCCCACTTTAGGCTCATGTTACTTCCAGAAACTAGATACAGGAGATGCAGTTAATTTTTGTTTTGAGATACTCTAATATCACTGAGGAATGTGCAGCTTTTACCTTTCAGCAGACAAAAATAAGCAGGGTCCTGTATGAAGTTTTATGTGTATTTTTTGGGGGGATTGTAGTCGGATTTTGGTTTGAAAAAAAAAAAGACAATCTGATGTCAAAAGTGGCTCAGAAATTGATGGAAAAGTGTGAAAACCTGTGTCAAAAAAAGTTGGGACTTTCAAAATGGAAAATAGAAAAGAACCCAAAAAAGAGGCTATTAGGGTTAATTAAAGTGGGGTTTTGTGGAAAAATTACGAACAAATAATATCCTACCTGCTGTGGATAGCTTTTTGAACAACTTCAGCTTGGAAAAACAAAGTTTAATTCTGACTACTGATTAGCTAAAGGCTGGTCTGAACAGTGCAAATACAGCTTCGGTCTCAAAAACTTCACTGCAGTTCCTACGAACACATTTTTATAAACTTGTATATTACTGTCCCTTTTTAATCACATGGTTATTTACATGTAATTTAATGGTTTTTGGCACCTGGGGCTCTTCCTGCATGGATATCATAACATTTCTGCTGGATTGAACGTATGACATGAAGCTGTAAGGGTGATAAAGTTTTATAAAACAGTGTTTGCACGAACCAGTGTTTAGAGTTTTTTTTAAGATGGCAGTAAACCACTATGGTCTTGATCTTCCTCTGACTAGCCATTAGCTCATCAATCCAGTCAGAATTAAACTATTTCTCCAAACTGAGGCTGTTCAAACAGTTATCTACAGCAGGTAAGATATTAATCATTTAAAACCTTTACACAGAACTCAACTTCGAAAGTGAACTTTTCCTCCCATTTAATTCCCGTTTCGGTTTTTGTTTTCTTTCCCTCACGTTGAAAAGTCAAACATTTTGTTATCCTTCACGCTGAGAGTAAGATTTTGTTTGCGCCAGAGTGAAGCTTTGGTTAGAGGCTTGTCCGATTGGCACAACAAACATCCAGCGGCTTGTCTATAACCGGAGCATCCAAGATTGGATAGTTCACATTTTTACGTAGCATATTTTCCTGCTTCCAGGCTAACCAGAGATGTTTCTCTTCACCACATGTGTAATTTTCTCCCAACGCAGAGCAGCATTTTATCCAGCACTTTCTGAACTGTCCTCAGGAGGAAATCCTGTACCAGTACCCCGTGTCTGAGGCATCCGGCCGGCTGAAGGGAGTGAGGGGCATCTTCCTCACGCTCTGTGACATGCTGGAGAACGTCACAGGGGGGCGGATCATCAGGTTCGACTCACGCTGTGACAACATACACAGATAATGTCCAAGTCGTTCCACTCGAGAAGCTGTGTTCTACTTTTATATTTCTGAAAAATGAATCGTTAGGATGTTTTTCCAATCTCGTGATGATTATTTCAGCTGTTTCAACTAATAACTTTTGCTGTATTTGCTTCGAAAGTCCCTCCCTGTTCACAGTAGACTCTTCTCCAAGCTGACAACTGGGAGAAAAGTGTGTTATTTGCTTTATAACAGTTAACTTTTACTCACGTTAACCCCACTTTCAGCCTCTTCTGGTAGTTTCATTTCCCGACCTTGGCGTCCTTCTGTCATATCTCCATCATTTCTTTTCTCCCGTTCCATCGATCAGTTCGTCCCTCTGGCTCGGGAAACATCTGGTTCACGTCGGCTACTGGAAGGAGCGCAACAACCTGCTGGTCATCGGTCTTCCTGCGGAGAGGTGGAACAACACACACACACGTGCTGCACACAGATCTGTGTAGGCGTCACACAAATGACAGGTGTCAGAATCGAACAGAAGACAAGTAAATCACGACATGAACTCTGAGCGAGCACAAAATTGTTGTTAAGGAGGAAAGATTTAGAAGCCTAATCTGTAAATGTAATCTGAAAAAGACCATCTGTTTTCTTCACATGTAATATTAACATCTGCTTCTCTTTGGCCCTTTTGTTTCCAAAATGAACGCGTGTTTAAAGGAAGGAGCATGTGGTTATAAATTAATTATTGAAATGAGTCATTTAATCCACCTGAAGATGCATCTGCCCACCTAAAATGTCGTTCACACTTGAATGTTCTGCGCCCACATTAAGAGAAAAAATGATTTATCTAAGGTTTTTTGGGGGGTTTTTGTTCTTCTTGGCTGGCGATAGTACAAACATTTAAGGAGCATTAGTTATGCTGAAGTCTAGCCAGTTCTGTGTTTGACTTTTTTCCCGTCTCCCTGCAGGGTTCCTCTGCTGTGCCTGCAGACGGTGGTGGGCGATGTGGTGCGGACATTAAAAGTGATGTACGGCTCCTTGGACAGGTTGGTTCTGGTGGAAACTTCCTCTCTCTGGTTATTATACGCTGATATAAAAACAACACGTACCATTGTTTCGTTTGTCCTGAAATATGACCGTTCCCTCTGTTGTTCTGTGTATCCTGACCTGGTTGGACGTCTCACGTGCATCCTCTGCAGGGCGTTCTGTAAGGAGGACCACGCTCCCAGGCTGGACCACTTCTTCTGCCTGTTCTTCCAGCAGCTCATCCAGCCTTCGCGTTTGAGGGAGGGCTCCACCGCGCCGCCGGTCGACGTCTCAGGATCCCTTTTTTTAGATGGCTTACCGGCGGTGCGATGGCTCACTCTGCCTCCGGAAATCAAGGTGTGTTCCTGTGAATTATCATGAAACGGGAGTGGATGAAAGTCGGCTGCTGCTGTCTGAATCAACGCTCTGGAGGCCCCCTGTAGTTCCTGCTTTTAGTGCAGCTTTGGCGTCCTCTTGTGTTCATTTAAAAAAACACGGACAAGATAACGTTTAATCCAAGCATAAATAAACACACATCATTGTGGTGTTAATACATTTATTTTTTTAATAAAAATAATTTTAAGTCTTTTCTCCACAGATGGAGGTGGATACGGTACTTTCTGATTTTGAGTCCTCCGATTTTGGAGAAATGGTGAGGACCTGCTGATTTGTTCAACAGTTTGTTGCAGGGTCTTCCTTTTTTTTTAACTTATATTCAGTCACAAGTCATAAATGATGTGCACTTGTGTTGAAGAGGCGCATTAGTGTTGTATTACTGATTCTAAATTTGGTGCAGCTCGGTGAGCACATATGCATGTTAGGCGATATACCATCTGTGTTTTGGCCTCGTCAAGAGAGAGGAACCAGTTTGCCTATTTTTAGAGCGGCGTTCATCTTGGTGCGTATGTTTGTATATGTTTATTTTTTATCAAGAAGCAGATGAGAACTGATTTCTTATAAGAACATTAATATAAGTAGTGCAGAGGCCAAAGGTTGAAAATGAAACTAAAGTGTCACTATTATCAGTGTTTTGGTTCGTTAAGGCCACAGTGCCCCAGAGAAAACCTGCCTGGAGTCAGAATGTCTACCAGTGTTATGAAAACATGCTCATCCATATAGCTAAAAACAGTAAGCATCATTGTTGCTACTCTCAGAGGGAGATCCATTTGGCAAGATGGTCTGAACCACATAAACCTGTGTTATGATGTTCAAATACATCTCTCAGCTGTCAGTCTTTGCTTGTAATACCTCTGACTTAACTTCTCTTTTATGTTTGTCTCGTGTTTGTCCTTAATTTTCTTCTTGCAGGCAGAGGACTTTTTTGGCCTGAGGCGTCTCTATGTCATACTCGGCTCCTGTTTGTTCTATAAGGTGGGTTCTGAAGTCAAGATGTGTTTCAGTTCCTGCGATGGTTCTGCCTTTAGATCCTCCCCCCGACAGAGTCTAGATCAGGGGTCTCCAATCCTGGTCCTGGAGGGCCACCATCCTGCAGGTTTTACTTGTTTCTCTGCTCCAACACATCTGATTTGAATCAATGGGTGATTAACAGGCTTCTGCAGAACAGGAAGAGGTGATTTAACCACTGAATCAGGTGTGTTGGAGCAGAGAAACAAGGAAAACATGCAGGATGGTGGCCCTCCAGGACCAGGATTGGAGACCCCTGGTCTAGATAGTCATTTGTTAAAACCACAGAGGAGAAAGGTGCAGACGTCAGTGAGCATTTATTAAGTTTAACAAAGTCTTTGGTGTTTGCGCCGTCTCCACCTTTAGTCGTACCTGATTGCCAACCATCTCCCAAAAGAAGACCTGCTGGACGTGTGTCTGTACTGCCAGCACTACTGCCTGCTGCCGCTGGCGTCGGAGCAGCGGGTGGGTCAGCTGGTCATCTGGAGAGAGGTGTTTCCCCAGCAGAGAGCCACCGGAGGGGTCAGCTCTGCACCGGGCTTCAGCCAGCCACAGGGACGACACTTCCTGCTCATAGTGGGGCTGGTAAGGAGGGAAATCACTGACTGGTCATCACTTTTAGGGGGGGAGGCAGGTGACCTGAATCATGTGAAACATAATAAATATTAAAGGCCTGAAAGCACATCACCCACTTCATGTCAGAGTGAGTGAGATCACATTATGTTGAGAAATGACAGAGTTGTAGCTGTTTTTTTAATTTCAGACAATCTGTCCTCTTTTTGCTGCAGTATTAATGAGATGAGTCCTCCCGAATCTGTCCATTCTGACTGTGCATTTGAATGTTTAATGTTTTCCTACAGTTGTTCTTCGTTATAATGTCTTTTCTTCTCTTTTCTTTGTCTCCCCCTCAGAGACACTTCATGCAGTGTGTCTTGTTGGAAGCAGGTGGTTGTGCTTCACCAGCTCTGGGTTCTCCGGGGCCTGACTGTGTTTACGTTGATCAGGTGGGCTTTGGAATAAAGTCACATAAAATCCAGTTTTGGTTGTTTGCTGTCAGGGTTAGATGTGTTTGTGTTCTGGCCTCAGGTGAAAGCCACCTTGCTGCAGCTGGAGGTGCTGGAGGCAGGCATGGAGGAGCGCCTGAGCGCCCCGCCTGCTCCCTGCCTGTCGTGTGCCGACTGGTTCCTCCCCGCTGCTACGACCCGCGACCGGCTCGATAGCCTGGCCTCCTCCTCCCCCATCCTCAACAAGCTCGCCGGCGCCTTTCGAGGCCCCTCTCCCGGGTCCAGAGGGCGCAGCCTTTTCGGTGAGAAGTCCCGTCGGCCCAGCCCTCAGAGGAGCTTGTCGGACAGTGGGAGCGAGGGGCAGACGGATGCTGGGTCGGGGTTTGGTTCGTCGGGAACCTCAGGCCTCAGCCCTCACTCTACTCCAGACTCAGCGAGGAAGCTCGGGGGGAGACGGGACTCTCTGGGGTCCGGGGGGTCTGATGGGAGCGGAGGCAGCGGAGGCCTCTTTAAGGTACAGCTGTAGCCTGTTCACATAATTAAGATGACATCCTCTCGGGGGGGTTTCTTTCCTTTTAGTCAGCCCAGTTAACCAAGTAAAGCATGAAACCGCAGAAGTCTTTGATGCACTTTCATCTTTTATACAGTCCTGTGCAAAAGTCTTCAGTCATCCTCAGTTTTTCTTTTTTTTTTTTGCTTTCAGTCAGACTTTCTTTTAAATGACGCGGTGTTGATGCTGGATCTTTAGGCACTTTGTTACTTTCAGTCTGTTACAAAGATGCAGTTTGTTCACAATATTTTAAATGAATCTATAAAAATATGAAGGAGAAGACAGTTTGACAGACAGGATGTAGTATTTTAGCACCAACAAGTGTTTCTCAAAGAGCTGTTAGCTGAAAACTTGACTACAGTAGATCATTGATTATGCTGCATCTCTCAGGTCTTTGCTGGATTTTTTTTCCCCTGAAATGCCTTTCAGATACTATTCATCTGCTGTAGGTTTAGGCTTTTTGTTTTTTTAGGTTTGGTACTTCTTTTGTCCTCATCTTGTCCATTTTCCTCATTTTTTAAAGCACAAACGGCACAATTTGCTGTTCTGGTCAGGTACAAGACCTGGACAGAAAATAAGTGACAAAGCACCCAAAGTAAAAAAAAACCAACAACTTTAAAAGACTTTGTGAATACCTGGATAGTTATTGTTCAAAACCACTTCAAGAGATAATAAGAAAACCTGACTCCTTGAAAACAAAAGTAAAATGAAATAATGAAATTAGGGATGATTTTCAACCAGTTGACTGTAATGTATTTGTAAAAGTATTTACTGCACCTCTGATGTTATTTCCAGAGTCGTCTCTTCATCGAAATCAAACAATATTCTTACTATTACATCGAAAAATAAATACAAATAAAGTAGAAATGTTGCAGGTTTTATGATAATTGATTAAATCACGTATCAATGTTTTCTTTGTGACCCCAGAGTTGCTTAAAAGCCAGGTTTGTGCCTTGCAGGCAGTTTTGTTTTCTTCTAACAGGGTTTTGTTTTCCAGACACCCAGGATGAAACACCCAAACCCTTTCTACCTGGGAACCCTGAAGAAGACCCTGACTGAGAGGGAAACAGAGGAAATGTACAACAACTTAAAGTAAGTACCGTGTGTTTCTCTTCTATGTTTGTTAAAGTTCCAAGCAGAATGAAGTGTTGGTTTCTCTGTGACAGGCTGACGTCGGGTGCAGAGAACACCTTGTTCCACTACGTCCTGATGGAAGCGGTGCAGGGAATCTTCATCACCCCGACTCACAGAGAAGTGGCTCAGCTCAGCGGCTCCATCCACCCGCAGCTCATACGCAACTTCCACCACTGCTGCCTCTCCATACGAGCCGCCTTCCAGCAGAGTCTGCCGGCCAGGGTGAGAACCGTTCGAATGCCTCCACATGAAGTTTCTGCTAAAATGATCCAACAGCAAACCAGTTCCTCTCTGCCCAGATGGATGCAGTTCTGGCTCTCTACATCTCAGTCTTAATTTGTTAAAAATAGGGTTAGAAAGCTTTTGTCAGTTCCTTCGCTGATGTTGAAACCTCTGAACTGTGCAGATTTGCATCGTATCAAAGGGTTTTAAACATCCTAGACGATGATGAAGTTTCAGATTTGATCTTTTTAAAAGCACACTTCAAGTTAATTAAAGATTGAATTAGCAGTAAACAAATACCGTCTTATGAAGCAGTGATTCTCAGATGTTTTAGAATGATTACCACCTCAGATCTCCAAGTGCCACCATCATGACAGACTTCTGTTCCCGACTGGAGCCACTCGTCTTTTTTGGCTCTCTGCTCTTTAGCTTCACGTCACACTTTGGTCAGCCCAGTGGTTAATTAGTTTGGTTTATTCAACTAAGTTGATGCTGGGTGATTTGGTAATACCGTATTTTCCGCGCTATAGGGCTATAGGTCATTTTCAAACTTTTGTCGTATATAAAGCGCATCGGACTATAAGACGCATCGTCGTGCACCTCCCAGTTTTTGTATTTTCATGCGTACCACGTGCGCTTGTTCGCCTGTATCAGCATTTTTATGATCCCTCTATGGGAGATAACAAAGATAATCAAACGGGTCAAAACTCACGGAAGAAATCTGCACCGACGTAACCATCAAGTGTAAACACCTACACCGCTCGCTCAGGTCTGTGCACCACTGTAACAGAGCCTAATGCTGCGAGCGGTGCAGCTTTGTAGTTTAACCAAAGTCGTACTAAAACATCACAACTTCTTACATATATAAGACGCTCCGGATTATAAGGAGCACAATCGTTGTTGGGGAAAACTGAAGGCTTTTAAGTGCGCCTTATAGTCCAGAAAATACAGTAAATAATGTAAACTGATAAAATCTTTGGGAAGGGAGGTTATTAGTTTTAAGATTAACAGGCATTTATTTCACTTCCCTAAGAATATCTAACCTTAGTAACACAGTAGAGTTACAGTAGTTTTCCTGATTTTAAAACTAAACACAAACATGTAGATCATGAACTCTTATTCTCACATTTCACTCCATCTGTAACTTTTCTTGTTACACTTTTATACGAAGTGTACAGCTGAGTAGAGATGGACAGATAACAATATGTAATCATTTGGTATTTATTCTTGGCCAGATGATGTCTTGTGATCTTATAAAATGTGCAGCTCAGAGACACTTTTAGTGTCGTCCAGCAGACGAGGAAATGGGTCTCAAACTGAGCCGTCATGTGACCGGGCGTCTCTTCGTCTCCTGCAGGGCCGTCGCGCCGCAGACAGGCCTCAGAACGCCGGGTGGGGTCTGGGTCCGGTCAAAGAACACGGGGTTCTGTTTCAGTGCAAACCTGAGAACTGGACGGACCAGAAGAAACCCGCCCCCACCATGACTTACTGGGTGATAGGGTACGTACGTCTGCATCAGTTCAGATGGGGAAATAAAATGACTTTGAGGTTTGAACCTTTGAAACGTGACGACAGCTGCTGATAAACAGGCAGGTTGTAGAGAGGAGAGACTCAGAAAAATAAAATAAATAAACCTGACTGGTCTTTTGACCTTTAACAGCAGAATGTGACCTAAACATATTTTACTGTTAGAAAGGAGGAATCTGTTTTTATTCAGAGCAGCTGATTCTGTTAAAGGAGACTTCTTCTGGCTGCTATTTTAGGACTGAAATGAACCAAAACAGAGAGAGTGGAACAAAACTACACATTGAACCTGATGAAAGTATTTGTATTTAGGTTTTAGAAGGATTACATTCAGTTAAAGTAGATTTAAAACTAGAGCAGGGTCATGGGGAACCATTTTGAAGTACTTCCAGCCTTAATGAGGCAGGATTTCACTTTCCTTCAAAAGCCTTTGTTTTAAAAGATAAACATCTTTCTTTTGATCTCACATCCAGGCGGATGTTGCTGGAGCCCGTTCCTCAGGAGTTCTACGTGTGTTTTCACGATTCGGTACCAGAAGTTCCTGTGGAGATGGCCTTCAGACTCTCCTTTGGCTTGGCTTTGTGACGCATCATCAAAATGGACGCGGAAAGACGCAGGTTTTCGGTCACACTCTCAGGAACACGGAGCTCTGAAGCTCTTTAGATGCAGCCGAGCGTGAAGCTTTAAAGCCGTCGGTGAGATGACGTAACGGGGAGGTTCTGCTGCCTCCGTTTTCCAGATGGTTTTTCTGCAGATCACAGCGGACCGTGGCGGAGGCTTTGAGCGCTGATAAGTAAACGACCGGCTGACCTCAGCTTCAACCCCCGATCCTGCTTCTGCCGGACGAAACAGCTGCTTAATTCAGAATTTGCTGTGAAGTTTACAAAGCTAGACCAATTTAAAAAAAAATAAAAAAGTTACAGAAACCTCTGACCTGACAGCAAATGATGCTGCTTTGATATTTTCACGTTTTATATGCAGTGAAGCAAAAACACTCATTGTTAATTTAAATATTGTACAGCTTTGTATGGAAATTGACTCATTTGTTACTTAAATTAGCATTTTTACATTAAAAATCAACAGATTTTTTGATTGTTTCAGAGTATTTTACTCAATCCTAAAGTACTGTCTTTTACACATTTTTGAATAAATGGTCACTGTAGTGAAAACATTACTAAAAATGTGAATTTTAGCCTGAAGCAGCCTGTAGTAATTAGTATTAGGTGTATTAAAGCTGCATTTCTTTATATTTTGAACAACTTTGCCTTGAGTGTAAAATAAGTAATTTATGATCAAACTCACATTTCTTCAGGACTGGGTAAGAACCTCTCATTCTCATCACAATACTTATTTTAACTCAACTTCTTTCAATTTTGATTTTGTTCATTACATAGTTAGCTCTCCTCCTTCTCATCCAGGTTTCGTTTAATCGCAGAATAATGTTTATAACTCATTCCACAATCTGTAAACACGTTTATTTGTAGCTAAAATCCTTTTATCCTAAAATAGTTTGTTCTTTTTTTTCTCTCGGGTGAACATCAGGGTCTCTGACTCTCCTTCCCTCCCTGTTTTAAAACGACTAACACTCCTAAAGTGAAAGGATACACTTTTAAAACTAACTAATAATAATAAATGATAAAAACACACTCCTCTGACACAAACCTGACCAAGAAAATAACTCAGAATTAACCAGTTTATACTGTTTAAAGTGATTTATGCTTAAATTCACAAAATCTGTCTTGTTTTTTAGCCCTTTTTTCACTTGAGATTACTTCATGTCTTTATTGTTAATAACAAACTAAAGTTTGAGCACTTTAGTTTCCAATTAAACGCTGAACTTCCTCAGGTTGTTGTAGGTCTGAATTAACTTTTGCAATTAACTAGTTTCAAGATGGCCGCCACAGCTATTCAACCTTAGCCATCCTAAAAATATCTGTAACTCAGTCAGCTGCAGATGTTCAGCTAAAATGTCATGTGGCTCTAACTGAGTCATAGTCTGAGAGCTAAAAGACTGCAGGATATCACAGTATTAGGGAGAGAATGTTTTCTTCTTTTTAAGTTTCGACCAAAATGGCTTCAACTTCATTAATTCTCATCATAAGATGATACTATTTTAAATGTCTGTCATAAAAGGTAGTTAGTAATATTCATTCCTACAATAATGGATCGGCCTTTAGTTGTTCAACCATTTCATTAAACAGTGATCTTGTCCACTTAGTGATAGAAGAGCTGTTTTTGAGCACAAACGTCACACTGTCCTCCAAACTAACTCCCTTACTTCTTGTAAAGTAAATTAGAACCTTGTTAATAAAGGCGGCGTACAAAAATAAACATCTATTGTTGCTGTTAATTTTATTCTTAAATACTAGTCAAAGTCATGTGGAAATCCTGATTTTTCAGTGTTGGGCCAAGCTCTGATCTGTTTAAGATCCTAACAACATCTCAGAGGAGGTAAACAACAAAAGCAGGTGTTTAAGTTAGGTAACATCTGTGGTGTGTCTCTATGTTTATCAACCTGAAATACTTTTTATTCAGTATTTTACAGTGTAGTGAAAAAAAGATTGTTTTTGGCAACTTGGGGTTTGAAGTGTTGCCGTGTCTGAGTTTTTGTGATCATATACATATCCTCTTTACTACCAGGAAAAAAAATATTGTCCAATCACAATTTAAACAAAAATTCCCTAATCTGTGTAAGGTACCAAAGCCTCACCTCTTCATATTTGGTATCATTGAAAAGCCCTAAATGTCCTCTGTAGATGGCAAAATTTGAAAAGCTGGTAGTCAGGAGGATACTACAGTAAACATTTGAACTTGTTTTATTTTTAATGTTTGATTCGGAGTAGATGGGATCCTGTTGTTCTTCTGTTTGACCAGCAGGTGGCAGCAGGCTGCGGGTCAAACAGCGGCTGTTTGTTTCCGGTTTTTATGAAGGCATTAAACGAAAGGGCAAAGCTGACCTAACTGTGTCCTCAACGATGGCTTTAAAGCAAATATTCAGCCGGAAAACACAAATGAACAACATAGAAAGAGCAGGATTATTTTTTCTCATCTCCAACGCGTGAAGCAGTCACGTGGTTCCATGGTGTAATGGTTAGCACTCTGGACTCTGAATCCAGCGATCCGAGTTCAAATCTCGGTGGGACCTGATCTTTTTGTGGTACTTTAATTAATTTTATTTAATTTCACAGTAAAAAAATAGGTGTTGAACACATCAGTGACTTCCTACATAACGTAATCTGAACGCTGGGGTGTTTGTTTGTTAAACACTACTGTGGAACTACAGTATTATAGTTTTATTGTGACTTATACTCTGTTTTGTGCTCGTTGTTGAAACAGTTTTAGGAGAAACCTCTGACCTGACAGCCAATGATGCTTTGATATTTTCATGTTTTGTCTGCAGCGAAGCAAAAACATTCATTGTTGCTTAATTTAAATATAGTTTCGTATGGAAGTTGACTCATTTTTTATATAAATGAGCATATTTTACATTAAAAATCAACAGCTTTTTATTGTTTTGAAGTATTTTACTTGATCCTAAAGTACTGTCTTTTACACATTATTGAAAAAATGTTCATGTCAATGTTCAAACCTAAATGCCTATTTTAAGGAGTTGTTGTTACTAGAAGTCATAAACACCACAAACTCAGCTTCTGTTGTACATAATTGGGTTGTTCAGAGAGACGGATGCGGGGTTCTGTGGAAAGGTTCTGAACAGTTAATATCTTACCTGTTGCAGATAGCTCACTGAACGACCTCAGTTAGGAGAAAGAGACTAAAGGATTGACGAGCTAAAGACCAAAGCAGCAGCAGCTAAAACCAAAGTGGATTGCTGCAGTCTGAAAACAGCTCTAACCTCAACAATTACGCAACTATTCATGCAAAAGCTATTTCATATTACTTTAATTTACATGGAATTCTGGGGTCATTTGCAAGAGCAAACAGCAGCGGTGAGCTTCTTTCATAATATTTCTGCTGCTGATGCTAACAGATTATGAAAACCATATAAAACTGCTTTAAATGGATATGAAGTAGCATTTGCATGAACTGCTAGAAAATGCTGAATGTTGGAACCGCTTCAAGACAGCAAACTCTGCTTTGAAAGAGGGTCCGTTTGGATTGTATCAAGCTAATGGTGCTTACTTCCAGCGGATTCAATGCAAAAGTTAATTTTGCCGTCTTAAAGCGACTCAAGCAGCAGTTCACACAAACGCTCTTTTAGAAACTGTTACAGCGCAGTCAGTTTCACATTACACTGTTCCACCGACAGAAACATGATGTTCATGCAGGAAGTGCCTCAGACATCTCAAACAACCACAGAATACCATGAAAATAACTCTATAATGTGAAACCGATGGCAGTGCAAACAGCGTTTGAATGAACTATGAAACTTTGAGGATTTCAGTGTCCTTATTTGAGGCAGCGCAACAAAACTTTCTCTGTTCAACTCAGACCTGCTGTCTTTATTCAGGGACATTTGATTTAATGTTTAATTCTTTTAAAAAAAAAATTAAAACTGCAAATTGTTCAAAAACGATGTTTGTTTGTATCGTCTGATCCCACATAGCTAAATCCGACAAAAGCTCAGGACTCAGAGGGCAGCGATCCACTTTGGTCTTAGCTGCGTTCAGACTAGCCTTTAGCTCGTCAATCCTGTCAGAATTAAGCTGTTTCGAAAAACTGAGCTCCTTCAAACAGCCATCTACAACATGTCAGATATTAACTGTTCACAACAGAAAAGCAAAATGAAAGCAACAAATAAGCCAAGCATTCTGATGAGAAGTCACTCCACACTGATCGTTCCTCAAAAGATAATTTAAGTGTAAAGTTCTCCCTGACTGTCACGGCCATGCGTCTGGAGTTTAACCAGGGCCGGTCAGGCTGCGCTCTGTACAAGCAGCAGGTTCCTCTTGTAACACTCCAGGCTGCAGAGGGGAACTCCGGTCTTAGAGCAAGAGTACTTTTTGAGGTTGGGGCAGCCACTCACACCGCAGTTCACCAGAGCCACCGGTGGAGGACGGAGAGGCGCCGGGGCCGGAGCGCAGACCCCCGAAGGAAAAGAGATGGCAATTCCCTGAGCCGAGTCGCTGTACCGGACCATGGGGCACTGGCTCAGCTTGGACCTCCTCTCCTTCAGGCTCTTGATCTTGGCCTTGCTGGTTTTTGTCAGCCTCTCTATCGTCTGGTTCTTGTTCTCCTCTGCCTTCTTGGCAGCCTGCAGGCGCCTCTTGCGGGCTCGCTCCTCCCGCTTCTGCATCATCTCTGCGGTCATCTCTTTCTCCTTGTAGCCCATGGGCAGCTCGAGCAGAGGCTGAGTCTGCTGCTTGTGGAGGAGGGCTTTCTGAAGAATGCATCAGGAGACAAACATTTGCATTCAAGGCACATTTCAAGACAGACTCAGTGTTTCCAGGTCTCTCATTAACTTATTCCCTTAAAGCATCTTGTGTTTGGCTTACAGCTGTCTCAAAACAATATTTGCACGCTTTTACCACCTCTTTCATCTTCTCCTCACCTGTCTGGCAGTGAGCAGGGACTCGTCAACCTCCTTTTTCAGCTCTCCGTTGTCGTCCAGCTCTCCCTTCTCCAGAGCGTCCAGCCACCTCTCCTCTTCATCTACAGGCGCCCCCAGCATGGAGTCCGAGTCCAGGTCTGGGAGAGGGGACGCTGCCAGGTTACTGTCTTCATCTAGCACAAACACACAGAGAGTCATCATCAACGAACAACATGAAATCACAATTTTTTATTTTACACTTATTTTTTATTCTGATGCTACAGTTTGAATGTTGACCAGGAAATAAGCTGATCAACAGCCTAATTTTGAATTATTGGCCAATAAAATGATAAATACACTCTTTGTATTGGTTCCCACTGATTTGAAAAGTGCAGTGGCACCTTTCTGACAACAACAACAAATAAATGAAAAAAGGCACTTGTCCAAAAAAGGTTTTTGTGTTTTTAAAACCCCAAATTGGTTGGAGACTATGTATACAGCATGTGAAGACTGTATCCCTTGACCTTTTAAGCTTTTAACAACATAAGTGCGTTTTATTTCAATGTTCCTAAAAGAACAGAGACAATACATTTTTTAAGTGACATTAAAAGTCAAAGTTTAAACTCACAGCTATTGTGTTTTAGATGCACAGAAAAGAGACACATCTGTAAGATTTCTATCTTTATTTAGAAACCTGTCACATCTTAGGAGGTTGTTTTTAAGCTACATTTAGGATGTTGCTTAAAGGACTGTTTCTTTATCTGACTGAGTTAATTATTTGTAATCCGTCAGATTTGTTCTCTGAACACTCATGAGGGAAATGTTTCCTAATGAAAACCAATAAGTTGACTCTTAATACACTCCTCTCCTGTTAGGTCCTCAACATGTCAGGTTCGAAACTCAAATGGCCGTAGCTTTGATAATCACACTACATACCCAGCCAGGCTCGATACTGCTCCAAAGGCACAGAGGGCTCGTCATCATCCTCGTCATCTTCGTCGTCGTCGTCCACATCATTATCAATGATCATCAGCGGTGACGGGGGACGCGCCACCCCAGGATGGACGGTGAAGGTGGGAACACTGAGACAGACGGGCGTTAACTCACTGTGCGTGCAGATCAACAAACGCTGAAACCAGGCGCGCACAGCTCACCTTTTGGTGCCGAGCGTCTGCCCTCCCAGTTTGATCTTCAGTCGAAGCTGCGGCGGTGGCGGTCGAGGGACGGGCACAGGCTCAGGCTCCGGGGCCTCGGCGAAGCTGTGGTGTTTCTTCTTGTGCTTCTTGTGTTTCTTGTGTTTTCGCTTGTGAATGCTGTGCAGGCTGGAGCTGCCTTCACCTGCAGGGGGGAGAGATGGAAACACAGAGAAGTATAAATGTTTACTGAAAAAATTAAATCAGGCTTGTTGTTAGAGATAAAGGAGCAAAGTTAGAGCAATATTTCTTCCACTTCCAGAGATGTACAAATGAAATCCAACACTTAACTTTTCTGTCCCTCAGTCTTAGATAAATAATCACACTTCTTGTGTCTCTTCTCAGTTTATTATTCTGCTTCCTACAACAGACCTGGAAGCATCTGTATCTGACTAGTTTTGGGGACTATAGAGTCAATGATCATTAAAACAGATAATGGATCAGGTGTTCCTCAAGAGCAGAAAACCGTGTATGTGGTTTAGCACAGGGTTAACAATACCTTTACCTTCAAAAGTTGAATCATTATGACATAAATATTGTCTACTTACCGAGAAACCTGGGGTGAATCATGTCTTTTCTTTTCCCCATCGAGACGGCAGAAAACAGGGAACAGTGTACGGCTCTACATGGCAACACAAATCAACCAAACCGTCATATCGATGCCAAACCGCCCCTATCCCTGCTCAGAAAAGAGAAGAAATCTAGTTTTTTAACATGTTAGCCCTTGTGTTCGCCTGTGTTGTTTCAGGTATACAAATGTAATTTTGAAAATTTTACAGTCTTAGCTAAAGCTAAACTTTATACGAGGTCGTCTGTTGACAAAAAATATGTGAAAATCGTGTGTATTTAGGCGAAGCCAGCAAATACGTTTGCATTACAAACGCTAACTGCCAATTAAGCTAAGCTAAGCTAAGCTAACAACACGAACGTTTACTTCGACGTTTTCCGGTTATTTCCGGAAGTGATTAACCGGTGTTGTACCGAAAAAAAGCACCCTACCGGCTAATCCTGCGACAGCCCTTTATAGTTTTCTAAATGAGATAACTGTATATAGGTATGTTCCTAAGGGCAGGGGAAAACGCAATCCCGTTTATTATTATTGGTTTTTATTCAAATTAAAACTGCTTTCTGAGACGGGCGTCTTTTCGCAGCCGGGGTGCTTTTTTTCGGCACAACACCTGAACGGTGTTACGTCGACGTAACACCGGCTCTCGCGCCCATTGAGTGCTGCTCTCTAACGGTCAAAAAAAAAGAGGGGAGGACAACAACAACAACAGGCGTACTTGGCTAAAAGACAACATTAGCTAAAGGGTTAACAGCTCCTATTTTCCTTCAGCATACCAGCTCCGTGAGGCGTATCTTTCTACTTTTCAGCTCGGGCAATGTAGTTCAGCCGACGGTCGCAGGTGCCGCCCGCTGCAGGTCTCTGCAGATCAAGAAATACATTAACCACAATTCTCCGGGACGAGCGAGCCGCACACGCAGAAGGTCAGTTATGTGCGGCTAAAAGTGGCCTTAATGAAGCTCTGCACAGGATTAATACCGCCTGTGATCTGTGTTTACGTACTTATTTACATTTGAGCACATCATGTTTGCTTGTGTCGGTCATATTGCCATTCATAGAGTGGTGCAATTTCAGTCTGGGTGACTAAAAAACAAACATTTATGTGCAAGCATGTCAAAGGAAACTATTATCTCGCCTTTAGCTCATTCGAGAAGACATCTTATTTATATTTTTTGTTAACCAGCGACAAAGTACAGTGGCTAATCTTTCTGACTTGATTTTAATTTGTCAGGAATCATGAACTACGCTCGGTTTCTGACAGCAGTCAGTGGAGCTCGGAAGCCCTCTGCAATCAGGCTGCTGAGTGAGTATCTGTCACAGCAAGCTCAACCAAACCTGCAGGTTGTACGTCTTCGCACACATGTGGGTGTCTGAAATCATGGTGTTGTTGAGGTCAATTTACTGGACTGAAAAGTGGAAAAGTTGTGGCATCTGATTTTGCCTTTGGGTGATTTTCTTCTCAGCCTCAGTGCTTTTAATGCAGAATCCCAGCTCTGAGACTCTTGATGTAATTTTAAACCCAAAGTTAATTGATTTAATTAGTTATTCTTTAATCAGAAACCAATTCGAAACTAGTGTTCTCTGTTTCAACGATGTGTTTATTTTTATGATCTTGAGTCACTTTTCTTTGAGGTTTGGACCATTTGACAAACCACATGTCACCTATTGTCACTTATTTACATCTGATTAACCCAAACACAAACTGAGGTTTTGTGCAAAGGCCACCTGAACAAACAGAACTAAGCGTTAAAGCTGCATATTTACTAAATGCACACAGAGACAGGCACTGACATGCTGCTAGAACAGTGCTTAATTAATATGCTACTAATGCATTCCTTATCGCCCGCCACCTTAAACGCCAAAGTTTTAAATATAGATCTTGTTTGATCTGTTAGCACTCGGAGTATTCGGAGGGGATGACTCTCAGCTACTTCCACGCCAAATTTGAGCTCATTGTCTGTGAAATTAGCTGAGTTACAGCCATTTTTGTGTTTGCTGAGGTCGATTAGCTGTGGCGTCCATCTTTAACTGCATTGGCTCCAACTGTTACCTTGTTGTAGATGCACATCCAACGATTACTGTCTGAGAGTTTTAATAAAATGTGTCCAGTGGTTCATGAGATATTTTGCAGAGATATTTTTCATTTCCAAGAAACATCTAAAAGGTTTTTATTTTTACAATTCATAAACGTAGCACTTAGAGCAAATTTACTTTCAGAAAACCACTGAAAACAAGTTTATTTATGAATGTATTTTTGAACGCTGTAAAAATGTGGTGTTTTTAAAATGTATGCGCAGAGTCGTTCGGGCTCTAAAATGTTTTCTCTAGATTCTCAAAGACGAGGATTATTTTGTAATCTTCGTCATCACACCTGCGTGTATAACATGAACTGACTCTTCGGCCTCTTTCTCCCGTCTCCCGAGTGAAGCTGAGCTGCAGCAGCGCTCGCCTCCCTCCCTGATCTCTCTGGCAGGCGGAGCCCCCAACCCGAGCACCTTCCCCTTCCAGTCGGCATCCATCCAGGTGAAGAACGGCCAAACGGTCACCTTCGACGAGGCGACGATGATGAGGGCCCTGCAGTATTCGGCCTCTAATGGGTGAGTGATCAAGACAGGATTTAGGTTTAAAATAATCAGGAAAGTCCTCACTGTTCTTTTGCTTTGAGCTGACTGTTAATCAGTACAGCCTTTCAGCAGAGGAACAGCAGATTATTAACGTTAATGTTTCCACTCACGTTAGCATCCCCGAGCTGCTGGCGTGGATGAAGAAGCTGCAGAAGGACCTCCACAACCCGCCGACCGCCACTTACACCCCTGAGAACGGTCAGATGGACATGTGTGTGACGACCGGGAGCCAGGAGGGGCTCTGCAAAGTAACACCAGCACCTCCAAAAGCATGAATACAAATGCTTGAATAATAGCTCTGACTCTTGAATTTAGTTGTTTTATTTTATATTTTCCTTTCGATCAACATCTGAAACAACCAGTTCACTTCTGTGTTGGCTTTTGGTCACAGATTTTCTTTAACAAAATTAAATATGAAAGTTAATCTGAAGTCCAAACACCTTCTGAAGAAAAAAGTGTTTAATTGTTAATTGTGTTGCTTTTATTTGTACGTCACGCACAGCGACATAAAAAAAAGAGATGGACAAAGCATCTCCACCTCCTTCTGTTGTACAAAAGTGAAGCCAAAATATCCAGTATGTTTGAAGCCCGACTATGCACACTCCAGATGACACACATTTAAAGTGTGTGCTACAGGGATCAAAACATAATTACAACAAAATTAGTTTGCAAAATAAATATTTTAACACACAGCAGCAAGAGAAGAACTGTGATTCAAGAGAAGCCAACAGCTGGAAAAACATATCTGAGATGTATTTTTATGATGATTAGTTTCAGGCCAGGCAGCATGGTGATGCAGAGGTTAATGCTACTGCTTCACAGCAGGAAGGTCGCAGGTTCACCTCCCGTCCTTTCTGGGTGGAGTTTACATGTTCTCCCTGTGCTCACGGGGGTTTACTCCGGTTTCCTCCCACAGACCAAAACCATGCATGTTAGGGTTATTGGTAACTCTTCAAATGTCCCTAGGTGAGAATGAGAGTGAATGGTTGTTTGTCTTTACGTGTCCCTGTGATGGACTGGAGACCTGTCCAGGGTGTCCCCCGCCTCTCACACAGTGACTGCTGGAGATAAACACCAGCTACCTGAGACCTGGGGAGGAAAAAGTAGGTAAAGAAAGTGGATGGATGTTTGATTGGTTGGTTGGTTGTAGGCTACATAGCCCAGCCCTGCCACAGATAAGTGTTCTGCCTGTTTAAATGTGACTAAAGTTGTCAATACTCGGTCCAAACGGGTCTGAATCTACAAACAAAACATCTGAGAACTACATTTTTTAAATCTTTTCACCAGAAAAAAAAAATCAACAGCTAAATGAAAAACATCCTGAATCCTGAAAAACCATCATTTGGATCTCTCTCTCTCTCTGTTGTGTCAATGAATTGAGGTCAGTGTATGAAAGTACAGTAAAGCATTTATTTAGATTGTTTTCTGAGCAGCAAAAGAAATAAAATTTGCTGTTTAAAGACTTTAAAGATCTTCTCCTTCCAGGCTTTGTATGAGGTTATCGCCTAACTTACATGATTTTTGTTTTTCTAGGTGTTCGAGATGCTGGTTAGTCCCGGAGACAACGTTCTCCTGGATGCTCCCACGTACCCGGGCACGCTCGCAGCTGTGAGTTCTTTTCTTCATCGTATCTCACACACACACACTGTGAGTGTGTAACTGCTCCTCTCTGCCTCTGCAGCTCCGGCCTCTTGGGTGTAACCTAATCAACGTCCCTAGCGATCATCACGGCATGGTCCCCGCAGCCCTGAAAAAGGTCCTGTCTCGCTGGGACCCGTCAGAGGTCCACAAGCCCAGCAGCACCGCCCCCAAGTTCCTCTACACCATCCCAAACGGAGGAAACCCCAGCGGGGCCTCCATGACGGCTGACAGGAAGAAGGAAGTGTACGAGGTCTGAAACGTCTTCAAAGTTCCGCGAACATGTCAGAGATGTGCAGATTATTAAAAAAGAAATTTAATTTTTGTAGAAAATGTTCAGTTTCTGTTTCTAAAAGCGATAACGTTGACACTTAGCTGGCCCGGCTGTACGACCTGCTCATCATCGAGGACGACCCGTACTACTTCCTGCAGTTTGAAAAGGTGCACACAGCTCAGCCCCCTCTCAGCCTGGAAGTTATGGATTAAGAACTAAGAACGAGTGAAATATTCCTCTCTTCGTCCGCTTTTCTCCTCATGTCAGCCGTGGGCTCCGACGTTTCTGTCTCTGGATGTTGACGGGCGGATCATCAGGACGGACTCCTTCTCCAAGATCCTGTCTTCAGGGTGAGTATCCGAATCGTTGTGTCTGTGCCAGTTACCGTTTAACTGATGTGCCTCGACAACTCTGGACCTGACCGCAGAAGGCTGGTGGCTTTCATTTCCACCAAAGAAGAAGGTTAACCTTCACAGCAGGAAAAGAAAGCCACCAGTCTTCTACACAACAAGTATTTAAATGAATTGTCATTTCAAGGCTCTAATATTTAGTTTAACCATAGTTAGTGACATGTTGAATGGCAGCATTGAAGTAAGACAGTAAATTGAAATTTAAGAGAGAGAGAGAGAGCCAGTTGAGGTGGTTCGGGCATCTGGTCAGGATGTCCCCTGGATCCCTCCCTATGGAGGTGTTCTAGGCATGTCCAACTGGGAGGAGACTCTGGGGGAGACCCAGGATGTGCTGGAGAGACTATTGCCCCTTTTTTTACCGGCTCTGAAGGTCCCGACTTCACTCTACTTGGCTTGCTTTGCACGCGTTTCCACCGGCATTTTTTTGGCCGGTCCCTGCTTTCATGGGTGGCACAAGCTTCGCTCCTGTTCACTCATTGGTCGTGGGTGTGACCAGATGCAAGCATGAACAGCGAACGTAGGAATATAAACAACAGCGTTAGCTTATCCTGCAACGTTTATGCCGTCGGTCCCCCTGCTGAACGCGCTGTAAAGCCTGAAATGTCCGGCAGATAACAGCTGTCCTACTCCACGCAACAATCCCGGCATCCAGAGCATTTCTTCCACTGCGCCTCTCTTCCTGAAGTCTCAGGAGAATCCCCATAAGTTTAAAAAACAGCAACAACACAGAGCCAACATTGTCCATCCGTTGTTTCCACAAATGGCGCCAAGTTTCGGTAGCGCACACTCCCCCCAGAGTAGAGTACAGTAGAGTGGTACTTCTGAAATAGAGCCAGCCATATGTCTCTCAGCTGGACTGGGAACGCCTTGGAACCCTCCTGGAAGAGCTGGAAGAGGTGGCTGTGGACAGAGATGTCTGGGCCTCCCTGCTCAAGCTGCTGCCCCCACGACCCGACTCTGGACTAAGTGGTAGATAATGGACGGAGGAATAATGTCGCAATCAAATGTTTTCCTAATGTCGCACAGTCCTGACTCAAAGGAATCATCTCAGATGTGAGCTGTGTGTGCTGTGTTTGCCAAGAGAAGACAAACAAAATGTTATGTACATTATAACATGCCATTAATACTTTTGCACTTGAAGGCCGCTCACATGGAAACAGCGTTTGGTGACTGCGCAAAAGGTTTTCTACAATTGTTTTAGCCTTGTGTTCACACAGAAAAAGCATTTCAGAAATTCCAAAGCTGTATTTTTACAAACAGGTTTGAGAGAGAAAATAAAATCGTAGGTAGAGGCATAAAATGTTCAGCTGCAGGCAGCCAGTTGAATGTCTGAATAAAGTTAGATTAAAAACTTGTGATAGATGATCTGAGTCCTCACACTCGTCTTTGTCAGGCACAGTTAGTGTTGATTGTTCGCAGCGTTTTTCCAATTAACCTTCCTGTTTCTCTGAAATCCCGTGTGTGAGGTCCACAGAGCGTTAAATCTGCAGAAACCAGTGAAGTTGTGTTTAATCTGTTCATCATCAGATTGAAGACAGAAGTTAATGTTTTACTTTGAGTGTTGTTCACGGCGAAAGCCGAGCTTTTTGTTTCTGTCTTTGATCACTGGCCTGTGTGTGTGTGTGTGTGTGTTTTAAGCCTGAGGATAGGTTTCGTGACCGGTCCCAAACCGCTGGTGGACAGAATCGTGCTGCACATCCAGGCCTCCACGATGCACACCAGCACCTTCACACAAGTGAGAAAAGCTTTCATTTCACCCCTCAGCTTGTCTGTGTGCTCAAATCAGTGTTTTCCATCACTTTAGGAGCAGTTTCCTTCTTTTTGTTGGGGTTGGAATCTTATGTAAAAAAAGTATAGTTGCACAATAAATTGCAATCTCATGTTTTTACTCAATCGTGCAGCTCTGCTAAAGAAGGGACTATCAACACCTTACAAATCCTTGTGCTGCAGGAATCAAAGAGCCTCATTCTGCAGCGTGTTTTTTACAGACTTTAATAACAGCACCGAAGCAGAACAGCATCATCCCAGACTTACTCCAGTCTCTGTTGCTCTGCAGCTGTAGCCAGAAATAATCTAACTAATCGGAGACGAGCCGCGAGCTGTCACACCACACACAGACACGGCGGGAAAAGGTTTGCTAATTTGTGGGAAAGCAGCAGCTGCCTAGGAGGTGTCGTTCGGAGCCGAGCACTAATTAGGAAAAAGGCTTCAGCCTGTTTGGGCAAAAAGATTTGCCTTTCTCTTCTTTGACGCAAACAGAAACATAAAGAGTCTCAGTGTCTCTAACTGCACTGTGAGGGGAAAAAAAAGGATTCAAAGGTTTATTTCACTGCATTTTTCAATAATTTGGTCCCGCATGCAGCAGTGCAGAGCGGTGCCATCATTCAAGCATAATCTCTGCCTTCCTTTCAGCTCATGGTGTCTCAGCTGCTGCACACCTGGGGACCAGAGGGCTTCCTCCAGCACATAGACAGGTACCACCCTTCCTGCACGACCGGTTTGTCCGGGTCAGGATTAAAGTGACGCCTGCAGTTAATGAGTCAAAACCCTTGTCCCACTTGTTCCCTCTGTCCTCGCAGGGTGATCGGGTTTTACAGGAAACAGCGTGACGCCATGATCAGCTCCGCAGACAAGTGGCTCAAAGGTCAGTGAGCTGACGGACGGTAAAACCAGACACCCATCAATAGGCTACCAGAACGGTTTTATTAAAGTGTTAAAGCCATCACCGTGAGATTTTGCTCTGTGCAATACAATCACACACATGTTTTACTCTAACAGATGTTCATTGAAGTAAGCCTCTTAGTTTAATTTTTATTGTTAGAAATAGATCTTTTCTTTTGTTTGTTTCTGAAAACTTCTACCTGATGTTTATGGAAGGAGAAACTCACCATTTACTGCTCGTATGCTTGACAAACTCACTATTGATCTGAGACTTAAGGCACGAAATAATCTATATTTTTATGTCAAAAGACTAATAGTTGCACAAAAGTCACTTCATATTAGTGCAGTAAAGATTTAATTGTGACATGAAGCTGTTGCAAAGTGATCTCACTGTGTTAGAGGGAGGTGAAAGCACAGCACGATAAAGGAAAAACCACACACTGCGTTTGTCACTTTCAGACATTTTATGTTGCGTTTGTTATTGTCGTGATGAACACATGACATCCCCGTGCCGTGCAGATGTTTGACCCCAAAAAAAAACAAAACAAAAATAAATCCTCAAATTTGCAGTGAATAACAGCAGGGAGGAGCCAGATGCTGCCACAGATGAAGTCCCTGCAGAGGTGGCTGCGTTTGCTGGTTCGGATGAAGCAAGTGTTGAGAAAGTCTAACAGAAAACATCTTCATGGTGAAACACGACTCATCCAAACTAATTCAAACCTTAAACTGTATTTCCACAGACTCAGTGATTCTTTTGTATCGATGCCATCGAAGACATGATTACATCGTTATAACAAAAGACTCAGTCTTCATTTGTATAATGTTAAAGTCTTTTTGTACGCCTAATGGTATGAGTTCGATACAACAGGAAGAAGAAATGCTGAATTCTTGATTTTATTTTATTTTTGAACAGACTAACCGTCCTCGAAGCAGAGACAGAAAAACAAACCGCCCTTGTTCAGCTGTGTAGGATTTGTCACCTTGTGACTTCGTCATGAAACAAAAAGCCACATTATTTTTATTTTTTCATTCTATGTGAACTTTAAACAGTGTCCATGTGGCAAACGAAAAGTTTATTAAGCTCCAGAAGTGTGTCTCTATCTCGTTGGTTTAGAGAATATCGCAAGAAACATATAAAGCAAAAGAAAAAAAACAAAGGTTTGCTTCGAGTAATTTGATCTGAACTTGATGCAAAATAAGACCAAAACAAACATTTCCCTAATGTGAAAATACAAAATGAATAAAATGTTAAACACTAACATCTACCTTCTCAGCTAGTTGAGTAATAGTGTGGGGAAATAATGCTTGATGTCAGGGAAATTCACAAACGTATAGTTGTGTCAGAGCGCTGATTATATGACACAACTGCCTGCCATACGGCACATCTCTGCTGCAGTCTTATGTGATGACTCTGAGCTTTTCCACACAGTTGATTTGAAACAAAAAGGCAGGACTCTTCAGCTTCTGCCTGTTTTTTCTGAACCAGTCGTTCATGTTGTGTTCGACGCTGAGCGTTTAGCATCTTCCTCCGCTTCGTTTCTGTCGTAGCAAAATGCATTGAAATGCAACGTGCATCCACAGTGGCGATCATGGGCCCAACGTCTGTGCTGCCATGAATCAATACGAATATATGAACAATTACACTCCGAAGAAACAGGTCTGTTCTGAATTGACGAGCTAATGGCTAGTCTGAGCAGAGCCAAGACCAAAGTGGATTGATGTCGTCTTAAAAACAAAAATTTCACAGCAGTTCATGATAACACTATTTTATAAACTTTTACATTGCTGTCGTTTGCATTACTCTGTTACTGACATGGAATTCTGTGGTTATTTGCAAACACCAATAGCAGCAGCAGCTGGCTGTAGCACTTGTGATGCAGGCTGGGGCAGGACTTGAAGAAATATAATAACAAAACTGCACGTTAAAATCTCTGAACTGTCTCTTCATTATCTTTCCAGGTTTTGCGTTACCAAGACAAAGCAGGTCGGTCCGATCAGGATCTTATGCTGGCTTCTCCCCGGTTGGTTTTAGCTGTAGTTAATGTTTTAACATCCATAATAACATATTATAGCAGAACTAAATATCATTTTACTCCAGACTTTAACAAAAAAACCTGCCTTTACCACCTTTCGTAAGTGCTATTAGTTTGGTCGTTTTGGTCGACTCTTTCTTGATGTAAACGGCAGCAGGCGTGTGGTTCATCGAATCGCCTGCTGAATATTTTCTGAACGTGTCGGCCCATTTCCAGATCGCTGTCGCGGCTGTCCTCCCACATCCTTCTTCATAACTAACAATCACGCTTCAGCAGCGCACTCACCGGGCAGGAAGAAATCTGGATGAATCACTGTTGACAGATAATAAACCCGCTCATGGAAAGAGTCATCTCTTTTTAGTTCATTGAAGGGATTTGCGCTGTAGGAAGGAATGTATTTATAGTTCATCAGAAAAGGACAGCCCGAGACTCCTTTTGCTTCTGATTTGTGTGCAGATGTGGCCGAGTGGCACGCTCCGTCAGCTGGCATGTTCCTGTGGATGAAACTGAAGGGCGTAGCCGACACCCAGCAGCTCATTATGGAGAGAGCCTTGGAGAAAGAGGTTAGCAACGCACAGCTCAGCCTTACTGTCGTCTCATTAAACCCTCCACACAGGATTCAACTAAGACCACCCACCTGCTGCACTCTAACTCTCTGACTGCAGGCACCTCAGACGTATCTCTGTGTGTGGAAATGTGTTGCACCAGGGCTCAGCAGAGCGTAGGATGGTGCATGTGAGGCAGCCGGTGTTCACACCGCAAGCTTTTCCCTCCCACGCACACAGAGGATTTGTAAAACCCTGCCGAACAATGGCTGATTGGCCGTGTTTAACAACGAGTGGGTGCAGTCAGGCTTTTCCCGAGGACTTGTCTCATGAGTGGCTAAAGCCCTCACACCGCAAATATTAAACACATCATGTTGTACAGCAGCAATTCTGAAAAAGCTGGGACGTTGTGTAAAATGTGAATAAAAACAGAATGCAGTGATCTGCAGATCTCATAAACCCACATTCTATTCACAGTGGAACGCAGTAAACATGTTTAAACCAAGAAATTGTGCCACTGTTTGAAGAAAAAAAGTAATTTCAGTAAATGGTCTGCACTTGAAAAGAGTGTTCAAGGACCCCAAAGCTCTTCACACTACAATCAGTCATTCACTCATCCACACCCTGATGGTGGTCAGCTACATTGGAGCCACAGCTGCCCTGGGGCGGGCTGACAGAAGTGAGGTTGCCATCACACCGGCACCACCGAACCCTCTGACCACCACCAGTAGGCAAGGCAGGTGAAGAGTCCTGCCAAAGGACACAACGGCTGAGACTGATGGGGCGGGGGTTTAAACCAGAAACACTCCAGTTACAGGACTAACCCTTACCTCCTGAGCCACTGCCACCCTACTTGATGGAAGCAACACTTCTCAAAAAACTTGGGACAGGGGCAACAAAAGGCTGTAAAAGTTAGTGGTAGTTATAGGTTAATTGTCAGAAGGTCAGTAAGAAGACAAGGGTCTAAAAAGAGCATTTTAAAGAGACTGAATCTCTCAGAAGTAAAAATAGGCAGAAGCTCAGCAGTCTGTGGAAAACTGTGTCTAAAAAAAGTCAAACAATTTCAGAATAATGTTCAACAACGGTAAATTGAGAAGACTTTGACTATCCCATCATCTACAGTTCATAATACGATCAAAAGATTTCAAGAGTCTGCAGAAATCTCTGAGCTCAAAGGACAAAAGGCTGAAAGTCAATATTGCCTGTTGTCAGCACACAGGTCAAAAGCCTGCCTCTCTGATGGTATGGGGGTGCATTAGTGTTTCTGGCATGGACTGCTTACACATCTGGAAAGACTCCATTAATGCAGACACATATTCACAGGTTTTAGACCAACATCTTGTCCCATCCAGTTGACTTTTTCAGGGAAGACCTTGCATACTTAGGCAAGACAACATTAAACCTCTGACTGCCTCCATCACAGCAGCAGAGCTTCAGAGACGAGTCCAGGAGCTGAACTCAGCTGCCTGCAGTCCACACCTCAACAACTGAGAACATCAAGACACCAAACAATCCAACAAAGAGCCAGGACGGCTGAGCAGCTGGAATCCTCCATCAGAGCAGAATGGGACAACGTTCCTCCAAAACCTCCAGCTGCTGCTCTCCTCAGGTCCAGATGTTCACAGACTGATGGTAGAAGAAGAAGGAAACATGGTCCTGTCCAAACCCTTTTTTTTTAGATGTATGCAGTGTTGATGTGCCATAAAATTCCAAATTACCTTATTAAAAGAAATGGTCCAGTTTCACACCATTTAACATTGGATATGTTTACCATATTCCATTGTGAACAAAATATGGGTTTATGAAATTTGCAAATCATTGCCTTCTGTTTTATTGACATTTTACACAACATGCCAGCTTTTTCAGAATTGGGGTTGGGATTAAACAGAGGTACTGATGCTGGAAGTTGACCTCTGAACCGCAAGTATCCAGCATCAGGCTTCATTCTTCTCCAGTTTTAGAGCTGTGATACTTTAAATGTTATTGGTGGTTGTAAGGTTGCTGTTTAGTGTGTAAAGATGTGTTTGTGTACATTAAAAGGTGCTGTTGGTTCCCGGTGGTGTGTTCATGATCGACAGCAGCGAGCCGTGTCCATACGTCAGAGCGGCCTTTTCCCAGTCCACACCGGAGCAGATGGATGAGGTTTGTGCACAAATATTAACACAAAAACACAAACAGGCAAACTGACCGTCGCCTTTGTACTTCTGTCTGCAGGCCTTCAGAAGACTCTCTCTGCTCATCAAAGACGCTCTGTGATAAGAGTTTAATCTTTCTCAGGAGCAGATTAGGTACTTTTTACTTTATTCTCTGTGGTAATTGTTACATTAATCTAAAGGTGTGACCGCACACTAGATTTTAACCAAAGATTTAAAAAAGGATCAGTGATTTTTATTCACGTTTATTTGAATGTATAGATAAAAAAAGAGTAGCAAAGACATACAAAAAAAATCAACATTTTGTAACTGTATAGCTCCACCTTCACAGTGAATGTCTTTATGTACAAAAAAGTAAAGAAACTTTTTTAAATCACTGAGTCTTTCTCTGATGTTAAACTGAGAACAACGGGACAGCTGACTCAGTCAGACGTTTACAGATCTAAGGGGTGAATTCAAACATCCAGTGAAAAAGAGATGTTTTTAATAATCTGTCCCCTGAACAAAGAAACGATCAGCCATAGGGCTTGTTTGACACGTCTGCGTCCTGAAATCATATTTGTGTAGGAAGTTCTACAAGCAGTGCCCCGCCGCTGAGTGTCTTGAATGGTGAATGTTGCAGATATTTATGACAAACACATGAAACTGACACTTTCACAGGGAGAACGTTGTGGGTTTTTGGGGTATACCGAGACATACTATTGCTGTAATCTTGGGCATACAGATATACGTCTTTTAGTGTTAATATTGTTTGATTTCAAGAACTAAAGCACCAAGAGAGACACTCTAACAGGCCGATGGTGTTTAGCTGCACGGACATGTTCATAAGTGTTTTGGATCGGCTAAAACAAAGTTTAGAGAAAGTTTCAGAAGGGATGAAGCCTTAAATGACATCTTTGTTGAGAAAGATTTGGAAGGAGAACCTATATGCCTTATGGTGGTGATAGTTCACTGTCCGAGCGGCGCAGAGGGACGTATCCTGGTGAGAGGAGGGAGCAATTTTATCCTCCACCAGGCACAGTGGCAGAGTCAGAGGGTGGCCAATGGTGGCCTTGGCCAACATAAATTAATTTTTGGCCACCTCAGTCATTTGGGAAAACTTTTCTTTTTACCCAATTTTCAATAGCAACCTTACTTATGCCTAGACACATCCACACACCAAAATGGAAGTCGGTACCTCACTTATTTTTAAAGTTCTTCAGCTCACAAGATGAACCGAACAGACGGACGGAGGGTATTTCCAAGTTCCCCTCTTCGCGTTGTGACAGAGCCAACAGGGCGTCAGATTTAATTTCATTCTCTGATTTCTGATCAGCCTCTTGTTGCCAGGCTTGGGCACGTTATCTGAACAGCAACCTGAGCTGATTCCACCGGGAGGGTCAATTGTCACGGCATCGATTCCCAGTGAGCCTGAGCTAAAGTCTGGTCTGGGAGCAGGTAAGAGGAGCTGACAACTGTGGCGAGCGTCTATTCAGCCCAGTTTGATGGAAACCCGCTGCTAACAAGCAGTTTTTATCCAGCTGTGTTGGCTTTAGTCCCACGCTTGAAACGCAGCGGGACTAATAAAAGATATTAGAGCATAAGTGCATTAAAATGTTGAACACTTGTTGTTCTTGTTGAAATTACTGGCATGCAGACTGGAGGGAACCAGCACAAATATGGAGTGTGTACTCAGAAACGAGAGCATTATGGAAAGTAGATCAATCTCTTTGGTCCTGATAGGTTGTAACGTTTTGTCATTGCACTCAAAGCTCTAACATTTGACTGATCCTTAATTTAAATTCTCACCAGTCTGTGAGAAACTGTCAAAAATAGTGGGACATTTGCAGAATGTTGTTCAACAAAACACTGGGAAAACACTGCATCATCGAGTTTCTGTTTTCATTTACATTTTCCACAACATCCTACCTGTGCTGGAGCTGAGGGTTGTAATTGTTCATAAGTTTTCCACAAAACGCCACTCAAAAAAAGCTGAACTATCCTTTTACGTTTTATGGATGTGTAATGTGTGTCTGTAGTTTTGTAAATGAAACCCTAGGTAAGAGTAAATAAAAATGTTTTTGGTTTTTTTGCATGTTTTACAGACTGTTTTAACCCAGCATCAAAAGACCTTACTCTAACTCATAATGGTGCTAATAAATCAGCCGTTAAGCTTTGGAAAAATAACACCAAAAGCAACACGATGAGTCTTGTTTTCATCTTGATTTAAAAGCCTGCGCGAGCGACGATCAGACAGCAGTCTGTGCCGAGAACAACCGGCTCCATCTGTTTGCTTCTCCTTTGCTCAGACTTTCTCCCCGCTGTGCTCAGATGTGGCTCTTTGGGCTTGAGACCGACGGCGCTCTCTGAAGGGGTTCGTGCCTCTTCATCTGTGAAGGAGGGTACGGTCAGGGAGGTGGAGCGGTAATAAGGTTCTTACAGAACGTGCATCTGTGGTGGAGAGAGTAGCCAATCCTCAAGTAAAACCTTAAAGGGGAAATCAAATAAAATTTTAAAATAACAAGTTTTCATGTTTTTCTTTTAGTTAAACACGATCATAAAACCCTCCAGTGCTCCGTTTATCTGATTTCAAACTTTAATGACTTGTTTCTAGAGGATGTTAGTATTATGTCAGAATTCTGAGGCGAGATGATTGTGTGGGCGGAGTCACCTCCCTGGTTGGTGACGTAGGAGGCGGGGCCAGCTGCTGCAGACCTCTGTAGGACACTGAGGAGGTTAATGTCTCAGTGTTTATCAGGGAACATGAAAAATGGTCTGGAGTGATGCTGTCGGGAACCGGAGCCCCACATTTCACCAGAAGAACCCGAGAGGTTTACAGTGAGGTCACACAGACTGCGAGGAGTTTCTCATCCAGACAGCGGGAGGAGGCCGGTGCCGTTCGACAGGTGGTGGTTCTTCTGTTGAGGTGGTTCTCTTCAAAACATTAGCTCCACAGTCAGTCAGCAGACTTTGGGTTGTAATTTTCACCAGGAGCTAAACTCCAGGCCTCGAGGGCCGCTGTCCTGGGAGTTTAAGGTTTTTCTGCCCAAACACACCTGAATCAAACGGTTTAATCACCTCCTCACCAAATCATCAAGTTCTCCAGGAGCATGGCAACAAGTCATCTATTTAAACCAGGTGTTTTAAAGCAAGAACGCATCTAAAACATGCAGGAGAGCGGCCCCCGAGGAACAGAGTTTGACACCTCTGAGCTAAACTAACCACATCCATCCAACCTTCTTGTCCTTCTTGAAGCTAAAGAACGACTCAGATGTTTGAGTTTCAGTCAGTTTACAGAATTAATTACAACAAACTGAACCATTTCACCCCCACACTGTCTGGATTTACTGTTTACTGCCTTGTTTGGCTTGCGATATGTCACACTTCTGAGGGATCATGGAAAATACCGAAGAGACCCAAGTAATCATTTTGATCTTTTATTGTTCAATTTTATATTAGTGTAAATATTTTAAAATGAGAGACTTTTATGACTTTCTTTTGATTTGTGTTAGCTTCAAAACACTTTCTTTCCTCCTTAATGAAGGTCGGCTTCCTTTGAACTACTGGAGGTAAAACCCAGTTTTGACCTCACTTGGATTGTTAACACTGAAGAAAAATCTGATTTTTTTATGACCATTTAATTGTTTTAGACGTGAACTGACAAGCAACAAAATTTCCTTTTAAATATTCAGAAGTTTGTGGAGAAAAAGGAACAGATTAAAGGAACTAATTTTCACCTGAATGCACGAAAACAAACACACACCCTTTTACAAATGGAGCGTTATGGATGGAGTTATTGAGCTTAGGTCTTGGTGCTTCATGTTGATTTTTAGACGCAGCTTCAAGGCTGTTACTTCTCCACTAACAGTCTGTATGACCCTGAATCAGTCTCTGTTTACAAGCCCTTTGGTTTTCTGTCTTTATTTTCTTCCTGGAATCGTGATGAAGTGCCGCAGTCAGCTTTTTAGATTGAATGGCTCTTAACCACATTCCATTTACGTGTTACTTTATGTTGGATCAGGCCAAGCACTGCACCACAGGATTAAATGGGCTTTAGTGAGCAGCTTTTTCAGTGAAAGGCTCAAGGCCAGCCTGAACAAATACTCCAGAGAAGTACAGATAGGTGACCGAAGATAAACATGTATTATTTAAGGTCAAACAGATGCTTACAGATTGAGTATCTACAGCTCAGTTCACCCAGTATATGAGTCACTGCAGCCTGAATCTGTTCGGTACGTCTGTTATTTTTGTTTTGTTCAACAAAAAGTCCTCTTTCTATTGTTTAATAAGGAATGTCAGCACTAACGAGGCCATTTGTTAAAAGAGTTATTGCTCCTGTAGCTGTAGGTTTTTAATTGGAATTTGCAAACAGGTGACCAGGTAGCCAAGAAATGTTGGTTCCATTATGGTCCAAATGCTGCACGGTCTTTTGGGAATTAGGAAGTGTTTATCAGTAATTGTTTACTAAAATGAGTTACTTTAGGTCATTATAGAGACCATTTTTCTTTGGCATTTGTCTTGTTTTATCCCGATCCTGCCCAAATTAGGCTTTGATCATGATCATGTGCTGAGAGGAAATTAGGTAAAGACAAAAAGTAGGGCTACAATTGTTTGGTAAAATCTGGAGCCAAGCTAATGTTCCTTCTCTGTATTTTGATGTGATAAGTATGGATGTTCTTGCCCCCTAGTGGCACAGCATGGATACTGCAGCGTTTTTGTTTAAACGTATGAACGGAGACATAATACGAAGATCTGTTTAAAAAGTATATTGTTAGTAGTACAGATGGGGTCTTAAAGATCTTTAAAGATTGCAGTCATTGACATAAAAATGATCTCTGGTTCCTTTCATTGTTCACAATTGAAACCAGCCATATCAAGGGTTGCCATGTTGTATATTTGGAACCTGAGTTTGCACTAAGGAAGCCCAGCCTACTCTCCCGTATACAATTATGGTGTCACATGACCTTTTTTTTTAGCATAAAATAACTAATTACAGCTAAACACATTAGAAAAATAAACAACTGAACATACAGCAGCAAGGTAAGAACTACAACCAGAGTCAACACCTAAAACAAACAAACAAAAAAATCTCATTTAAAACCTGAACTGGAACCAGGGAAGATTGGTCCGGTTCTGGATTCGACTTCTGGTTTTTACAGCAGAGGTAAAAATAGACCTATAAACATATACTTTCTTTGTATGTAGAGTTGAAAGACGTCTTTACTCCTCTACACACAGTATTGGTGTTTTTCTTTAGACATCAAATAATTAAAGATAAACAGATTAGAGAAAGACATATTTGGGCATACAACAACTACCTGAGAACCATGTAAATCATTAGAAGTCAACTTCTGAAAAAAAAAAGTTATCTGAGGTGTATTTATGTTTTAATCAAGAAAATGTCCCATTTGTTTACGTGGAAAGTAAAGCCAGCCTGCAGGGGGCGCTCGTGTTGTTTCAACTTCCTCTTTATGTTTTTGTGTCTAGTTTCTAATGTTTATGATTATAAAACATATCCTGTATCTGTTAAAGCTCCAAAACATTAAGAGTTTAGTACAGTCCAACAATGACAGAATCAGGCTTGCCCAAATGTGGCTAAAGTCGGCCATTTTGAGCTCAAATGGATGTAAATTTATAAATAAAAACCATGACAACCAGGGGAAAACCAACAGTTGCTCCGTTAGGTTGATTCTGACTAATTGCTGAGTCTGACCCTCAGTCTTGTTCCATATTTCCGGCTCTTGACCTACAAATTAATCATTTAACTCGTAGAAATTAACGTTTCAAAGCTGGTTTACGATTATTTCTTAGTAACGTCTATTTGTTAGTTCGGGACGATTTAAAGAAAGAAAAAAAAAGCAAACAAAACCAATCGGATAATTTGCATTGCAAAGGAAGTGCAGCCCAATCCGCCGGGCGGTGTTTCCTCCCATTGTGTCAGAAGCACCGCCAGGAGCGAGATCCCGGAGGAGGAATAACACACTCCGAGCATCCGCTGGCGACTTTTCTACCAACCACTGGAGGTAAATGGCGAAAGTCTGTGATGTAAGTATGAAAATGAGGGGTTTTCTCCAGGGGGAAGCGGGTGGTTTGTTCGGCCGATGCTGAGTCGGCTGTTCGCGGACCGCCGGGTTCTCGCTGCTGAGGAGGAGGAGGAGGGTTAACGTTACCTCTGTTCTCGGTAATAAATATGTATTTTATTCGCTGTATGTTCATGTACCGACTGCTACACGGGGCACGGTGTGCTCCGTCAATCCTCGGTGAGGACAGCGGTTGTCTGTCAGCAGCTCGCCGCGACACACTTCTCGAGTTCTCCCCCTCACTGCATGGAACCGCTTTCCAGCACGTAGCCGGACCCCGCAACCATTTTTTTAACGTTGTTGTACGGCTGAGGCGAAACTGCATCGGTCCGAAACCTCGACGGTTCTCCCGTATGTGACTGAAACAAACGGTTAGCCGTTAAATGGCTGTTTTACGGCTCGAAACGGGTAGCGACGAATGTGGGTCAACGAAGTGAACCAGAACGTAGACGGAGCCCACGCAGCGCTCCGTTATACGGCAGTCTGGCTTTGTTTTCACACTAAACCTGCAGTGAAACCGACAAAATAACGCAATATAACGTCATCTAACGCCGATAATCGATTCGAACCGTTTTATCGGCTATAAATGCACATTCGCCCCCAGCGAGCAGACGTTACCTAACGGGGTGTCGGGTTAAACGCTGCTGTTTTGTAACGCCGCCGTGTTTAACTGTGAATGCAGGTCCGGCTCGGTAACAGAAAGGTTTTATAAGAGCCGACTCGAATAAAGAATAAAGCTACTCTGCTGGGCTTGTCAGGACATAGACAGACCCTGATTTTCATTCAGCAGGAAAGAAAAATGCAAATAAACAGAAAGAAACCAGGAAACTCTGCCACTTGTACTTGAATAAGACTAAAATTATTCTCAGCTTCCTAAAAAACAAATGCAGTTTCGTGTTTTTCAGTATAAAATGGATTTGTACCAAAGGTATGTCAATCTATTCTTGTAATATTTAACATATCATCCCTGTAGACTGAAAGATGAACAAATAAGGACTATTCGAAACTATTAAGAGACTAATTTAGCATAGATGCATGAAATGGCGTTAAATTAGCTGCAGTTTGTGTCTGAGCAGCTGATCGCTCAGGTGTGTTAAAGTGATGAACAGTTAATATCTTACCTGTCACAGGTAGCTCTTTGAATATCTGATTAATTTTGACCTGATTGATAAACTAATGTCTAGTCCGAGCAAAGTCAAGCCTAAAGCCTCATGGTTCGATTATAAAATGATTAGTGATGCATTTTGATTATCTTGAAACTTGAATGACTGCAGTGCATCAAATCAGCGTTTGAATAAACAGATTTATTTATTATTGTGCACTCTTTTATACAGTTAGCACAGATGCTAACTTATCACTAGAAACGCCACAGAAGAGCTAACAGGATGAGCATTGTTTGTCACTGAAGATTTATACACCGATCAGACGTTTCAAGGTCATTTCTAAAGAGTCGTGGTAATGTCAGCTGTTATTTAGACCACGCCGCCTAACAAAATGGATTTTCGGCAGTGGAAAATGAACGTCCATGTCTGTGATGCATCTGACATTAGATTTTACCTCCCACCCCTAGTCTTTAAACAACTCCAGTGTCAAAAGTTTTAAAGCTGTTCATTAATTATTCTGTCAGAAATACTGCTGCCCCCCGGGCTGCACAGGAAATGCTACAGCTACAACTCTGTAAGGTGAAATTCAGAGTGAGTTAAAGGTTAATAAGGTTGGAGGTGTTTTAAGAGCAGCCATCCACTCTGGTCTTTGCCTCTGCTCATATTAGCTGTTAGCTCATCGGTCGTTCTGCAGGTAAGATACCCCACTTCAGAAGATCTGAACTGTCACTTTAAGCTATGCTCTGCCTCTGTTCACCTTGTCGCAGTGAGATGTTTCCCGGCGCACAGCTGCGTACCACACTGCCTTCCACTGTCAGGAGATAGCCAGCATGCAGGATGGAGCGGCCGAGAGGAACGACACCGTCTCTTCTCCGCCGGGCGATGCGCCAACGGCTTCTGAAAATGCACCGGGCCGGCGGGTCCATCCTCCTCGTCCTGGTGTCTCTCGTGGCCCCTGGCGCCGTGGGGGCCTTCTCTGCGGACGCGCCGGGGAACGGCACGGAGGGCGGCAACGTGACGCGCGACGGGTTCGTCCCGGTTGTGTTCAGCGGAGCGAGCCAGATAATCGCCCGCGAGGGCAGCTGCGTGCTGATCGACTGTAACGTCACCGGAGACCCGTTTCCCAGCATTCAGTGGTTCAACTCGCACGGACGCCGCCTGGACACGGAGACAAGTGGTGAGTTTGATTAACTTTACTCTCACCAGGAGTTACTTGTTAGTTAACTGTAGATCCATTATCATCCGATACAGAAAAACCTCTGGAGTTTTATTAACGCAGTGACAGAATAAAGACTGCTGAGACTCCATCTGGTGGATTTTTAGTAATCAGGGGAATAAAAATACTTCAAAACTATCATACATATCATACCTCCTTTTTTCTTTTTTTTGAGGGTTGATGTAAGATCTGAGCTATAACTCTCTCACTGTGAATTACCAGATGAAGGAAGTTGATTTTGTCATCAAGTCCCCGTTTAAGAAATAATCCTAAAAACTATATTTTCCACTGAGCTGGCTCAGAGTGGATTGATGCTTGTTTGGTTATTTTCCAAAGCAAACATTTGGTGAAAGCTCTCATGAAAAATGGCAGCTTGTGTCGACCCACAGAATGAGCACGGAGTCGGTAACTGAAACACCCGAGACGCCTCCACAGCACCCCGGACCCAAGGCAGCGCTCGGTGAGAAGGGTTTTATTTTCCGCAGACTCTCCCTTTTAATAATGCAGAGGAGGAGGAGGGGCTTGTTGTTGCGACGCCTCTCCCGCACCGACCTGTTGAAACCTGCCATCCCAGAGAGCACGGGTGGCTTTGTTATCACGACCTAAAAACCCAGAGCACCGTCTGCACCGTCACACAGCTGCTCCCCTGGGCTGCACTCAGGAATAAGACTAGAGAGCTTCACTTTTCCCTGCAGAAAACAGCAGAGCTGTAAGCAGCAGTGTCACCAAACGGCTGCTGGTGCAGGTCCCGTGTGTATGTGTGTGTGTGTGTGTGTGCTGTCTTCTTCTTGTAGCGTTGGGCAGCACATCAGTCATCCTGTGATCCTGGTAGTGGAGGTAAAATTAGAACTCCTGCTCTCGCCTCGAAAGGCGGACGGCTGGGACGCAGTAAGTCGGTCAGGCTGCACTTCCTGAAGGCCCATTCATCTCCTCCCGAGGATACCAGTATGGGAAGTTATTTGTGATTGTAGAGCAGAGGCACCAGCAGGAATGTTGTCTTTCTGTAGGCGTCTAGAAGTCCATCTTAACTCCCACACAGCAGAGACAGAGAAACAGCGAGGAGGAGGTGATGTTAAATTCACTAAACCTTAAAGGCCGAACAATCCTTGGAGGAGTTCACGACTTTCAGCTTCTAACACACCACAGTTTAGCTCGACATCTGTCAAATGGACTTAGATGTAATCATTCTCTGTCTGCTGTGGCAGCCATCTTGAAAGTTTAATTTAAATCTGTCCGCTGCTTCGTGTGGCATTTTGCCGACGCTACAACCGAACGAACATGCGGGCAGAACGATTCTGGCTTTCAGCGGCGGGTTTTCTGCCTGCAGAGCCTTCAGAGGGATTCTCAACCAAAATTAGAGAAGATGGATGACGGTGATGGATGTCAGACGTCCTGACATCTTGTGGAAGAAAAAACAGGACGGCACTAAATCATCTGTGAAGAACAATAAACCTCCCGGCTCCTCCTCAAAGGCTCACTTCTGAACGTGTTGTATCTTGTTTGTAAAATGTTAATAAGCTTGTTGTTGTGCTGCAGTACTTCTTACCTCTGCGGAGTTAACAGGCTCAGTTTGATGTACTGGATCATATTTCAGAATGGAAAAAAACATCTTAAAAAGCAGTGAAATGACTAAAAATCTACTTTTTTCTCATTTAATGTCTAATGAAGCTGCCAGAAAGGAAAAACTGCCTTCATTTTTAAAGAAACACACCTAAATTCTAGGTGTTATTGTGAAGTTGTTGTTTGCACCTGAGTGACAAGCAGGTGACACCACGAGTTAGATCAGTGCGGTGAGGACACGCAGCCAGGTGTTCAAACAGGTCCTGACCCTCCTGTGTCACCTCTCGTCCAGTCAGTAAGGCGGCTGTTTGGACCGATAATAATCTGAATCAGTACAGTCCATCCTCTGCAGAGTTTAAAGGAACAGTTCAAGGTTTACTTTGCACTAAGGGAAAGGCATTTACACAGCACTGGAGTATTTACTGTGGCATCGCTGAGCATCCATACAGACTCATTATGGGGATTTTCGGGGTTTGAAACGTGATTTCAGAGTCAGTTGCCTTTAGAGCGTGGGTCACATGGTGTATATCTCAGTGGCGTAGACATTGAGCACTGCACATTAAGTGGGTCAAACATCTTCCATCTTAAATCTCCCAGCTGGCCCGTTGCGTTCTGTCATCAATAAATCACACCAACGTGACATAAAGTTCAGTTACCTGTACACACATCAACCTTTTCAGCACTGTGACTACCTTGGTTGGTGGATAAGAGGTGTAACAGCAGCAGGTTGACTTAAACCTCCGTGACACTGAAACAGGAAGGTGTCTCTTTTGAGAAAAGGACTAATAAACCTCAGGGTGACAAACAGGAAGTTTCTGTTCAAACTTTATGCTTTTCGTTCTCATGGCAACCCTTTTGTGTGTCTGCAGGTGGGAAGTGGTGGCTGCTGGACAACGGGGTCCTCAACATCACCAGCATCGAGTTTGCAGACCGCGGGAAGTACACCTGCATGGCGTCCAACGTCCACGGCAGCTCCAACTGCACAGTGACCCTGCGGGTGGTCTTCACCAACGGCGACATGGGCATCTACTACGTGGTGGTGTGTCTGGTCACCTTCACCATCATCATGATCCTGAACATCACGCGCCTCTGCATGATGAGCAGCCACCTGAAGAAGACGGAGAAAGCCATCAACGAATTCTTCCGCACCGAGGGCGCCGAGAAGCTCCAGAAGGCCTTCGAGATCGCCAAGAGGATCCCCATCATCACCTCGGCCAAGACGCTGGAGCTGGCCAAGGTGACGCAGTTCAAGACCATGGAGTTCGCGCGGTACATTGAGGAGCTGGCTCGCAGCATCCCGCTGCCACCGCTCATCATGAACTGCCGCACCTTCATGGAGGAGATCCTGGAGGTGGTCGGCGTGGAGGAGATGAGGCACACCTTCCTCAGGCACGCCACTGAGGGGCGCCACGACGTGCCGAGCCGGCTCTCCTCCATCGGGGTGCGGGACGTCTTCACCATCCTGCAGGTGAGGGACAGGGAGCGCAGCGAGTCGCCCGCCGCCGACTCAGACAACTCCTCCGTCCAGGAGCAGCCGCAGCACATCGCCATCCAGGCGTCGGTCCACCCGCCGCTCGACACCGGGGGTTACTGCGGCGTGGAGCCTCCACAGCAGCCAGAGGCCCCGCCGTCTCCGCCGCCCCCCGCCTCCCCACCACCGCTGCCGGCCCCCGTTAAGCTGGAGGAGCAGAGCGAAGCCGAGGCTGACAAACCGGCCGATCAGAGCCCTCCCTGCCAGGTGTTTTATGAAAGCCATGTGTGACGAGACGCGGACGAGTGAAATATCCTGCTATGCATTTCCACTTGAAGACCACCGGAGGTCCACCGAACATTTTCATTTCTCTGTTTGCAAAGAAGCAATCACATTTTATTTATCTTTCCTGAACCTTTTACAAACATTCGTAGGCTCCTCTGACGAGAAGGAATCCGAAGCTTCTCAGACGTTTAAACCTTTCACGCTCGAATGTACACCGCAGGCGTCTTTAATAATGTAAGAAGCGGAGGATTGTATCGGGACGTTTCCATCCTCAGCTCAGCCGGTTGTTTAAGGAGGAGGGGAGCAGCGCGGCTGCTTTTAACTTAGTTTCTTACAGTGTTAGGATTTTTACCACTCGCTCCAGATATCTGCCTCAAGCTGCTCTCGCGCCGCTCGTTTCCTCACATCCAGGCGCCATTGCCGCTGTCCAGCTTTGCTCGGCTCCCACCGACACACGGGGAGCGTCTCGAGCAGGAAGTGCGTTTCCTGGAGCGCGAAGTGGTTTGACCGCCCCGGTTCGTCCCCCGTTTGTTTTCATCGTCAAATATTACGTTTGAAACCCGCCTCCCATCCCGACCCTAGCGTCCTCCGTCTTCTGCCGAGGCTTTACAAGTTGAGCTGCGTTTTCTTGCCTGCATGCTTTAAGTGAACACGGGGAGGCGTTCGACAGCTCGCTCTGGGACCTAAAGGACTCCTGGTGTTTCTGTCGCTGTTCGGCTTTACTGGTGCTCTTCAGATGCCTCTTTTGTTTTGTAGTGGAATAAAACGCAAGTGCTGTGCTTTAAGAGGAGAAAAAAAAGCAAGGATGTGTTTGTGTGTGTGTGTTTTTTTTTATATATATATATATATATACATACATTTCTGCATTTGGTACATCTTTGAGCTGTAGAGTTTCACATCAGGGTCTGATCAGGTCTTAAAGTTCAAACAATCAACAGTGAAAGCCATAATAGCTGCTGAAATACACCATTTTTCAATGTTTTAATAAGAATTTTTGTGCTTTTAACCCAGTTTCTACATCTTTAAATGATTGTCTGGAGGGTTAATGCAACTCAAAATCATTAGTTTTTGTAAAAAATTGCATTAAAAACAACAAATCTTCCTCATCTTTCTTTACAACTAAACTGAGCGATCAGCTGTGATCAGTTACAGAAATCCTCCCGTTCAGAGTTCGGATCATCTCAGCACGGATCGTTTCATCTGATCTCAGCCCCAGCCTTTTACCGCTCGACTTCCTCCCCAGAACGACTTGACTCCTGTCGACTCGTCTTCGCAGCTTTTAGTTCCCGTTTCTTTTCAGAAGAAGGACGTTATCTTTTAGCTTTGACCTGGTGGCTCTGACTCTGTTCACATCAGGGATTATTTTACTGACGCAATATTTGCAGAGACTGAAGTGAACTCCTCAAAGTTCAAACATAAATAAAACGACTCGTAATTGTTGGCAACAAAACCTGATTCTGCTGATTTCAGTCATTTATTACAAAAAAAGATGAAGACGTTTGGAAGTGGTTTATACAACCATCAAGAACTTCAAGGAGTGGTTCAGTTGCAGTGAAGGCGGCTTCAGGGCGCCCAAGAAAGTCGAGGAGGCGGCTAAAAGGTCAGGTCACCACCGGCGCAGGTGGGAGTTCATCTGAACGCAGTGAGACGGAGGAAGATGGCTCGGTGTCGAGAAGACACCTGTCTCCAAGAAGAACATCGAGGACAGACTGATGTTCTGGAGGAAGTCCAGGGAGTGGGCCAGAAGCCATACAGAAAGTTGAACATAAATTAAATGTCCTAAACTTCATCGAACTAGTGTGGCGTGATGAACAGGAAGCGCCAGTCGAGGCTGTCTCTTTGTCAGGGTGGTGGTAACCGTGGCAACAGGCCTGCTGTAACACGAAGGTAATGAAGGATCAGAAATAAGAGTTTATTCTGACCCTTAAACATAAATAAAGATCAAAGTGACTCCATTAACTCTGATTGTCTTAATCTGAAGCAGGGACGTGTTGATGTTTTTACACAACTCCGGCTAATTTAATTCACTAACTTCTGTGGACCTCGTGTCAAACTAACGCCTTAAAAACACTCCATATTTTAGCTGGTTTAAGCTCAGAAAGTTAAAAAAAGTCACACATTACGCACATATAACAACAGATATGGTATCTTGCCTGTCTCATCAGGTTCTAAGAGGTTTTTCCAAAACATTTTTTATGACAATATGTAGGTCTTTACTGATTTATCCTCCAATTTTAAAGAAAACTTTTATTAAAGTTTCCTATATTTGAATTATAGGGTCCGTGATGCTAAAAATATGTTTACAGTAACTTTAATAAAGTTTTTTTTTATGGACAAAGCCGATCTAATCACACAGCAAGACTCTCACCTGTGCAACATGAAGATTTTCTCCTTTTAATTTAAAACTTCTTTTTTCTTTTCCATATTCTTTTTTTAATGTACAATCAAACAATGTAATCATACATAAAATTCTTTAGAATAATAATAATAATAATAATTCACAATTGTATTGACACTACCCATAAATTAGAAAATAAAAGGAGAAAAAACATTGAGATCAGTTCGAAACACGATGTTAGGCAACACCACGGGCTGACGATGATGATGCTCGGCTTCCTGCTTGACCGAAGGACAGTCACCGCAATGCAAGGACGACAATCACCCCTCTCACACACACACAGAGCACAGGTAAAGATGCTACTGTCTGCTCCCCTGTTTTTTCACAGTTGGCTCATTTTCCTTCATCATATCCATTAAACTCGTCGAATGTTTGACGATAAGCAGAAAACACTAAAGAGAGCCTGAAAATCCTCAGCGGGCAACAAAACAAACCCTCCGTGAGCTGATTTAAATCACATTCATTCATTTGTTGGTTGCTCATGTTTGGCCAAAACTCTCCTAATTAAAAGTTCAACGTAAAGACTAACAATCTTTAGATTAGACGCCCAAACTTTAATTATTTGGTTTGTGTGACCGGCCAAAGGAAACATTTACGACATGGGGCTCAATGACAGCAGATCCAAGTTTTCTTCTTAGTGTTTTTTTTTTTTGGAAGGTTTAAACTCTGTTGTAAATTAGAGTATTAAAATAAATCTGTAGTAAATTCGAGTATCATCTTCAGCCAGTTAAAACGAAAGTCCAGATTTGTTTTCCCTAAAGGTGAGAGCTGCACACTAACCGCATCACAAAGACAACTCTGATACACGCCGGGTCGTAACACTCTGAGGATTTGATGAGTTGGATGGTCTCTTTATGTCTGCGCCTCCTTTAGATGATCGCAAAACAACCGCAGAGTTATGGGAGCCTCTTGATGAAAGAAAAAAAAAGGGGGGTACATGTGGGTTTTACTGTAACTGATATTATCATAATATTCAACAACATCTCAGTCAGGTTTCCTAATGTGCAGCTGGATTCATGTGATCACGAGAGAATGAGTTTGAGACGCATAATAAAGTTGTTTTTTTCTTTTTCTGACAGTAGAACTGAACCTGGACACGGTTTTTAAAAACTTTAATTTATGTACAATCTGCCTTCATATTAAATGGACTACACACACACACAGACGCACACACACACACACAGCTCAAACATTCAAACACACTTCTATCCACTTCTTTCCATTAGAAAGGGAACCTTTTTGTTTTTGAAATACAGTACCAACTCTACTTCAGTACCTTTGTTTGACACACCCACACACACACTCATTCATTCAGACCCTCCCTGGGGAGAAGCTGTGTGTCCTGTCAGGACCCAGGTGACTGTCCTCTCCGTTCCCATGGTAACCTGCCTGGAATGTCAGAGAACCGCAGACACACACTCATTCACACACACATTATTCACAGGTAAACAACGCGGTTTTCCAGAGGACGGACAGGTCAGAGGTGTGTGTGTGTGTAGGTGTGTGTGTGAGTGTGTGTGTGAGTAGGAGGAGCCTGCAGGAGTTGAGGTCCCTCATCGCGTCCCTCGTCGTTAGCGGTTCATTCTGACCTTTGACCCCCCCGTCAGGCGAGGCACACGAAGAGTGCAAATGGGTGTAGCGTTACAGATCAGGGAATCGTGTGTGTGTGTGTGTGTGCGCGTGCGCGTGCGCGTGGGGAAAACATGCATGTCTGAAGTGTCTGCAAGTGCAAAAGTGTGTGTTTCTGTGCGCTTGAGTGTGTAAAAAGTGCATCCCTCCTGTGTGTGTGTGTGCCTTCAACACTTGACCTTTGTGTGTCCTCAGCAGCCAGATGATAATAAAGTCTTTTATCATCTGTTTTTTTTTCCTTCTGGTGGCCAATAAGTCTCTGCGGGCCACGATCAGTCAGTCAGTGATGTTCAGGGTCACAAAACTGAACACTAAAACAGAAAGAGAAGGAAAAACAAAAAAAAAACAGGGTCCGTACGTCATAGACCGGAGCCGTTCAGGAGGCACACCTCCTCCTCCTCGCTGTCGTCCCCTTCCTCCCCCCGGCTGTCCTGGAAGGAGCGGATCAGTTGAACATGATGGACTCTGGATCTTGGTTTGCCATTTGAGCCATGTGACGAAGGATATCTTTTTTTGTGATAATACCAAGAAGCCGCCTGCAGGGGGAGACAAAGAGGAGGAACGGACACATTAGGAGAGACAGGAGGTGGTTCCGGTGGTTCGAGTCTGCCGTGAAACGAAGAAAACCATCGTGTTTTTGTTGGCAGCTTTCGTAGATAAAAACATCTCGAAATCTCGAAGAGAAACACAAGATTTTTAATAAGTTGCTGTTGGTTAATTGCTCATGAGGTATAAAAATCAATGCCAACAAAAACCCGACTCCCCTGCGGAGGCTACAGTTAGGAGGGGGTGAGTAACTTCAGGGAGGAGAAGTGAAAGCAGATCAGAAACAGCATCTACTTCAGAGCAGGGGCTCATTTCCAACACTGCCCTGCTTGTTTTCTGGTCCATAAGGTTGTGAGTTCACAAAGATGGTGAGAAAAAAGAAGAACTGGACCCTACAGACACGAGACAGGAAGTTAGAGAGGTTAGGCTGTTAAAGAAGCAGGAGACTAGGAGACGCTACCATCGCAGGAGTCAGAGGATGAAGTTATTTTAGCACCTTTTTCTTTAATTAAAGCTCATTTTCTTTAGTGATCATGTCCAGGTCTAAAAAACCCAAGTAGATTAGATAAACTGGTCCAAACCTTTATTTGGAAAAGTGTACTCCAGTAAATAAACTCTTTAACATGGAAGCCAAGATAGGTATGATGTGGGGAACAAAGTAAAGTGCACGGCCCAGAATACAAGATTGACAGTCATGTAAGCTAAAATAGGCCATGTTGTTTCAAAAACTGGCTGAGTAACAAGTGGCTGCACGGCTTGCTGGTCGCAAACACTCGGAAATCAGCGAGACTGCAACTGAAGATTCGTCCATTTTCTCGCAATTCTGAGTCCCCAACTAATCTCCAACAACGTACTACTTCTAGACATGAGGCCAGGGTGATATGTCCTGATTCAGCTTCTCAATGACAAAACCACACCGGTGTGGACGGACCCCACATCGTGGACACTGTGCCACCACGATGACAACCCTCCACGCTACATCATGGATAACAGCACCTGAAGAAAGGACCAGTCGTGTTCTAGATTAGGGGTCTCCAACCCTGGTCCTCGAGGGCCACCATCCTGCATGTTTTCCTTGTTTCTCTGCTCCAACACACCTGATTCAGTGGTTAAATGACCTCTTCATGTTCTGCAGAAGCCTGTTAATGACACACTGATTCAAATCAGGTGTGTTGGAGCAGAGGAACAAGGAAAACATGCAGGATGGTGGCCCTCCAGGACCAGGGTTGCCCACCCCTGTTCTAGATGTTTTTACATCTTAGCGGGGTCATCGTCCATAGACTAGGAGGTCTTAGATAATGTGGTAGAGGCTAATACACTGATGAACGTGTGCTTCAATGGGTAAACTAACCTGAACATGTTGGTGGCGGAGATCTGACTGTTTGTGTAAATATGGGTTTTATCTCTGTATTTAACTTGGTGTTGATATTTTAAATCAGGACTGATCCTCACAACCTCAAAAGTTAGGTCCAGATTGAGATAAAACGACACATTCAAGTGAGTTTTTTTTTTTTTAATGACCGGTTTCTGACTCTTGCGACATAACGGTCTCCCTTCCTCTTCTTCAAGCTCTACAGTTGAGAACATTCATCCTGTGAAATTTATCTGCGTCGCCAGTAAATAAAAAGGAAAACTCCAGCTGATTTAAGAACAACTACAACGTGCTGAAACATTAGTAATGAACACAAGGCTCTCTTGAATGTTGGGTGAAGAGGATCATCTGAAGCCAAACTAGCAGAGCTGCTACAGAGCTGAAAGAGAGCAGAGCTGGGTCCAAAAGGTGAGTACAAGGGACGGGTTTCGTGATTTTGTTGATTTAGTTTTTTTTAAACCCAAGAATGAAACTACAGCACGGTGGTGATGGACAGAATCAAACATTTGAACCCAGATGGGAGTGAGCGGAGCAGAGATGGGTCTTTTAGGGGCGTGGTGAGAGGGGTCAGGGGGGTGGGACAGATCAGACCCAGGTTTCTCCAGGTGTTGCTGTGATCGTAGGTTTCTGACCAGCTGCAGACGCTTTGGGACACCAGCAGCAGATCAGAGCGTGAACAGTGTTCCCACGAACACCAGCAGCGTCCAGCCCTCATTCAGGGCTATAGATAATAATAGATAATAGATAATAATATCAACAAATTACTGACCACAACGAGAGATTAAACCATAACGAAATCTTTAAAAACTCAATAACATTAACCTTCTGGAACAGGTATCAGTGGGAAACATGAGACATCGTTGGCTGGATGACAGCGCCGTTTGGCTTTTGAACCTGAAATTTCGTGATTAGTCCTGAGCATGTCCAGTATCACCTCACATGGATGTCCTGAATCAAAATATTCTTGGACAGCGGCAGATACAGCTACGCTTGGATCACTGGTAACATTTTAAAAACACACTACAGGCAGAATAACGTCCAGTCCAAAACCAAAACGACCATCACCCTATCAGCGATGTCTCATGTTTCCCACTGGTACTTTCCTCTTCTGGTAGGTTAACGTCATCATGTTTTTTAATTTGTCGTGGTGTTTAGTGATTTGCTGATGTGGATTGCCTTTCAGGGCCACCGTACCATACAGACCTGATGACTCCCTTTCTATAATTTTATGTTGAACAGTTTAAATCCTGATTTGTGGGTCAGACTGAAGGATTGACATGTTTTTTGTCAAAGAAATATGAATTAAACTCCATGCGTCCGATGTTTCCTGTTGCCAACGCAGTCGATAAGATCCGATATTTCTAAGACATGTTAAAGGAAATTATTGTTTCGTGTTTTTATTAATGAAACAGTCAATAAAATATGAATCTATTTTCACATTAACAGCTGTTGTCTCGTGGATGTTTTGTTTTTGATGACACCGATGTTAAATCTGCAGAGTTGGAGATTAAAAGTGGTTAAAAAAAAAGGTTTTGACCACAGATCAAGCTTTTTAAGCTGTGTTGTAATCTTGGTTTGCTTTTTAGCTTTTTAAAGTATGATTTACAGACTAGAGCCGTGCCTCTTACATATTTTCAGTTGTTTGGGTGCTACGTAGATGAAGATAACAGCTTGGGCTACTTACGGTCTACATTTAGCCTGAGGTATTCGTGTCTAAATGACGACTACAACTAAACTCAATGTTAAAATTACAATTTTTTTTGCAGTTAATCAAAAAGGTTTAGGAACCATCAAGTTCAAAGGTGGATAATCTGTCAGATCAGTGACATTCTGGAGACTTCAGGCAAGTATTATTTGAATCAAAGTAAACTTTACTTTGTTGGTCATGAAAAATACTTGGAGAAACAATTTGTTTCGAATCAACAAAGCTTTCTTTTAACACGTTTAGAAAACATCCACCCGAACACCTGCTGTGGTCCTTTCCTCCCCACAGGAGATAACAGCGAGGAAGGCGGGACTCTGCTGGCCGACGGGAACACTGGCAGGTGAAAGGACGGGAGGTCAAGCTACAACTACTGGCACCACTCGACACAACGACACGCACTACAGGCTGAGGGAAATGTGGGAAGGAATCATGATGCTACAGATCATTCGTTTCCCTTCTGATGAGGAACACTCAAATAACCGTGGTCCGCTTTCCCAAAGCGGCTAACTACTCGCCAAGTCGTTGTTTAGTTGACGGATCTGACGTCGTTGATCTGTAGAGACCCAGGGGAAAACGATGGGGTCGAGCGGTTATAAAATAAAAACAAGAGGGGAAAAAAAGCAGCCGTTAATGAAGACAGAAACCCACGAGTGAGCGAATTTGTAAATGAAACGACTGACTAACATGGATGGGACAACGTGAACACGTGACTGCAGACACGTTGAGGAGTTTTATCTCTGACTGAATCCTCCAATAAATACAGGATTACTGCAGGTCAGCCCAAAAATATTCATACCCACTGAAAGCCTTGATTTATGGTGAGTTTTTACTGACAGATAAGCTTCTTTTAGCTGGAAGTGACAAGTGAAAAAATAAGAAAATGTCCTTGAGATGTAGATTTATATTCAACGAGAAAATTAAATTATCGAGAACTAAGGAAATGTGAACCATTTGGACATTTCGACCCAGAGTTCAAGATGATTATATTTTTTTTTCCCTGTCTTTTATCATTTGTTTATTCCATCCAGGTGAAACCAGTGCTGCAAATAAAATCTGACCATAACTGAGTGTGAATATTTTTGGGCAGAATGAGCGAAGAGGTGTGAAAATGTAGCACTAGGAGCATGTTGTTGGGGTGCTAGCATGAAGCTGAGCAGCGCTACGGTCAGCAGAAATGAGCTTTAATGGAACGAGGCACGAAGCTGCACCGTGAGTCACTCCTGAGCCCCTTTCAGACAGGAAACCAGCAACATCAGTGGCTTCGCTTGTTAAACTCATGGCTGCGGCAGCATGTAAAGGTTAAAAACGTGCCGGGCCACAGAAAGGAGGGGCAGAAACATCTCTAAGAGGGACCTAAGAGAAAAAAAATACTCTGTGTTTGATAGCATTAATTTATGGTTAATTACTTCTATCTTAGAAACTTAGAAATCTTAGATGTTCAGATCTATTGGAGAACGTTACATTTCAGAATAAAAGATATCCCTCAGTTCTGCTGCTCTTAGAAACTGAGCACATTTCCTCACTCTGTTGTCGTCACTCTCCCTATGATCCATGTTTATACAGGAAATTATTGCTGCCTTTTTCCCCCTCATTGAAACTACACGTGGACTGATCCTTCTGTAGCTCTTCCTGTCCTCTCAAACCCCAGCCGGTCGAAGGAAAAAGCCGCCCATCCTGAGCCTGGATCTTCTTCCTGTTAACAGGAAGTCCCTTCTTTCCGCCATCGCCAGGACTGGTGATGGTGACGAAGTGAAGACTCAACACAATCTGCTGGCTTCCTTACACAGCTAGCTTTTACTAATTGGCATTTCATGATGTTACTGACTGTAACTGGATTTAATTCTGGACCTGTTTTGGACTTTAGCTGTGAAATTTTCTGACTATTTGAATTGGGAGTGATACTTATTTTGGACCTGACTGTCAAAATATCTTCTAAAAGTTTTAATTTGCGTGCCTTAGTGGCCTTTATGTTTTAGGGGGGAGATTAGACAAACATGGCAGGAGCATCATTTGCCTTCAGTATAAAGAGTGATGGTCTGAAAGGGGCTCCGGGGCTGATGAGGGCGACAGTTCCCACTTAGATCCACCATTACAGGACCCACAAAACTCCAGAAAGCCTTTCTGCACGGTGACTTCAAACCCGAAACAGCCACGAGCGATGAAGATGGAGGTCAGAGAGCGTCTATCTGAAGATGTGTCGTGATGACGTCAACAGTTCACAACAAACCAACCAACCCACCAACAACAGAATGAGTGAAGTGAGGAGAAAAAAGGAGTCCTAACATTAATCTGAGAACTGCCAACAGTTTTCCACACCACTTCCCATGCATCCCTCCTAAGAGTCGTGGCCTAAGAGACAAGGTGCGATAGTGGGAGGGGGGCGGGAAGAGGTCACGTGTGTGTGAAAGGGGCGGGGCTAGTCACCGGGGGCTCCGTGTGCTGCTTGAGCTCCTCCAGATGCTCTAATATATTCTTCTTTGTGATGATGCCCAACACAATCCTGAAACACACACCTGTTACTCAGCAGACTGGCCACAACAACAACAACAACAAATAAACAAACAAACAGAGGAGAGGCACAGAGAGAACAAACAGCAGCAGCACAAATCAAACATAACAACGTAAAAAAAAAACAGAACTTGATGTTAAAATGAAATTCAACTGAAAATTAAACAACTAAATTAACACAAAATGATTTAAAAAAAACAATCCAAAATAATTAATGAAAAAAATAAACTGACATGTCTAATGAATTATTTGACAAACTAATAATAATATTTTCTAATTATCATTAAAAACCACAAAAAAGACCAAAACCAGCAAACTGAGATCAATAAACAAATGAGACTTAAGGCCGTGTTCAGACTAGCCGTTAGCTCGTCAGTCCAGTCAAAACTAAACTTCCTCCAAACCGAGGTCCTTCATAGTGTTATCTACAGGCTGTCAGATACTGTTTGTTCATAAAGTTTTCTACAGAACCACACTTTAAACTGATTAAAGCATCCATTTAGATAGACTGTACCGTGCTTTGTGTTTTCTTTAAGCTTTACTGCCCTTCAGATTTTAGTGTCTGTAAGGTTAGAAAGGTCGAAGTTCAGTCTAAAGGAACTCCCTGAAACCTTTTGCTTACGTACTGGGCTTATTTACTTTTTACTTAGTATCATCACTATGAAACACAGAGGTATGACGATAACAACAGAAAAGCATGTCCTCTAACACATTATCCAGAATTAAACTGTTCTGTTTTTGAGTGAACTACAGGTTTTATAATTCAACATATCAAAAATGTATATTATTAACTTTCAAGTTTTACTTCTTGAGGCAAGAACAAACTAGAAGAGTCATGGTAATCACACGTTTGAGAGACAAACAGATTCCTGGCTTTGGTCTTTTTGTAGGTTTAGCTGACAATTAGAAAAATACAAAAAATAAACACCAACCATATCATTTAACACCCAAATAAAAAGGTCAATTAAAAGGAAAAATGAAAAATAAACACTGCTGCTCAGTTTCTCTCCAGCAAACTGGGAATGAATCTGTAAAATGAATTCATCAAGCATCAAACACAACTCCTAACTTTTCTTTCCTCCAGCACAAAACACTCTGAAATTAGACAGGAAATGATTAAAAAACCTGGTAATCTGTGTCCACTTTTTGTGAAAAAAAGTCAAACTATTTTCAGAAACAGACTGGTCTTGTGATAAGACAGATCACAAGCATTCAGTGTGTTTCTCTGTGTTTCCTCCCAGCGTGTCACCTGTTGTGCGTCTGTTGTTAGTTTTTATCGTTAGCAGCTGGAGCAGTCTGCCTGTTACGCCATCGGTGAAGGGATAAAGGAAGTGCAGCGCAGCAGTTAGGCCGGGTCATGCAGAACCTGAGAGCCCATGCAACACCAGGCAGAGCGTACAGGTGTTCTGTGCAACATCCGCCAGCCTCGGACCGGACCGGCGATCCCCCAGGAGGATGTGCCTCCTGCTTTTCGCGGTAAATCCTCCCACTTGGACAAAAGTTCGTTAACGTCCTACTTACCCGTTGTGAGTGACCAGGCACTGGCGCAGCCCCAGCTTTCTGAAAATGTCCACCACGATCTCCATGGGGGTGTGGTCTGTGACGGTAAAGGGGCTCATGTCCAGGATGGAGCGCAGCTTGAGGGGTCGGGGGCTGTCGGCCGGCAGGGTGGGGGCGTGCTGGGTGAAGTACACCCTGGAGTTCAACATGATGCCCTCCTGTTTGCGGCGAGCATTTTCTGGTGACAAGACAGGACAAAAACACAAGCATGCTAAGAAGTAGTATCATTTTGGTTAAAAACATAATTTCCTCGGTGCAAAGCTTCAATAAATTCTACTTTATGCTCTTCAGTCCGCTGCAGTTTTACCTATAGCGATAGTTATGTCCCTGCGCAGAGCAAAGCCCACCAGTCTCTGCGACTCCTTGGACACTATAACAGGGAAACCATTATAACTGGTTTCATTGATGACGCCCTGCAGCTCCTCGACTGTCAGGTCGTCCTGCGTCAGCACCGCCAGCGGCGGGTCGCTGCTTCGGGGCCTCATCACGTCTCTGGCCAGCGTTGTGTGCGTGAATTCCTCTTTGGCGTCCAGGAAGGGGTATCCGTTCAGACGGATGTGGGCCTCGTAGATTCCCTCGCGGCCGAAGGCGTCGCCAACCCACTTGCTGGTCATGACGGCAGCCATGAGGGGGACGATGTACTCCAAGCCGCCGGTCAGCTCGAACACGATGACCACCAGGGAGACGGTCATACGGGTTACGCCGCCTACAGACGGAAAAGGGTACGACAAAAGAATTACTAAAATTAAGAAATCTGACTGAATAAATGATTAAAAACCCACAAAAGGGGAAGAATATTATGAAAAATAGGTGTTTTAACCTCAGAAAGCATAAAAAAACAAGACAGAAGTAGCAGAATAGACAGCAAAATATATGTACACAAGTTTTTTTATTAGGTTTGATATCTAAAAAATGTTTTTTTATACAATCTGATGGCAGTTCTGGCCAACTCCATGACTGTATTATTTGTTGACCCACCAAGACACGCCGCAGCCCCCACCATGGCATAGAGCCCAGGAGTGATGCAGTCGGCCCCCACTTCACACCACTCTTTGAACAAGAACCAGTCGTGGTGGTAATAGGCGAGCTGCTCCATGGCGATGCCAACGATTCGCCCTGCGATCGCGCCGATGGCCATGCTGGGGATGAACAGTCCCGACGGTACCTACGGATGAGTCGCAGCCAGAGGTTTCAGTGATGGCAAAGCTACACGGAACAGGGCTCGCCTGGGAGCAAACCTCACCTTCAGTCCGAACGTGAATATGGTCATGATGATTTTAAAGATCAGCGCCAGGCAGAGCTGCCACATGGCGGAGTAGACGCCGGGCTCTGCCGGCCGGTTGGGGTTGTCGGTGAAAGCTCTGCTGCCATTCATCTGGCTGCGGTACTGGCAGAGCTGAGAGGACTCCAGCGGGCCGCAGTCGGTGAACAGCTCCTTTATCAGCTCGCTGGTGTTCTGACGCGTGTACGGGTTTGGGAACGCGACCACCGCTGTGACTGCCGCCACCAGGATCACCTCCAACACCGGGTACTTGCCTGAGGAGACGCGACAACGCCAGGCTGTGAAAAGCTGTCGAAGAGACGTGGCTTCAAAGGACGCGAGCGGCTGGAAGGTAGAGATACTTGCCGAAGCGGGTCAGCTTGCGCCGCCGGCACCAGGCGATGTTGGCTCGGATGAAGAAGGCCCCCCACAGCCCCCCGAACACACCCAGAAGTATGAAGGGGATGAGCTCAAAGAGGTACCACGGCGTGTGGTACTCCACGTAGAACAGGACCAGGCGGCTGTTACCGAAGGGGTTGATGGAGCGCAGCACAAAGGCTGCCACCAGGGCAGCGAAGAAGGAACGCCACAGAGTCTTCAGAGGGAAGTAGTAGCTCACCTGGAGGGAAGTCAGGAGAGTTCACAACATGATCTACAGAGGAAGTGTGTGTAACTTGAATGCTCATCGCCATCTTGATGATAAGCTGACGTACCTCCTCCAAACTGAAGAGAACTCCTCCGATTGGTGCTCCAAAAGCAACAGACACACCAGCAGCCGAGGCAGCAGACAGAACCTGACAGCGTAAAACAAACACGGAGTCATCAACCACCGGGCCATCGGTCAGACGGTCAGACATGCGACTTAAACGTCTCCCTGCTCACCTCTCGCTTCTTGGCCTCGTTCTTGCTGTACTTCGGGAAGAGGTAGGAGAAGATGTTCCCGCAGCAGCAGGCCACGTGGACCAGGGGGCCTTCTTTCCCCAGGCTGAGGCCCGACGCCACAGCCAGAACCAGAGTGATGGTCTTTATCATCAGGGTCCACTTGCCCAAGTAGCCTCGGATGATAAACCCACTCAGGATTGTCTTGATCTGACAGGGAGAACATGACAGGAGGTAAAACTGAAGCCGAGAGATTACCATCATGAACCGTTTCAGCTTTCATCAGAAATAGCAAAATGTAAGCATCAACTATTTTATTTTTAGTAGTATAAGCTGGGTTTTTTTTGTTTTGTTTTGGGCTTTTTTACACCATTTTAGTGCCATTCTGTGGAATTATAGGATAGCTCAGCTGACTGGAAATTGGTTGGAAAGTGAATAAAATAAAAGAATAAAAGGGTCTCATTTAGAGTCAAGTTGGACGTTTGTCACACATCAGGAATCATAATGTTCGAATGTCTTTCTTCAATGTTGCTTTAAAAAAAAAAAAAGCTGAAATCAAGATTATTACTTATTTTAAACAAGTTAAAACCATAAACCTGCTGAAAAACTTCCTCTATCAATAATTCAAGTAGTCTTTTCAAAAGCTTTCAAGCAAACTGGCCAAGGTGTTGATCTGCTGACATACCTGCCTCCATCTTTATTCTGCTGTAGATACTCTCACTCACTCCTATTCCCTTTGAGTTGTCAAACTAATAACAAAATACTTCAAGCAGTCTTTTTGTGTCTCTCCACTGCATGCTAAGGTAACTAAAAGACTAAAAGTAAACAAGCATGACAACAGAAACTGAGTAGCCCAGAAGCCGACTACAGATAACTAAACTCATTAGAAGCGGCTGCAGAGGTTTATATTTTCGTTTGATGTGTTGCTGAATTAGTGACACCTAAAGTAAACTGATCTGAGGTGGAAAAATCAGACCTTTGCGCACAGAAGATTACAGAATCTCCTTTAAATACTGACAGAAAGAAGTACTCCTGGATCTAAAACATGAAGCTGAAATGCTGCAGATAAAAATACAGTGAAAGACATCATGAAGGAAACAAAAGGAGCTCCAACTACAAGATCAGCAAAATGTGCAAGGAGATGTTTCAGAAAGAGACCCTGAGCGCAGCAGACGCATCGTTTTTCTCACCTCGGGGATCCCCGAGCCGCAGGCGTACGGCGCGAACACTTTGACCAGACAGACAGCCAGGAAGGCGAAGGACAGAGCCCAGTAGATGTACATGAAGTAGTTCATGATGTAGGAGCCGGGGCCCTGCAGAGAGGAGGGAAAACTCAGTGGAGACGCACACCACATACAGTGAAGGAGCACGTCTCTGCAGTCGACTGGAGGGATTAAAAACGTTAGTGCCCACAGATAAAAGTTAGTGTCTGACCTCCCTCCCTGCTGCCTGCGTTAGTTTTACCTCCGCCTGGCCCAGTATCAGCTCGGCCCAGCTCTTCCACTGGGGACACTTGTCCCGCTCGGCGAAGGTCGTCTCGTTGGACGTCCAGCAGCACTGCTCGTGGTTGAACCACATGGCGCTCAGACACACGCCCTCCTTCAGGTCATTCATCCAATCAGCGGCGATGTCGATCAGGCCGGCCAAAGCGCCTGGCAGAGGGAGCGACACGGGAATGAAGCAGAGGAACCAGGAAGCAGAAAAAAAAAGAAAAATCAGCTTGAATGTTCTAAATACATGAAATGTTTCAGTTGGAGCGTCTAAAAAGTGTAATTTTTGACATGAAAAACACTGCCTCTTTAGAAAATTTATTCAGCACACACCAGGCCACCCTCTGGATACATATCATACTTTAATAAGAAAATCAGTGATGTTATAAAACAGTTTTGATGAATAAATGTCACCTTTGAGGTCAACACGTTCCAGATCTAAGGAGTCTTAGCTGTTAAAGCCTCATCTAGATCAAATGAAGTCAATCAATACCATTATTATATATATTTTTTTATGAGCAGAAACAATAAATCAACTCGGAAAGCCAGTTTGCCTCCTAACACAAACTGGAACGAAGGCTTGTTGATTCTGCTTTGGGATTTTTGCAGCGAAGATGACTGAAGCCTGTTTCTTTGGCTCTGCGGGACAGACGGTGTGTTTGTGAGAAATGCTCATGAATGAGAGCAGAATAGTCAGGCAGTGTGTGTGTGTGTCTGTTTGCGTTGCTGTTCAGCGTGTGTCTTACCTGATGCCAAGCCGGTGAGCGTCACGACCAGCCAACCGGACCAAGCATCGTACAGGCTCTTGGTGAACTCCCACGCCGACTCCTTTTTCTTACTGTTGATCTGCACACACACACACACACAAATCAAACGAGTAACGCAAATTAGCGGCAGTCTACTGGCACATCCTCCTCTATTGCTTCAATAAATCACTTTATTACCCCTCTTCCTGAGTGGCAGGCGATAACGGGTCATAAAAAACAAAATGTTCAAACAACATTTAAATTCTTATTATCGCACAGAAGATCTGAAATGAAACATTTGCAGGAAGTCTGCTCAATTGCAGAGTCAATATTTGGATAAGAGTGCTGCAATAAACAGGCTGAGTTAACGGCAGAGATGCTATGAGTCAATACAGGATATTTGGACTCAACTTTAAACCCAGAAACAAAAAAAAATGGCAATATTTATTTTATTTATAAATTCTCCACACAGGAGGTTTTGTGTTCTGTGTTACTCTTCATCTCTGTCCTCTCTGTGTGATCCAAACTCTTACAGCAGCAGGAAGCCTGAAATCAGATGCTTCCTGTGCAGCAGCAAGTATTTTTTTGTATATTTCTTGCTGACAGAATCAATTACTAAAGTTTTGTAGAGAGGAAATGAATCAGAGGGACGTCTGTTTGTTCTGAGGAATAAGATGGATCAATTCGTATGAAACTTTTTGGATCCTCTAACAATGTTCCAAAGGTCCTCTCTACGTAAAAACTTTACTTTGATTTGGGTCTGAGAACATTTTGTATGACATTATGGCGTGTTTGAAGCATTTTAAGATATTAAAAGTTTCACGTCTCGTCCGTCCTCACCTTCCGGTGTCTCTCCCGATCCTTGCACTTCTCGCGGACCCAGTCGATGGTGTGGAAGTCGTCATAGGTGCCCACTCCGGGAATGGGCTCCTCCAGGAAGTCCAACAGGTGGGTGGAGCTGCTGGGGGCTCCGCCCCCGTTAGTCATGGCGTAGTTAGACCCTGAAAGGACAAAAACACGAAAAATCACAGTTCATCTTATAGCAAGGTTAAAGGGAAAAGTAAATTTTTTGTAAGCGGTGTTTTATGGAGTTACCATCAGTAATCAGTGTCTCACCTGCAGCAGAAATCACTCAGAGGATTAAGAGTTTGGATTACAGGCTGATGATCCCTTAGAGGAGACGAGCTAATGGCTAGTCAGAGCAAAGCCAAGACCAAAGCAGACTGCTGTTGTCTTAAAACGACTCCAAACGATTTATAAACCATAACACCTCTGCCACTTTTGTGTTAGACCCGATGTTTCAATGGGCGTTCAATTATCTACACTGAAGACTCCGGTCACGTGCAATCCGTTTTCAGCCATTTTCCCACGTGAGACCCGAGTTGCAAAGCAGAACCTGTTAAGCGTGATCCGACAGAGAAACTACCTGATGCTACGGTAATGTGGCATAAAAACTAAAAATGGTTTTCTAGGACAAGCAAATGATATCTGGGTTTTACGCCGCCTTTTTTTTTCCTGGTTGTCCTTAACGTGCTCTGTTCTGCACAACAACACACAGAGTAAAGGTTTATAAAACAGCATTCACATGAATCTGCCATAAAATATTTCTAATTTCAATTGTTTTAAGGCAGCAGCAATCCGCTTTGGAACCGGCCCCGCTCTGACTAGCCTTTAGCTCGTCTTCCTGTGAGAGAAACTTCAGTCTGATACACAAAGCTGACTGATAATCCTCTGCTCAGATCCAACTGCAGGCTCTGATAAGAACAACACTTCAAAAAAATTAAAAAAGCAAACTATGCCTTTAAGACTGTTTTGTCTAGATGATAAAATCTAAAACATGACTAATCCAGCTGGTCATTAGCATTTTACTTTTTAATTGCATAAAACTGATCTCTGAACACTGACCATTACAACCACCGGTTATCTCATTATGGTTTCAAAAGAGGCAAAAAAAGAGGATCTGAGTGGTTCCAACAAGGACAATTTTATCAAAGTTTGATGTCTGGATCAGAGTTGATCTAGAACAACAGCTGTTGCTCAGTTTTCATGGTAGGCAAAGACTAGTTTCTGCAAAAAACAACAAAAAAAAATAACTTAAGCAATGAGTCCTTGCCACCAATAGAAAAGGCCCTGATTCAGTTATTGCATTTATTAACACGGTGATATCATGTTTGATGATGAAGCAACAAATAGAGGGAAAAACAGAATATAAACAAATAAAAATAATGTGAATAAGTGAGTCAACTTCTACACACATTTAAAGAGGATGAAGAAGCAGCCAAAGGGTTTGTTCTTTGACTATTTTATCTAAAAAAAAACATCACAGGATGTACATCCAACCATTTCAATTTGACTAAAGTGTGATGAAAAATGAGAAAAAACTGCAAAGACACAACGAGAGGGTTCATTAGAAGGAATCAGGACAGGTTTTTAGTTGTAAACCTTCTTAAAACTGCTGATTTATTTGATTCTAGTTATTGCTGTGTTTACTACAGAGGTGCTATTTAAATCCAGAGCTGATGCCACCGTCTCACTAAGAAGCAGAGCAACTACTAAACATTAGATGTTGTATGAAAGAAGAGAGGGGGTTTTGTTTTACAACAAAATTTAGAGTCTATATTCACTCCGAAACAAAGAATCTTTGATAAATAATAAGAAAAAAAAAGCCATCTAGTGACATTTGAAGCTCCGAGAAAGGCCTCCCACTTCTGATGACACAAGTATTCATCTGCAATACAAAAAGAGTTCTTTGTGTCAAACCGAGGAGGGAAGACAAAGACAAGTGAGGAGAGAAAGAGATTCAACCAACATTCAGAAATATCACACCCCACCAAACGCAACAGGCAGCTCGAGAAGCCAAGTTGAAAAGTTTTCAGGTCTAAAACGATTTAAAATGCTGGATGTGGGATCATATCTGCAACACAAACAAAATACTTATTATATAAACTTTTTTTTTTTACTGTAAACCTTTTGTTGTTTGTTTGGGAACAACCTAGACAAAGTATTTTTAAGTGGGGCTGCATGAAGAACATATGAACAGTCAGTGTCTTACGTGAAGTAGAAAGTAAAGAGCAAACTCCAAACTTAAATTGTATTTTTCCTGCATCTTCTAACAAAAAAAACTGCTGTCCACTGTTTCAACCGCAACCCTTCTTTAAATGAACAGAAAATATATTTAGATATCTAGATATCTGACAGGAACCTGGAAGTTGAAGCCAGACGAGGTCCAGTGTCCCCATGGGCTATAAGTTTTAAGTCCTGCCTCCTCCATGTAAGCAAACATTACTTTGATTCAAGTGTTTGTTTGTTTAAATAATCATAATTAGTTATTTTATTCTTTAATGAAAGGTTATGTGACACCATGACATTTGTTGTAACTAGAGACAGGACTGGAAGCCACAAAGAACCAGAGCCCCCTAGTGGGCGGCTGCAGCACGAGATTTAAGTCCCACCCTTCCATGTAAATAAATGGGACATTTTCCTGACTAAACAAAATAGAAGTACACTTCACAAGTTTTGACTCAGTTTTGACTTTTCTGCTTTAAGTTCAAATATACATCTTTCTCCTCAATCCCGTATTTCCCGGACTAAAAGGCGCACTTAAAAGCCTTCAATTTTCTCCAAAAAAACGAGTATGCCTTATATATGTAAGAAGTCGTAATATTTTAGTACGACTTTCGTTAAACTACAAAGCTGCACCACTTGCGGCATTACGGCTCAGTTATAGTCACTCAGGGCTCCGCGCACGGACCTCAGCAAGCGTTGGAGGCGTTTATACTTGACGCTTACGTCGGTGCAGTATTCTCCGAAAAGACAGGGCTGTTTCGTTTTGCTTAATGCGCCTTATAGTTTGGCGCGCCTTATATATGACAAAAGTTTGAAAATGGACCATTCATTGACAGTGTGCCCTATAGTGGGGAAAATACGGTACATTTAATTTTTAATAACTTATTTGAGGCTTTAAATAGTGTTATCTTACACTGTGATTGACTGTTAACGAGTTGGGAGGACGAGGAGGTGGTATGGAGGGTACCGCCCATCTACTTTGGTCCAACCCTACTTCCCTGGTGAACAACAACATGGCAGCTCCCATAAGCTGAATCCTGCTGGCTTCAGTTCTAGTATTCTTAATACACGGTTGATGTTTAAAACATATTGTAGCTGATGGGGTGTCAGTCGAAGCCTTTTGCAACATCATGCAATAAGACTGAGCCAGCAGAGGATGTTATTGAGGGTTTGACAGGATGTAGAGAACTGATCATTGTGCAAGATGGCAGTTTCTTTAAAGGAAAAGGAAAAACAGATATTGCTGCCAAACTGTACGTGGTCTGTGATCCTCTGCAACAAGACAAACATGTTTCTGCTGAGACGGAGGTGCGACTGCAGCACAGAGAGGGGTGTACACTGTCAAACAGAAAAAGGTGACCAAAATACTGTCATCCTGCACCGTGTTTGATGTGTAATTTAAACCAAACCAAATTTGTTTATAAAAACATACACAACAGGGAGGAAATTAGGTCTGATAACACCTGCATATGTGCTGATTTTGCATTGCACGACTGCGGCGTCTCATCTGTGTGTACATTCATCCCACCAGCCTCCGTTATGGGCAGCAGAACAACTAATATCTGCTCACTCTTTCTTTATACACAAACATTTGATATTAGCCATTTATTCCCTTTATTTTCTGTCCTGTACCTGCCCATCTTCAGAAGAATGTTTCTGTTTCTTTGTTAAGCCACATGTCTCGGACTCATGAATCCTTCAGACATAAAAAGCCTCCTAACTCAAGGGATGAACCTGTGTTGTGTCAACACAAACAACTTAGGAAAGAAACAGATTATTTAAATTGAAGTTTTAGGGACGTTGTTCCCAACAGCCTGCCGTAAACATAGTTTGTTCCAGTTTTTTCAGTTAAATCCGTAGGATAACACAGAAAACTGTATTTTAGCACCAACTAGATGATTCTCAAAGAGCTTAGTCAGATTAATGATGTATTTCTCAGGGTCTGTATCGGGTCTTACCAACCAGTCCTAGACTTGGCTTTTTTTTTTTTTAATTAAAGACACATTGTGAAACAGTTGGGCAATTTATAGCAAGTTTCCAGATAAAATATATTTAAGAATCATGCTGCTGGCATAAAAAAATTGCTTCAAATAAAATGTTTACTGTTAGTATTTCTCATGGATGACTGCAGCTTTAGGTACTATCAAACAAAGCTTTGGCTGTTAAACCACTGTAATCTGTAATAAACAAAGTAAATATTAGCTCGGTCTTACAGGAGAAGTGGCATCACATCTGAAGGATTTACCTTCATTCTGGGGCCGCATGATATTAAGAAAACATGCAACATTATTGGTGAATATTACAAATATTACAGGAAATAAACTAATGAAGTTTCCTCAGTCTAAGACAAAACAGAATCTTAAAAGAGCTCATAAGGTTTGCCTTGATATTTGCTTGATATTTGCTAGAATAGAAAAGAAAATACAAACCTTTTGGGAGGGATTAAAAAAAAGAAGCAGCAGCAATAATGTAGGATCATTTAATCTGACAACATAAACCCTTTCTAGTAATGAGAAAAGAGAAAATGTATTTCACTGTGAATGTCCAAAAACAAGCAGTATCTCGTCTGTTTTCTGTTACTGGATCTATTATAATTAACATTTAGAACCAATCACGTCTGTAAAAGCAGAATTTAGAGTTCGGATTAAGGCTTGGATAACATGAATTAGTAATGTTTTATGGTAGAGTTGAAGTGAAGTTGCTGACAAAGAACCCAAGTTAATGAAACGTCTTCATGAAGACAAATAACCGTGTGTGTGTGTGTGAGAGTAATGGAGAACTGGGATCAGCGGATATAATGTTGACTCAACAGAAAAATGATACGGCGGTGTAGATTTGGAAACAACTGATCCGTGACATTTCTGAACCTGGAGATGAGACGTTTAAGGAAAAATTTAAAAAGTAAAATTAAAGGCCTAGCATTCTTTGAAAGAATGCATGTCACCCACAGCCTTTCGTGCCAGAGTTTGAGTACGATCATCTTATGCTGACAGAGTCGTAGCCGTGTTGGTCCAACCTGGAAAATAACCTAATAAATGATCTCATGTGAGACTGAGATGCTCAGAGTGTGTGCTGTGAATGACTCGCAGCTACTAGCACATGAAATTTTAGCTCAACATCTGTAAAACTGCCTGAGATGTGTCCATTTTTGTGTTGGCTGATGTCGATTAGCTGTGGATGACATCTTGATTGACTCTAAATCTGGATCATTACTCCCTGAGATGTAAGAAATCTGCTCTCTTTGACGCAGCAGAGACGTTCTTTTCCACAAGGGCATTTTATATTCCAAGAAAAACTCCGCTGTCGAACTCCAGGAAACACAGCGACTGCATGGCGTGGAAATCCGTTTGATTTGTGTTGGTACAACACGATGACGATCACAGAGATGGAAGTTTTTTTAGCTGATGGAGAAGGAGGGAAGGAGTTCAGCAGCACCCAGACACAGCATGGAGAGATTAGACGTCACACCGCGAACATTGGATCCCAGAAGTTAACGTTAGCTTCCAGCAGCTAATGCTCCCAGCGTGACCGCAGCCACACTGGTTCCTGAGCACCTCATGAAACAGCCGTTCACACAATAGCTGAGGCAAATCCCTGGGAGAAAAATGTTCTGCCTAGAAAATGGGCTCTTGGTGTCCTTAGGAGAACACAATGACATAGGTTTGGTCTCATAACTGCATCAGAGAAAGCAGATTTCTTCACTTCTCTCAGAGGACAAATCCAGCTTATATGTTAATCACTTGTAGACGTACAAAAAATAATTTCTGAAAGATTCATTAGACTCAGTAGTTCATGAGATGTGCTAACAGGGCTGACTAATGCTAAATGCTAAAGTTTTAGGCAAAGATCTCGTGCAGTGAGTAGCACTTGGAGGATGTGTTGAATGATGCAGCTACTACCGCATCATTTTTTAACACAATATCTGTCACACTGATTATAGCCAGTTGTGTGTTTGGTAGCTGTAGCTCCGTTTCCCAACAATGAGAGGAGGCAAGGACACTTGGTCCATCACTACTCTGTCTATGTCTACGATTTGGTCTAAGTGTTTTATTGGATAACTGTGAAGAACTAAAACATTGTAGATTTTTTTATTGTCTGACTACTGACAGAAAAGCAATAGGACAGACAAGAGAAATGTCATACCGCTGCAAAACACTATGAAACAAATAACCACATGCTCTCCCAAACATCACGATCTATAAATGATTAATCTAATCAACACAAACTTGGTGTTTTTATGATCAAAATGAGCTGCAAAGATAAGAAATTTCAGTTTCAAAACACCTGCGTCTTGAGGGCTAAAACACTGGGATGGTTTAAAAAAAAAAAAAAAAATTGGTCAGTATAAACAACAAAAATTATGTTTTTTTTTTATAAGAAAGAATTTCAACTTGTAAAAGATAGAGCGTATTAACCTAATGAGACAAATAAAGCAGACGAGCCCGTCGTGATGATGCTGCTGATCAGGGAGCTCTCATCTGAGTTAAAGGCCTGGAGCCGAGCAGCGGTGACGCCACGGAAAACAGAAACCGAAGTGGAGGGCCGACGTGTCTCCAGCAACATGATTTGACGGTTCAGCGAGCATGCAGACAAAAGACATCAAACGAAGGCCTCTGTTTCATTCCCTTCAGCACAGTGACGCTGCAGTTCTGTTCAGCCCGCATCAGGACCGCGAGCCTCGTCGGTGCACACACAGCCCTGCTGACTGTCAGTGCCACGTCTCTAAATGCACCATTCAGCCTCCGTTACTAGTATCAGTAAATCACCAGTAACTGTGCTTGTTAAGGATATTCTGCTTCTTTGTCTTAATGCGTGGAGAGCACCTCTGCATTCTCCTCGTTATTCCTGCTCCACTGTTGTAGAGTAAATCAGATCAGGGAGGTTTAGAGGCAGCTGGGTAAGACACTGGGGCTCAGCTGGGTTAGTCTGCTCAGCTGTCACGTGATCATAAACAGACCCTGGAAACCTCAGCCTGAAGAGACCCGCCGGCGAGCCGAGCACACTGACAGAACCCCTGAAGTCTGCTCGGAGGGAACGGCTAAATAAATGAATTAAAACCCAAAACCCCTACAGCCTCAAATGGCTCTTCCGCATTCTGCGTTAGCTTCGGCACATCAGGAGGCTGGAACTTTGTGTTTACATACAACACGCTGGGTTTTCAGCAGGTGGGAGAAGGTCGGAGTGTTCAAGGCTAACGACCTCCAAACTCCAAAATTACTAAGGCTTTGTTTTGCAACAACAGTACACACAGTTTCGACAAATAAAAGTCAACTCATTTGTACTGCAGTTTCTATTTGCTTATGGCCGAGACAGAAAAACAACCACAACGTATTTTACTAAATAAAATGCATGACTAAACTGAAGATAAAAGGAGCAGACATGTCCGTAACTCAGTGGGAGGGTTTCGCCTCTGCTCGCTCGCTCGCTCACTGTAATAGTCTAAAAAGGAACAAAGGCACTCATATTACTGAGAGGAAATCTATTTAGAGACTTCGTATAGAAAGATAAGACGCAGAAGATAAGATTCAGGCCAAGAACTTATAACAGTCATAAAATGAATCGCAAACTTGAGCAACAACCTGATCCTGTTGAGCCAGTCGTCCCAGAATGTGCCAACAGGTGTCCTCACGCAGCTTATATTCACATATGAACATCGAATTAACGTGTGGATCCAGGAGCTTGTGTGTGTGTTTCAATAAGAACAAAAAGAATTTTAAAAGGAGGCCTTTAAATCTATATTTTTTTACAGTTCCTGCTGAGTACAGGCCCAAGCCTCCACAGGAAAGCAACCTTTTATCTCTTCATCTCTTGCACACACTGACGGTTAATGATCAACACGGGGCTATATGGTAACAGGAGCAGCTTTCCGTACAGGAATCTCTGATCCGAACAGGCTTTCCAGCTTCCATACTTCGTCCCCGTCAAGATGGAGCGTGATTGCCCCGTCCGCCTGCCTAATGAGCTCACGCTCTCACTGGGAACGATGAAGCAGGTCGGCCTCTGTCATCATAAGAGAGGCGTGAGGAAAGGAGAGAACCGGCGGCGGAAAAAGGGAAGAGGAGACGCGGCGTACCTCTTCTAGGGATCTCCTGCAGGGGAATGGTGTCCCCTCCTCCGTCGTAGGGCAGATAGGGGTCGGCCGCGGCGTCCTCCTCCTCCATGTTGACAGCTAAGATGTGGCTAGGCTAAACAGAGCGAGGCTTCACCAGGCTCCGCTGGCTGTGTGTGTCATTCGCTGCTGCTGCCACTGCCATGTTTACTGAAGACAAGCAGGGCTGTGTGAGCGTGAGAGACTGCGCATGTGTGTGTGTGTGTGTGTGTGTGTGTGTAGGTGCTGAGTCCTCCCTCCCCTCCCGTTTCTCTCTTGCTCGCTCCCCTCTGCAGCAGCTGACTGTTCGAGCTGATGATGTCACACACACACATACACGTACACACACCCTCACACACACAGAAAGACGATCACACTGAGTCGGTCAGCCCTGCCTGATTTGGTTGCCAGGGGAGATGTGTCAGCCCTGCCTGCACGGGAGAAACCATAGCACTGGGTCACAGGGGTGTGTTGATGCAAGGTTTAAAATGAATTGTTCCATACTGAGACCTGGAGGAAGGTCAAAGGAAACAACACAACACTGTATCTTAAATGGCTTAGAGGAAACAGACTGAGAGCTCGCTAATGCATTATTAAAACATTAATTGGTGAAAAAATATACATATATTTCTTTCAAAAAAAATAAAAGAATGACATGATTATATATTTCTGAAATCAATGCTTCCAGAATTTTCTAGATGACTAATTAGGGTAACTAAAAAAAATATAATTATATAATAATTTGCTTTTCCTCAAAGTTATTACTTTGTTGTCGTTATTGGAGGGGTTGTGTTGCCCGACAGGCGTTTTCATTATAAACATAAAAACAGAAAGTAATTTTTTGGGGAGCTGCTCCAACATCTATAAGGAGTCACAGAAGCAGTTTTCTCTGTCTCGTATCTTTGGTCAATGCAGTGTAACAGGAGCTGTGTTTTCTGTCTTTCATGATGTAAAATCCTTCTTTACATTTCCTGTTTAACAGTCAACACTCCCGTGAAGCTGCTTTCTGAGGTAAAGTCTAAAATAAGCACTTCCAACGTGTTTGGTAAACTCCAGCTGATGGTGTGATGTAACAGGAGTTTCACAGACTGTTTGAGGTTCCCAGAGTTGAACTGAAATTTTGAGATTTGTGTGCTGACAGGTATTGGTGTGAAATGAACCGTGGCTCCTTTCCTTACCTTCGGGCAGCATCCCGCTGACAGGCAGAAACTGAGGGGATTTCAACCATAGTTTTTCACCTCCTTCCGCGAGGAAAACAAATGAGCACATGAAAGCAGTAAAACCACAGCAAAAAAAGTGTGGAAAACACGAGAGCTTCTCTAGTTTCCATAAAATCTGTTTCAGCTCGACAGGCGCCTCCTTTCCTTCTGTAATCAGAGCCAAATTCTGTATTTCTTCACGGCTAACTTCAAAGGACCCAGCCTTTTGGTCAAATTGCAATCTTAGCTAAGAGATTCACAGAGTTTTCTATGAACACACCCCTCACAGGTACAGAAAAACAGAAAAAGGAGGCAGAGACATGAAGAAATGGCATTTACATACATAGTTCCAGAAAGACCTGCTTGTAGCAGCTGCTCACCAAACTGGTTCTCAGGAATGCAGATAAAAATTCAGACCAACCAAACTGGTAGATGTAGCCTTTAGGCATATGCAAACATACTTTACTACATGTTCAAAGGCAGGCCAAACAGAAGCTTGGGTTTGAAGTAGATCTCACAGAAGCTGAGGGTCAATAAGTACAAAAAGGTGAAAGCCAAGCTTAGATTTGGCTTTTTACCTTCGTTCTGTGACGACTCAAACTCAAAACAAATGTGAAGCTAATGAGCAGCAGAGAACAAAGATACTAACATATACAACACACAATGTACATAACACATACAAATATAAATACAGCCTCTATTTACCTCCTTAAAGGGTGTGATACATAAAGTAAAACCCCAAAAATTCAGAAAGAAAAGCAGCAATTTCCAGAAAGCTTTGCAACAACGTACAGCCAAGCTCCTGATCCTGTTAGCTTATAATTGTCTGCCACCATCTGTGCCTGTGCATGCATTTCTTCATCTGTTTGTTAGCAAACTTTAATGAAACTTTCAGAAAATAAACATTAGATGTACGTCTACAACTGATTAACTTTGGAGTCAACCCCATTCAAAACAGCCACCACAGCTAAGGGACCTTAGCAAACACAAAAATGGAGACAACCCAGTAAATCTTACAGCATTTAAGGTTGGTATGGTAGTAGCTTAGAGTCATCCATAACACATATCCCAAGTGCTAACAGATCATGTGAAAGCTCGTGATATCTTGTTCAATCACACAGAACGTTATTTTTGAGATTTTATCAAAAAGATTAAAACTTTGTCATGTGAGGTGGTAATAAATATGCATTCCTTCAAGGAAAGCTCAGAGTTTAACTATAGATTTGATCACTTGAGTATAAGAGAATCAATAAGTTATAAAGAAGACAAAGTAGAAATATTAGATATTGTAATTTAGTCTTTTCAGAATACATCTATGGTCTTAATATACAATAGATATGAAGCAACATATTTCAACACAATGTGCTTGTGGAAAATATAAATAAATACCGTATTTTCGGGACTACAAGGCGCACTTAAAAGCCTTAAATTTTCTCAACAAATGACAGTGCGCCTTATAATCCGGAGAAGTTGTGATGTTTCAGTACGACTTTGGTTAAACTACAAAGCTGCACCGCTCGCAGCATTAGGGCTCAGTTATAGTCGTGCAGGGCTCCGGGCACGGCGAGGGGTGGAGGAGTTTATACTTGACGCTTACATCGGTGCAGTATTCTCCGAAAAGACGGGGCTGTTGTTTTTCGCTTAATGCGCCTTTTATATGACAAAAGTTTGAAAGGACCATTCGTTGACAGTGAGTCTTATAATCCAGTGTGCCCTATAGTGCAGAAAATACAGTAAATAAATGTACTATCACAAATGACCTCACTAACAAAAATGTAGTTGTATGCTAATACAAAAAAAAAAAAAATCAGTGTTACAGCAACTCAGTTCATCCAGGCTTGCATGCTACACTCAGCATGTTTCTAAGTATGTATCTAAGAGCTAAAACGTGTTAGCATGTTTAACTGTAAACTTTAAACTAAACTTTGTAAGTACTGGAGTTAGTTAACCATGTCAACACTCAACTAAAACCCAACTTCAGCACAGCTAACAAGTCAAAACTTGCTGTAGCTCAACTTCAACATCAATGTGGAAAACAGCTTGTTGTTTTTCTGCTTCAACCTAAACTTGTTTTACTGCTGTGAAGTTAGCACTGTGGCCCAAGGTGAAAAAGACTGCTCCTGTAAAAACTATTCCATTTGTTTTCACTCTCTGCAGCTCTGCAGCTCTGTCAGATGTCATCTATGACATAGTCCTGCTAAGAACCCAGTCCAGTCACAATCTGCACATCAATCCTGTGTAGAAGCTGAACCTGGACTCCAAAAATGCACCTCTTTACTACATTATCCTCTGTAGGTTACATGATTCTGCTTGGGTTCATGCAGGTCAAAAGCAGCGTCTGCCGTGTCACTTCGGTTCTTTAACTCGTGAGGAGATAAACGAAACACTGAAAACAATTCATTTAGTCTTTGTGAAATGAATACGACAGTCAACCAAGTGGCAAAAAAAAGAACAATGTTCCTGATTTGCAAGAAGTCAAATATTAGGAACATGATTTTTTTATGCAAATGTATGGAAAAAAGAGGAGCAATCAAAACAAAAAAAAAGAAAAAGACATTTAAAAAGAAACTTAGCAAATACTGATAATTTATTTATGATTTTAATAGAAGAGAAAAATGGCTCATATAAATGTCTTCTTTGTCAAAAATATTTGAACTCTTGAATAGTTATTAGGGTATATAAATCTGGATAGTTGATGTGATGATTATTTTGTTAAGAGACACTTCTTTCCACTTTTGTTCATGGTAATATCACACTGCTAATACTACCACAAGGAGGAACGGGAAGAGATTTGAGAATATTCAGTCTAGTTAAAAGGCTCAAAAAAATGTCATGTTTTTTTTGTTTGTTCGTTTGTTTCTTTTTTTTTTTTAATTTATTTATTTTTATTTTACAACAGCACATGTAGCACATGTTGCTGTTTGATTTGGAAAACTAAAGCCACGACGGAGTTGCACCTTTACAGCCAGAACACCCTCCCACCTGTCAGTCAGGTGAAAAAAAAAATGAATCTAGAAACACAAAAATCTCAGACGAGCTGAATTAACAAAGACATACGTGTGTGTAGCCGCATATTCTGCTCAATCAGGAAGTGTTTTTCAAGTAAATGAATTATTGTAGATTCACCACAAGTCGTGCTCAGTTTTCAGCTAAATGTAAAGTGGGAATAAATCTTAAATAATGAGGCGGTTGCTGAGATCAGCCTTCTTTAGGAGTAACGTAATAAATTAACGTTCACATCAATACTACCTTCTCTTAGATAGAACTACAGGCTGTTTTCTTGTGTTTTCTGAAACCCTTCACGATGCCTTTGTTACATATTTTGCAGCAACGCCAGAAACGGATTGTTGTTTTTACAAGAAAATTCCTCAAGATTTAAAAATAGATCACCTTTACATCATTACTTCAAAAAGCTTGACTAATTTAACTTTTGAAATATCACTTTTCACATATATTCTCATTCAGAAAACAAGCACCAAGCTCAACGCTTTCATCAAAATGACATGACTGCTGAAGGAATTTATCCAAACTGATACGACTTCATCAGATGCCCGACACGTGGCATCTACGAAATACCATCATCAGATAATGAATACTAAAATGTGACAGGAGCCACAGCTAAATGATTTCTGAATAAACTTCGGTTAACCTCCTCCAGCTGGACGGGTTTTGCTGTGTTTATTTTTGGAGATCAAGTGCTGCTAGGTGTTGGCTGCAAGTGCTCGACGATAATGTTACCTTAAACAACGTGTCACCAAAACCTACAGACTATTAAGGAAGAGACATTTCTATTGTCTGCTGACGTGTCAAACACAAACCAACAAGACGAGAAAAAACAACCACGCCGTGTAACGTGAGCTCCTCCCAATAGGCCCTGATAGTCGAGTCAAATTTTAAGGTTACTGTAGTGCCGTCCTGAGACTAAACGTTGAAACAGTAAAAAAAAGGATCATCTCTACGCTGAGCGTTGAGCTGAAACAAAGATTTGAAAGGAAATAGCATTTTTATCCCTAGGAAAAAAACACTAGTTTGCATATTTTACCTCTTATCATTCAAAGAGCAGCTGATTTACATTACTGAGCCCATAAAACACACACACACGACACCTCTGGCACAATTCTCTCCTTGTTGTTTAGCGACAATTCAAGTTTACAATAAAAGGGAAACGCGAAGGGAAGGAAGAGCAAACCGGAGCCACCAGTCTGGATGTGGATGGGACTGTCAGAGTGTGAGTGAACGGCTGAATGAGTGAAAAACAGGCGACTAACATGAACAGGAGTGCTATGAAGCGTGGCAGCCTGACAGTCGGACATGTAGAGGAGCTGACTTCAGGCACAGCTGTCTAATTATGTATTACATCCGAGCGACCCATAAGGCAGGACGAATAAAAAGACCTACATTTCTAAAACTTGTCACATTACAAAGCAGAATGAAGACGAGTCAAAGAGGTGATCAGGTGATCGTACACCAAAACAAATAAATAACTGATTATTATTATTATGTCAGCTGCAGATCTGTTTTATCGAATTACTTTGCAAAACAAAGTAAGAATGTCAAAACGGCATTACATCTGGGATGTCATGTGTTACCAGATACCCCAAAATAATCATAATATTAATCACGATTAACTGCAAAGAGTTACACTGTTCATTCTGATTCAGATTTGAATAATAACACAAATTATTCCACGGCCAACTGACCTTTAAATTACCAAAATGGCTTTAACTAGTTTGTTCTACAGATATCGAGCTAAAATCTGGTGTGGTAGTAGCTGAGAGTCATTCACAGCACATAATGTGCAACATCCTTGCTCAAAGCTTGAGCATTAACTGCTGCCTGTTAGCAAAATATTTCACAAGCCGCAGAACAGACTTTAATGAAGCCTTCAGAAAGCAGTCATTGGATGTGCAGCTTCCCCTGGTTGGTGAGCTCCTCTCATCAGTCCCATTTAGGAGTTTCTCTGTTAGCAAACACAGAAATGGCTGCAGCTCAGTCAGGTTTTATAGATGCTGAGTGAAAATCTGATGTGGTAGTTCCTGAGAGTCATCCACCGCAGATTCCCTGAGCGAACATCTAGCAATATCGCACTACATCAGAGGTCTCCAACCCTGGTCCTCCAGGGCCACCATCCTGCAGGTTTTACTTGTTTCTCTGCTCCAGCACACCTGATCTGAATCAATGGGTGATTAACAGGCTTCTACAGAACACAAAGAGGTGATTTAACCTCTGAATCAGGTGTGCTGGAGCAGAGAAACAAGGAAAACATGCAGGATGGAGGCTCTCCAGGACCAGGATTGGACACCCCTGGACTAGATTTAGCTTATTTCCAAGGTTTGAGCAAAATGTTTACGGTCATTACCATGAGATGATCTTAGTTTGAAACTGTGGCGTGAAAGGCAGCGGGTGAAATGCGTTCCTTCAAGGAACGTTAGGCCTTGATTTATTTATTTCCATAGCGCTTTTCAATTTTGCTACTTCTGGATGCAACAACCTCCAGCCCTAATTTCACCCCCCAAAACAGTTTACGGTATTTAAACTGAGCTTGGGTTTAAATTGTTTTGTCGTGCATATGGGTTATGATCCAAAGCTCAGACTGTGCAGGATTGTGGTGCTGTATGAATGGGTGAACTGAAATTTTCTACTACTCAAGATGGAGGAGATAAGAGTCAGTGGAACACCTAAGTAGGGACCATGAGATGATTCCCAACCAGAGAAGCAGAGGATGACTTCTATCCACAGTATGATGACGATGTGACACACAAAACAAAAAAAAAAGAGGCAGGACATGAATGAACTGAGGGTTGAAGAAAAGTCAAACTGGTGAATGAAAGTCAAGGTTCACCAAGCTTGGGGTACGATGAGAAAGAGGTGCAGACATGGACCAAACAGACGCTTGGAGAGGATGTCGCAGGCCTCCTGTCTTCCCTACCTGGGGAGGCAGCGTCCCCGTCGAGCAGGTTGTCGTCCTCGGTGGTGTGGAAGTCCATGATGACGCCAGCTCCATCCAGCAGCTCCTCGTCGCTGCTGGCGCTGGCAATGCTGTTGTAGCTGTTCCTGCAGTAGCCTCTGTGGTACAGCTGCTCCGACTCCATTTAGCAACACGCCGTTACCCTGAGTGATAAGGAGGGGGGGAGACAGAGTGCGCCGTGAGGACAGGTCAGGGTCTGGCAAGCGCTGTGAGTCGGGCAGGTGGACAGAGAGGAAGAGTGGCTCGTTCATGTGCTCACTTTAGAAGATAAACCTCTAGAAGGGGAGCATTTCTTCACTCATTTACAGTTTAGGAAACTAAACCCTGACATCAGCAGGACAAACATGAAGCATCACTTCTACATGATCCAAAGAGAATTTGGTTTTTACCTCAATTTCTTCTAAACAGTGAAGGCTTTATCCTTTCCCTTAGTACATTTTTTTACACATACATATTGAATGTAAAATTTGAATTTCAGAAAACGGACCTGTCTTGAGTAAATGCAACGTGAAAAACTTACATCTAAGCATTTAGCTTCCAGAAAAAATGTTTTTCTGGTTCAAGCAATAAATCAAAATGCGAAAATTCCTTTTAGAAATAACACAATAAGCAGTTAAGTTTCCCTTTCTGTCTTCATTAGTTTCACGTGGAGACATTTGATTAATGTAAACACACCGAAGCGTTTGTGTTGCCCCAGAAGCAGAGTGATAAATTTAGACCCGGACATCATTTTCTACAACGGAAAGATGAGAACGACGAGACTGCCGCCGAGCCAAACGCTCGCAAGCAACACTCCCCTGTGGACGAGATGGAAAGGACAACGCTAAGTGAGACGACACGCAGGACTCAGACGGCGACCCAAAATGATCCGCAGAGAGTGTGAAAGATTAACGATAACCTAAAGATATTAAAGGCAACCTTAGCCTGGAGACACAAAACAGTCAGGAAGCAATGAGAGAAAAGAGGGAAGGCAGCAGAAAAAGTGGACTTTAAAAAAAAAAAAAAACAGAAGTAAAAAGTGCTAAAGCTGCAGAATGATGTTTTCCTGAAGTGAAACAAAAGACGTTTCCGTTAGAGTTCTCTATTTTTGGGTCTGGATTTAAAGAGTGGCTAACTCAGAAGAGGAAAAAATGAAAAAAGAAGAAAATTCAAGGTGATGCAGCACGCCTGATGGCACAACGAATATTCGTGTTTTTTCCTGTGTGCGTTTGACCATCCCTGTTAGTGCAACATCCTGAGTCAGCGCCGATCGTCTTTACTGTTTCTTTCACTTCACCTTGCACGACAAGAAAGGAGATTATGTCCCCAGAAGTTAAAGCTTTGTCTCATTAACCTAAGGATTATAAAACAAGTTAGACGACGTTCACAGCAGCCACCAGTTTGCTGCTCGCCCCGCCTTTCTGCCTTTAGTTTTGACTTCAGAACGGCACAAACAGAAAAGGGAGCTCAGACTAGCACTCAAAACTGTTTATAAACAGATTTATGGCACAAATTACTAAAACGCTGCTTCGGATACAGCAACATATTGACCAGCCACACACAAGACAAACTAAAGACAAATTCTGAGTTTCCATAATAAAAACACAGAGAGAAAAATATCTCGGTTCTCAGTGGCTAACAATTGTAGCTGCTGACATTTGGGAACATTTTAAATTATGGTAACTTGTTTTTTTTTGTTTGTTTTTTGGTAATGGTGCATACAATGACAAACAGAAAATTAGACTTTTCATCCTCCGACTGAGTACCAATATCTCTCAGAATCTGCGTGACCATAAGCTACAACAAAACAAATACTTATTGTAAAAATTAAAAAAAATCAATATAAAAAAACGTTAACTGCCTTTCTGAGACTCAGTGAATGCAGCACGGTTTGAAGACCTTGTGAGGAGAAAGAGGCGAATGTGGGAATTTCTCTGCCCTGAAGTGACTCTTTGCATGTCATTCCTAATCATCTTAATGAAAGCAAATAAAATAAACTCAGGATGCTCAAAAACAAAAAACAGAGAGCTGTGGCTCCAGATGCTCAAATATACGCTCTGAAACACGGTGTCCTCTTTAAAAGCTGTGACGATTCAAACACATTCAATGTTACAATAGCTTCCCTTACATTTGGGATTTAACAAGTAAACAAACACAGCCTTATTATTTTATCATTGCATTTGATGATCAAACCCTTAAAAAGCAGATGAGGATCATTTTAGTTACTGCTGCAGTACTTCCTGTAAACTGCACACAGGACGGGCCGCACGTTGGTAAAGTTCTGTTAGTTACGGCGAGTTCAACGCTCCACGCTGCAAGCCTCGGAGCTGCTGCGTGTTGGACGTTCTGCTCCAAAACTGATCCAGATATCGACGACCTGCTGTCTCTGGAGGATGTGTGTCAAGGTATCATCTGTCTCTGAGGAGGAGGAGGAGGAGGAGGAGGAGGTGTGAGCGTGTCCGTTAGAGAGGAGCGAAATGCTGAGTCACATCTCGGCAACGGTCGCCTGGGCAACACCTCCATGGTGACCGGCTGGAGGAAGATAAGTTGCTCTCACTGCTCCAGTTGTGCAGCGTCGTCAACATTTTTGTTCCTCCGCTGCCGATTGTGTCGCAGTTATCGAGACCGCGCCGACTCAAACGAGATGGCAAGCAGCGACCTGAAATCTGACTCAGTTATCAACCCTCTGCAGTCGTCCCGGCTTCATTATCTTTCAACGGGAAAAATGAACCGAAAGCTTTTATAATTACAGCCAATAAATGTCTTTAGCAGAGAGAAACTAAAGTATTTTAATTAAACTTACTGACAAGAGACATGGCAACAATTGCATTTTTGATATTTTTCAGACTGAAAAGATGTGCACAGGTTTTAAAATTCTCTCTCTAATTTTTCCTGGTTTTCCTTGAATAAATTAGCAGCCCTGTTGTGTTAAAGCTTTTGCACCTGATTAGTTAAAGGCCTAGCATTCCTTAAAGGAATGCATATCGCCCGCCACCACATAGCGCCTCGCGCCGCACAGGTCAGGCTCAGTTAAATTTTGTTATCATATGATATCGCAATATTAGTTTTTTCACCGGTGTCAAAAAATCCACCGATATTACCGTAAATGAGACGATATGGCACACCCCCATTACACGTACATTAGCAGTTAAAGTTTTAAGACACTTTGCTTCACCTCCTCTGTCAAACTAACACAAAAGTTAAATTTCTATGGATTTACAGCGATTCTTCCAACATTGGAAGTTTGACCAGGACTGCTTCATTGATCTAATATCTCTGTGCTCCTTTACTCTGCTGTGGTTTAAAGTCAGCAGAGAGGAGAACAACTACTAAGGAAGTGAACAAAAAAGAAATACGTTCGTTTGGGATTAAAATCATCTGAAGTCAGCTATTTTTTGTGATTGTGAAAGCTACAGTTGGATATGATATCGTTTTGAACGCAGCCTGACTTTTTTTCCTTTTATTTGAGCTGAAAACATGACAGCGCACGAGCTCGCTCAGAAGATCCCTGCCTCGGGGGGGGGTGAGCTCTCCGAACGAGCTGAATTAGATTTGCTGAGCACGCTGATGTGATAAAGCTCACAGAGAAGTCTCATCTCGTAGAGAATCGGCATGATTGTTCCTGGTCTTCAAGGCCCCACTATCCTGCAGGGTTTTGTTGTTTCCCTGCTCCAACACCCCTGATTCAGTGGTTGACTTGTGTGGGTGTTTATGAAAATAAAAACAAGTTGGGTTTTTTGGGGGTTTTTTTGGTGCACTAAAATGCCGAACCTATTGTTTATTTGGGTTCTTTAAAACCTATTTATTGCATATCGTATAGACCCTAAAACCACTGTATGAATACGATAATTATCATATATCTGGCAACACTGCTTCTTTTTTAGGCTGACAGAGAAAAGCTGTTAGTGACAGCTCAGGCTGTGGTGTTTTACTTCTGTTGTAACATCTTGTAATTAATAAAGAACAGATTTTTGAACTACATATCTAAAAGTATAGAAACTGAAACCTGTCCTACTGACACAACATTAAATGTTTGAGAGAGTGTATGATTTATCCATTAACCACAACAAAAGAACACATTAGTTAACAGTGGAAACACTATTTGCTTTAGCTGTACTCTTCTATACATTGGAGGCTTTTAAAACCCTGATTGATCCAGTCACACCCGGCAAAAGGAATCTGATCCAAAGCAGAGCTTCTGCCCCACAAATGAAATCTGAACAACATATTTCATTCATGAAACCCTTCATCGTGCAGCCAGGCTCAGCTTCCCTCCACCTCTCTCCTCTGAGAATATTATTTTACCAGGAAGCAGGAAGTGGATACATCCTCTAATAAAAAAATAAATAAATCATATTTAAATCAGAAAGACTGGGAAGTCTTTGTCCCCGAAACACACAGTAAGTTAAACGTTGAGGCATTTATCAGGATACTTAACAGTTTTACTGGTTGGGCGTTTAATCTCGTGATCTGCCTTGCATCGATCAAATACACCACATGAGACGGGAGAAGAAGAGCCAAACGGTATGAGAGGTCGTGGCTGACAGACTGAGGAAAAATAAGAAAAGGAGGCAACCACTGAAGACGAAACAGAATCAGAAGAGTTACCCAGCAGAGAAGGAAAAGAGCCAAACAAGTCTGTCCTGCCTTTTTTGGCGTCTAAACAAGAGCAGCACCTGGTAGGTTTGCTGAGAAGTGGAAAAAGACGTGATTAAAAGCACGAAAACTTTCAGCCAGCTCAATACAACCTTAGAAATATGGCATTTCTGTTGTGTCTGCACGGCCCTTTCATATACAGGTGAATTGTGACTTTGGAGCTCACGTGATAGCAGAAAAAAACTCTGAAATCTCTGAGGAAATTTTAAGGGATGCCAAAATTTGTCCTAAATTCAAACATCAATGGGTGTCAAACTCAGTTACACAAGGGCCAAAATTAAAAACCTAGTCCTAGCCAAGGGCCAATACAGGTTAATATTTATTGAAAAAAATACACAAATTAACCTTGGATTTAGATGTAATACAGTATGTCAAATCATTCATATAGAAATATTAAATATCTTTTCCCAGTTTAAAATTATATAGAATTCAGAAGAAACATACTTTAATGAACAAAGAAAAACAGATCAAACTTAAAACGAAACATCATTAGCATTCATTTCTGATGCCTTCTTATGAGTTTTTCTCCATTAAAACAGCTTAAAAGCCACCAACAAAACTCTGATCATACAGCTACAAACATTTAACTTTGAAACAACAAGAAAATACAAAATAAGACAACATACATTAAAGCAGACTCTGTTACTCTGATGCATATCAACTCTTGTCAGATATCTGAGATTGTTTCTTGGCTGCAAGTTTATCAATAAAAGTCTGATCGGTCCAGTTTCATGCTCTCTGTTGCTCTTTCCACATCAGAATCAAAGATTACTGAGAATTTAAAACTTCATTTTCTTGGCTTCAAAGTAACCATCACAAGAAGACTCAGTTTACTTATAAGACATGAAGCAAAATGAGAAACGATAGATACACCCAAAATGGAGAGCCAGATCAGAAAAAATCTGAACGTTATCTTGAGGGGCCAGACAAAATGTTCCAAGGGCCAAATCTGGCCCATGGGCCTTGAGTTTGACACCTGTGATCGAAGCTAAGATCAAACGCCTGCATAAAAGATTTAAGATGAAAAAAAAAAAAAAATGTTCAAGCTGCTGGCAGTTTAGGGTTACCGTGGTAACAACATGTCTGTGTCTCTCACTCCCTGACAGCACTTTTAAAATGAAAACAAAAACAGAATAGAAAGTAACGTGCGGTGCAAAACCTTTAATCGCATCCTTAAACGTCTCAAACTGCAAGCGGCTGCAGACTCTGGCGGTTGCACCTGTAGGTTTTTATACGTCTGCAGTGTTTTTATGATAATCTAAAACGACTCTTTACTTCACACCGTGAGGAGAAAACTCTGAGCTCGGACACAATTAAAGAGGTTGGACGTTAGTTAGATGTTAAACGTCTACGTTTTGATATGTATAATTTGTGCGTGTGAGAGAAAGGTTGTGGAAGTTAAAAAAAAAAGTTTGTTTGCACAGGTTCCGAAAAACTGAGACGGCGCAAAAGTTACTGTGTGACATCGACTGTCAGGTAAACATTAAAGGTTGATTGAGCCGCGTGTTTTGGTATAAAATTTGTACTTTGTTTTTAAACTGTGGGGTGTGAAAACAGACAAATATCGTAACCAGTACAGTAGCAAGATTACACCCTTAATAATGTTTCATTAAAGCTTTTCTCCATTTTTCCTGCCATATAGCTTTAAAATAAAACATGAAAATTAAACATCAAAATGTGTGATTCAAACTGAAAAAAAGAGTACCATGACTTTTGGTAGAGGAACATTAAACAAGATAGACAAAATAAAAAATGGTGATCAGTAGGATTTTGGTTGTTTGGAGCTCTGCAGCTCAGACAGACTTTAAGTAGAAACATCATTAGTTAAAGTTTAAATGAGTCACAGAAATGTGGACTTTACATGACTGAACTGGTACTTTGATCTCTTTTAGTTTTTACACAGTCCCAGTTTAAGTTTTATCATTTTTGGAAATTTTGCCACAGAATCTTTAACTAATACACACTATCTTCTGAAATGTCTAAAATCTTCAAACCCCTTTGCAGACAGACTCTTCTGACTCCACAACCTTTATGTTACATATCCAAGTTACAAGTCGTCTTTCACACAGCATCTCTCTCACTGCTACAGGTCTTAAAGTTTTCACTCAAATAGCACCAGGATACAGAGCGTGGATGGTTTGATACCCTTTAAAGTTTCTTCAGAAACTTTCCAGTTCTGAATTTACAACTTAGTGCTGATTGTGACACACCTACCCAGTATCTAATCATGTCGGTGAACTACACGCTCAAGTAAAACCAAATTAAAGTACTTGCAAAAAATACAAACGTGATGAAGCGAGTCGTGTCACCAATTCGAGCTGCCAGTGTCTGATTTAAAACCGTTCCAACTCATTAAAATGTATTTTTTTTTCTGTTGCTTTGGCAAGCCGAACTCTTAAAACTGTGACACATATTATTATAAACTATAAAACACGAGGCACGCGTGAACGTAACACGAGAAAGCCCATAGTTTCTTTAAAAATACGGTGAAAAGTACAGGGAGTACGCTGTTAGTTTTCTGAGCGCTTTGCAGCAGCCGCTAGCCGCGCGCGCTCGCCGTTATGTCCGTATTAGCTGCGATGCGATACTTCACAACAAAATGTCTAGGAAAACAGGCAAGAGGGCAACACGAAGGAGTCGCGGGCACGAAGAGACGGCCCTGCTCAGTCACATCATCCAAATAATGAATAAAGACGTCCCCGACGAGCTGCTGAAGTTCCACTCAGCTCGCACCGACGGCGCCGCTCGGTACCGAGTTAGCCTCCGCGGCTAGTTAGCTAGCTGGCTAGCACCTGTTTGAGAACCAAGGCGGTCCGGAGTCCACAGCGTTTTCACGGCTACAGCACGAAAGGTGCACGAATGGATCACCTGAGCTGGCAAAGCACATTCTGAGCAAGCACACGGACAGCCTCTCTCTGTCTCTTAACATTTACAGCAACGACATTGTTGGAGAATATTATATAAACACGGACAGACGTACCTTCCTGATGCCTCAGTTCCAGCTCGGACACGACAGCTCATCCTTTTTATTTATTTATTTTTTGACTGAGTTGAAGCTTCAATTATTGTTATTATTACTGCTTCCTACAGGAACGGGGTTGACATTCTCCTCATCATGGTGGTGTTTTCTTCCTTCAGTCCCATTCCCGTGTCAGTGACGTCTACTTCCGGTTCCCGGCCCCCCCACCACCATCATCCTCTTCATCATCTTCATCATCATGATCCCAGCAGCGGCGGAGACTCCCGCCTACAGTCTGATAGTAAAGAACACCTGATCAATAATTCATCCAAAGGGAGACAGGGGGAGGAAAGGTGCCATGAAGTGCTGCTCATCTGTGAGGGGGACTTGTTAAAAATGGTTAACCAGACAGATCACAGGAGGAAGTGGTTCCTCATAGTAACATGGTTATAAAAAGCAGCTGAGGCTTTGAACATAACATGGCTCAAAAAGCCAAACAGATGAGTGTTATACTGCAGTTTAACCAGGGCAGTGGAAGGAAAGTTGTCGTCCCCAAAGGTTGGCCTTTCCAAACTTTTTTTTATTTGCCTGGGCAGAAGTCTAGGGCCCCCAGGTTTAGGCCCTGTTTCCACCAGGCCGTTTTAAAAGTCAAACAGGAGTGTTTTGTTTGGCCGCTCGTAAACACGAAAATTGGCGATCGAATCCTCTGACACCGCGACCCTTTTGATTCCAGGTCTCAGGCCCTGTTTACACCAGAACGATCTCTGGAAACATCAGTGTTTTTTCAATGTTTGTTGTGGTGAATCAAGAAGAGAAAAACATGTTTATGGACATGGTTGTGCTCATTGAATCTGTTGTAGTTGACCTCTCCTACTGTCGCTTTAAAATGATTGTATTTTGACCCAAACTATCATATGTGCTGAGTGAGGTGTGCGTTCTCAGAGGATTTGTTGTCTTGTGATTGGTGAACATGTGCACAGAAAAGGGGGACATGACCCTAAAACTATCCTATAAAACCTGTAATTATTGTATATCTGACAAAACTGATGTCAGGCTTTCAACCAGGTGTGTCTGCAGTCTGGAGCATGGAAATAATTACATCCAAAATGGTGAATATTTGGACATTTGTTTGGACCGACAGTGAGGTTGGGTTGGTTCTATATGTTCAAAAGGGTGAGGAACATAAACAGCTCTCTGCTATCCACCATTAATACTGTGGTTGATCCGCTCAAGCAAGCGCAGAAAAACTAAGGATTCAGTCTGTAGCACACAGGTGTGGTGTCCCAAATACCTTCGCACTGAGACCCGGATTCAAAAAGCTTCAGTTTCAGAGAAAACAATGGCTGTTGTCGTGAACGTGAACGGTAGCAGATGAGCTACAGTTTTGTGAAAAACAGCTTCGTCTAAGCAGCTCCTCAGCAGTGGAAGTGTTTAGAAACGACCATCAGTGGTGCCATCATAGAGGGGCAGCCCCTATAAACCAGTCACATATACATAGTATTTCTTTATTTATCAAAGTCTTGGAACCAGGCAGCTGCCCGCCAGTATTAACATGTCAAATAAGGAACTGAGGTACATTAACTCTCATATTGTCAAAGTTTTCAAATCAACATTTTACAACATTATAGAATTTCTGAAGTTCTTTATGGTTCTTGGTTTTGGTGTGTCACCCCAGGGTTTCCATTGGCCCCCACATGGCCTCCCTAATTACCAAACTCTCTGGCATGGATGTGAAATGGTTCAAAAATGGTAGGTCTGCTTTTTTTTTCTGGGAACAGTAGCATCTCTTTCCCTCTGGTTTAATTATTTTTATTCTTAAGCGTGAGAAAAAAAAAGTGTGGACCAAGAAATGTGTTTTTACATTTATGAGTATATATATTACAAACCTTTTAGGCCCAACAGCCTGTAATTCCGACTGAGAAAAAAATACAGGAATATCTTTTAAAATACATCAGTAATAGCCTTTTTAATGCCCTTTGAGTTCTTTAGCTCCTATTTATTCATTTATTTTTATGAAATATGTGTGTAAATTAGTACTTTTTTGTTCTTCTTTTAAGCTCTTATTTGAAAGCACATTGGGCTGTGGGCCTGAAGGCTGCTTATGACTCAACTTATGGCCCAACAGTGCCATCTATTGATCCAGATACAGAATATTTACACATCTATGGATGATCTTAAGATGAGCGGATTGAAAATTAGATTCTAAATTTACATCAACAAAGGTCAGACATGTTTATCAGCCACCATCATTTACGATAATGTTGTTACATTCGCAGCAGGTCCAGTTCTATACTGATAAACTTCATTTATAATAATTTATTGTTCATTCGAACAAGTGATTTTTTTTCCCCCTCAGTAAATTAAATATTTTATCAAATCAACTTGATGTTGCAGACTGAAATTTAAAGATGACTTTTGTTCCATTTAATCATCAATCAAATCCTTAAACAGCATGGAAAATTAAAAAATAAAACATTTGTGCACATAAACTAAATATCTTTGTCAGGTTGGACCCAGGCTGCTGTAAAAAGCAGCGTCTCTGCGGTGCTGTTGGACCGGCATGTTCCTCCTGGTTCTAGCCACCTTCTCCAGGTCGACCTCCACCAGCGCCACCCCGGGCTTCTCCCCCCCACAGTCGCCCAGCACCTCGCCCCAGGGGTCCACGGCGAGGGCGTGGCCGTACGACGAGCGCCTGTCGTGGTGCCGGCCGACCTGCGCCGCCGCCAGCACAAAGCACTGAGTCTCGATGGCTCGTGCGCGGAGCAGCACCTGGGGACGAGTCAAACCGTTAGCGCCACTTTCAGCAGTTTCAGCTCTGTGTTCCCGGTCGCCTCGTCTTCTTCTCACCTCCCAGTGAGCGGCTCCCGTTGCTACGGTGAAGGCCGATGGGTATGTGAGGATTTCAGCTCCGTGTCTTTGCAAAGCAAGAGATAACTCAGGGAACCGCAGGTCATAACAGACACCCAGTCCCACCTGGAAACAACAACAAAAACAACAACAGGGTCAGTATAGGCACAAAAAACTTTAACAAAACTTACTAATACTAAAAATAGACATTTTGTCTTTGGACACACATTCATTACTTTCTATAAACTTTACTTTCTAAAGGTTTCATTAAAATCTGTCACGTGGTTTGTGAAATATTTTGCTAACAGACAAACAGGGGTGACTCCAGCAGCTGATGCTGAAGTTTTAAGCAAAGATCTGTGTAGCACTCAGAGTATGTGTTGTGAACATCTCTCAGCTATGGCCACACAAAAGTTTAGCACAATATCTAAAAAAGTGACTAAATTAGTGCCATTTTTGTGTTTTCTAAAGTTATTTAGCTGTGGCAGCCATCTTGAAAAAGGTTGGCTCCAGTAGTTAATCAGTTATAGATGTACATCCAATGATTATTTCCTAAAAGTTTCATCAAAATCCATTCAGCGGTTCATGAGATATTTTGCTAACAGACAGACATGGACGCAGGAGCACAGAATCGGCAGCGACCGATAACAAAGTTTCCACCTTGCCGATCGGAGTCTGGACTGGTGGAACGAGGGCGGGTCCGGGAACGGTGAAGGCACTTTCTTTAAGTGACACGCCTTTTTCTGGCAGCTCAACGTCAAACAAGTGAGACTTCCTGTAGACTGACATGATGTCACCTGTGGACGTAACGACAGCGCAGTGCCTGAGTGAGAGTGTCGGTTCGAGCGTTTTTACGCTTTCAAGCATAGCATACAGAACATGTAACACTTTCCAGTTCAAAATTACACACTTTTACATACTCAGACTTCCAAAGATCAGTTATCTTTCAGACATTTATGTCATCTAAATACAAACATTTATTATAAATCCTTTTTTTTTCAGTAAACGGAGCACAGAAAAGTGTCTGGAGACGTGTTGGCGTAAATTCTCAGTCATCTAAACACACTGTAGGTAATTCTAAGAGTTTTATTATTACTTTTTTTTAAAGGCGACTGGACTTCTTGTTTTTGTTTTTTGAAGACGATTTGCTGCTCATCTCAATTCGAACTATTAATTGTGGAGTTTTAAGGTTTTAATCTGTGGTGAGTTGCTCCAGGTTTTAAACAGACGAAGTGGAGTCAGGTTTCAACTTTCCAGAACTTGCAGTGGCAGTTTTAAATCTAATCCCCGGTCAGTTTCACTCCGATCAGACATGCGAACAAAGCGTTTCTCCTCAAAACCAACAAAGACCCTAACAACCCTCAGGAGGGAGGGGAGGGAGAGCAGTTCGCATGTGGGTTCAGCTCACGAAAACGGAGCAATACACTGAAGTTTAACAGCTTAGCACTCAGCACTTTTTTTAGTTTGAATTAAAGAAAGCTCCTTGCATGAGAAACAAAACGTCTTCAAAAAAAAAAAAAAAAAAACTCTTAGTATGAGTCAGGAAACATATCCAGACTTTGAAATCAGCAAGTTCCAGACTTTTCAAGACCGTGTTAAAAGAGCATTTCAGGTTTGGGAGGGATTCTGTGAGGGACAGAAAGCAGAGAAAACCCGTTAAATAGGCCGTACCTTCGTCATTAATTATAACGTGACTGTTATAAATTCGTTGGTCAGCCTCCCAGTCGTGTCCCCGTTCATGAAATCCTCCAAGAGACAGCCACACCTCCAGTTTCCTGGAAAACAGGTCGGGTTAAAAACCCCCATTATATTTCAAAACCAACTTTTATTTGGATAATTCTCCTCTCTGCTGCCGCACCTCAGAATCTTTATTTATTACACACATAAACACTGTTGACTATGAGTGAAATAAGCTTCATTTAAAGCTAACAGGAGCAGAAATCTGTCTGTAAACCTGGCGAGCTGAGCGTATTGTGAGATTAAGTGTCCTCCCAGAGTCTCTGCGAGGGCCAGCGTCTCCTCTCTGCTGGAGCCGATGTAGTCGAAAGCCTCCGGCAGGAAGACCATGCAGGCGCCCCGCTCCTTGGCCTCCTCCACCAGCTGTTTGCAGGCAGAGAAGTTGGCCTCCTTGTCCGGGGTGGCTGTGACTTGACAGACTGCAACCAGCAGGGGACGTGAGCTGGACATCCTGAACGGGGACACAGAAAAAGGAGACAAGAGAAACAAGTCAACGATGGTTGATCATTAGCTGCACAAGTTACAGCACTGTGCCGAACTGCACACTTATTGTTTAATCCTGTCTATCTTTGCTCTCGAAGATGACAAATTACAGAAATCTTTCACTTATTTTAAAAGTAAATGTGCTAAATCTTCATGAAGACATCAGCTCAAGTCTTTGTGCTCCATAGATCTACATCCATGTTCTTGTTTGCAGTTCTGACTTTAAAAACAAAAGCAATCAAACCATTCCTATAAACTCTGTCCTGTTTGGAGAATGCACTCACCTGTTTTGAAGTAAAGTAGGCAGAGAGGCCAGGTACTTCACAGACGGCCCCAAAGTGCACCTGAACATTGGTCCCAAGCAGCGTCACCTCCTGTGTTTATTAATCCATGTCAGTGTTACATTAACGTGCAGCTCTGAAGCAGGTTCATCTTCTTCTCTGCTGTGAATCAGCAGCCAGAAGCCAGCAGAGGGCCCACCATCGCCACCAGCTGGAAAATGACGGAATGAGAGGACGGTGACGAAGATAGAACATGGAGTTTAGTGAATCAAATGTCCATGTTTTATAAAGTTAAGAGTTGAGAAAAGGTGTAGCACAGTTGCATAACATTTTATTTTAGAATTTTAAGTATTTTGCTACTAAAGTAAGCTTTAGGACATTTGAAGAGATGATGAAATGCATCATGATCACCAAATTTTAATTGTAAAATAAAGTAGACATCACAAATTGATATCATATTTAAACAGTTTTATCAGTGAACATTTTCAAGGCTGCTGACTAGTGTATTGCATATCGAGAGCTGTTTCTATAACTTAATTTATTTACCTTTGCTACAAAACCTGCATTTTAAAGATCTGAAAGAGTTTACTTGTTTTCTAGAAATACTGATATGCAATCCTGAAATGCAGGTCCACTCGCAATGTAAACAAAGCACTTTTGTCTACATACTTTGCTCAATAAATCTGAGCATAAATACATACCAACTCATCAAAACTGTTGGACTTCTCCATCTCAAATAGCTTTTCCATCACTGCCATAGTTGACTTGATTTCCGTGACTTCGGCTGTTTCTGTAGGTAAACAAACACACATGGTATTTGGCAGCCATTCACAAATTTTGTTTACAAATGTATGAACTAAAGACACATTAAACATTGTTAATGAGGAAAAATGTGGAGATTTTGTTTCTTAATTTAAGATTTATTTATTATTTTTTACCAGTCTTCAAGATATTTCAGTGAGTGCCTTTAAATAGTCTTTCAAAAAAGGCAGTGGGGGTGATTATAAAATCAGTTTTAGGTTCTGCTCCAACTTCTACACATAAAAAAAGTGAAAAAGGTAAAATATTTGGAAAAACCTCTCCAGTCTGACTTAATAGTTACTCACTAGTTGGTTTTCTTTCTCTGTGAAATTTGCACGCAGGCGATCTCATGAGCCACCCTGCGAGGGTCCTAGCCGGGAACAGCCTTCCAAGATGGCAGCCAACAGTAGCAGCACGGGTAACAAGTCCAGCAGCAGCACCGGCGGAAAACAGTCCGGGCCGTCGGCCGAGCAGGTACTTCCAGCTGCACACGGGCTGCATTTGTCCGTCAACTCGTTCCTGTCGCCGTTCAGCCGACTCCGGCGAAGCGGGCGCCGACAGTTTACCGCCTCGAGCGGCAAAGCTAACGTTAGCTTAGCATCCTTATCGCCATCATCAGCCTGGGTCCTCTGAGCCTGAAACTGCACAATAACGAGGATGTCAAATCAGAATTTTATCAGCGTTTATCGGAGTGAACACCGGGGTTTATGTCTCTAAAAAGTCAGTTTATTAGAGTTAAGTTTCATGTCAATGTTTAACCCCAAATAGGAGGGCGGTGTGTGGTTTGATGTGACAAAGCAAGAGGCTATTTTTATCTCCGAAGTCCACCCAAACCAACTTTACTTCAAGTTCATATCAGTTACAGCTGTGTTATATCTGTTTAAAAGTACTCAACCATAACAACTTCAGTATACTGAAAAAGGGGCATACATTTTTTATTTTCAGTAATCTATTAAATTCTGCATACTGTTTGATACTCAGCAGAATCAACAAAGCAGAGAAACTGTTTTTCAACCAGTACAAAGTTACTTTTAGATTTTAAATAATTATATATAAACTGTAAATAATCTGTGTTTAGCTGCAAAGAGTTGAAAACTAGTGGAGATATTTATTTAAAAGAATATGAAGCTCTTTTGGATAGAAAGAAGTAGGAGTGGAAGAAAGCTGCTGGCGCAACATTGCAGCTTATTTTTCTGGTTATTTTCCTCCAAATAAAATCTCTGTTTGCCAATAAATTAGTAATTAGAGTTGTCATATTTAAAAAACAAACAAACAAAAAAACAGATTTGGCTCTAAAATGTTGATGAAAAAACACGAAACGTAAAATTGGTGTAAAACTCTAACTGTAATGGGTTGAAATTACATATTTTTAAAACATTTGTCATATTGTTTCCACAGCATTTTATCAGTTTATAGCTAGATATTCATATTAATTGTCTTTGCAAAATGTGCATTAAATTTACAGATTCATAAAAGTTGTTATTAAAAGCTAGTCAACAAGTCTGAAGCAACTACTTTTGAATATACAATAAAATGAAAACCAGACTCTTCAAGCATCAAAAATACCTTTTTAACAGACAGAATTAACTATTTGTCAGATTGCTGAGTGAAGCTAATAATAATCTGCTATATGACACAAATCTTTGTCGGCGTTGATGTCATGTTGTTGTGTTTTTCTGACAGGTGGTGGCGACATTTCAGAGGATGCGTCAGGAGCAGCGTAATATGGCTTCAAAGGCTGCCGAGCTGGAGATGGACATCAACGAGCACAGGTCTGCTTTCCACCTCTCCAGTCTTTTCATTCACTCCCAGCTTCTGATGTCTGATTCTAAAAAAGGTTTCTTCCAAGACAAACAGTAATTTGCCATTAGTGTGTTTGGTTATCTTGGTTTGTCCTCAAATTCTAAATGTATGAGACCTATTCTGATTAGGTGATATTACCAGAAAGGTTTTAAATTCAAACAAATGCTTGTAATTAGGATCTTGGTTGGTCAATTCAGTTCATTTATACAGCGACAGTTCACAACAAAAGTCCTCTCATGGCACTGAGCAGCATGGAGGCGACAGTAGGAAGGAATTAGTCCCTTTTAACAGGAATAAATAAATAAATTGGCTTCAACAGACTGGGGGTTGAGAGGAGAAGAAAGAGACAAAGAAAAGTAAAAACCAAAGGAGCAGCTAGTCCAGATGTAGTTTCTGTGGGAGGAGAGACAGAACAAAGGGTAACGGCAGCAATAATTTCATGTTTAAACAGAGTAGTGAGGAGATGTCCTCCATTAACCTAAACCTATAGCAGCAGAACTAAAGGATAACTCAGGAAACCCAGGCCATCCGTAACAATAGGATTTATTAAAAAGGAAATGAAAGACGGGCGTCAGCCTTCTTCATCTTCACATAAAGGTGTAACCATCTTATGACGTATGAGTTGTTTTGGATTTTACTGTTCAACCTCCTTCATACTAGATAATGAGCCCTACGCTCTGCCACCTTTTTAGGGGGTGTTTGGATAGCGGTGAATTTGAAAAACACAATCATGGCGCTGCTATACTCTTAGTTCTCGCTAAAGTTGTTTTCCTGCACATCCAGACTCTCAGCGCACACTACACACCCTCTCTCTGGTCACAAATATTACACAACCTTTTGAAAATTACTAAAGCACTGATCAAAAGTGGCTTGCTTCTAGAAGTTATTGAATGTTATGAACGGCCGTCAGTTTATTTTTGTTTATATTTCGTTTATGTTCTGTGTTTAGTTTAGTAATTGAGACCCTAAAGGAAGTGGATCCTTCGAGGAAGTGCTTCCGTCTAGTAGGAGGAGTGTTGGTGGAGAGGACTGTAAAAGAAGTTCTGCCTGCGTTGGAAAACAACAAAGAACAGGTAACGGGGTAAAAAAAAAACATAAATGTACCACTGGGAGGTTTGCAAGCTACAAGATAGTGTACCGTATTTTCCGCACTATAGGGTACACTGGATTACAAGGCACACTGTCAATGAATGGTCCATTTTTGAACTTTTGTCATATATAAGCTGCATTAAGTGAAACAAAACAGCCTTGTCTTTTCGGAGAATACTGCACTGATGTAAAGGCCCCCACATACTCTGTGTACTTCACTTTGCAGAGGTCTGCGCATACTGAAGGCGGATGTCCGCCAAACATGTTTGCGCAAAGATCAATTTTGACCACATACACATGCTCGGTGTCGCACCATAAACTACCCGGCGAGAAACAGCGTTCACATCGGACTGTTTTATGTACGACACCAGCTGCTCTCAAGTGAGAATCGGCGCCAGTGAGCAGAGCGACTGAAAGGTGTGCTGTGGCTGCCCTGGTGGTGAAGAAACAGGGCTAAAGGCACCTTCTTTTCTTTTGTTTTTTAAAGCTAAGAGACAAGCGATCTCTTCCTCCTCGCTCCCAGGGATGCCATGACTGAAATTTGTCACGGGAGAATTTTATTCAGTCTGTACGCTCGAGTATGAAGTCTCAACCGTACTAAAACATCACGACTTCTTACATATATAAGGCGCTCTGGATTATAAGGCACACTGATGTTTTTTGAGAAAATTGAAGGCTTTTAAGTGCGCCCTATAGTCCGGAAAATGAGATCATATAGTAGAGCCAATAATGTCACAGGAACCTCACTGAGAGACATCCGTTTGTCTAAGAGGACTGATGAGCTAATGGCTAGTCAGAGCTGGACCAAAACAAAAGTGGACCACTGTTATCTATGTTGAATTCTGAGGTTATTTGCGAGTGCGAATAGCAGCAGCAGAAAGAAAGTGTATCGTTTCTGGGGCAGCAGAAAAGCTCAAACTAGCTGCTGTTATTTGTGCTCATAAGTAATCACAGAACGTGAAACGGGCAGCGGTGTGAAGTTTAATATGATCGTGTTGCAGGAACAGCTAAGAAATTTATAAGACAGGAGAAAACTGTCTTTGGTCTCGGCTCAACTCAGACTAGCCATTAGCTCATCAGTCTGGTCAGAATTAAACTCTTATTTCTCCAAACTGAGGTTGTTCAAAGAGCTATCTATAACATGTAAAATGATCGTTCTTTATAGCTTTTAGACAGAACTCCAATTGAAAATAACCAGAATATCCTTTTAGGACATTGAACCCTGTTAGAAATAATTATTCTGAAACCTGGACCCGTCAGTGGATCGGCAGATTATGAGAAACTGAATCATTTGTCGTGACACATTTGTCTGCTGCATCCGATTTTTCAAAACAGCAGTGTCACAACCAGATTACCCATAATTCCACCTTCTCGAAGGGGAAGGCACCAATGTAGAAACTGTATCCGTTGTATTGAGTATGTCTGAGAACAAAGAAATGGAAATATTCATTAGCCAAAATGCTAAATTAAATAAATTGTAAAGTTGTAACTAACTACACGAGACCATGCAAGGAGTAGCAATATGTTCTGATTTGTTCCCTCATGTTTTTCTCTCCCTTTAGATCTCCAAAGTAATCGAGACCATCAACACACAGATGCAGTCGAAGGGGCGGGAGCTGACGGAGTACAGGGAGCGCTACAACATCCGTCTGGTCGGAGAGGGAGAAGGAGAGGCTCAGGGCCAATCGGCAACGAACTCAAGAGACAGCGAAGGAGGCGGATCCAAAAGCGGCGCCGGAGTTCTGGTCTCTTAGTCTTGTAGGGATGGACAGTGACAGTAGGGCCCCTGGATTTCTGCAGCGCTGAAAAAGAAAAGAGAGAAAAAAAAAGCTTCAAGTCAGAAAATCGTGGAGGAAAATCTGAACTCCTTTGGATTTGGTGATTTACTGTAAAAATGTAACACACTTGGTCATTTGCAGCAGGCTTCAGTTGTATCCTCATACAGGTGTTTTTGTCTTTTATCTGCCTTTCAGATTTTGTTTTTTTTATTTCACAATGCTGTCTCATGAAGTCAACCAATAAACTCAGTGTCCAGAATGCTTATCTTGAAGTTACTGACTCGTGTACCAACAGGTAGACGTGATTTTGATGTTTAAGACTGAAGAAAACGTTTTTATATCATATCTTGGGTTGAAATTAATCAGAAAAGGTATGAACACACAATACACCTGAATGCTCAGAGCTATTAAACAACAATGTGATTAATTTTATGAAAACAGATTTTTGTAAACTTTAAATTTTGGGCTAAATCAGATGGGAGAAGCTGATTTTATGAGGCTCTAAAGTAGTTTCAAGTTGAGCAAAAAGTCATTTTTTTGTTGAACGGGTCAAGCGTGAAGAAGCGACAGGATGGATAATAAGTTTGTCCGTTTTATTTTGCCTGTTTTCTTCATTAGTCATGATTAAAGCAGAGAGCTGCTGTGGGGTTAATGAGCTCCCTGAACATACGGACGATATGAAGTCACCAAAGCACCTGCTGTGATGTTATCAGTCATAATGAAGTTTGGAAAAGGTTTGCATGAGAAAGAAAAAGCCTCCCAGGACCTGATGTGCACTGTCACCAAGCTTTAAGTGTTTTGGTTAATGCTCATACAAATAAAAGTGTCAAATTTGGGCTTGTATGCGTTTAAAATTATTTCACTGGCTAAACTACGCACCAGTTCATACATGCACAACTAAAACAAAATGACCCAAAAATTACACATAAAACTATCTGAAACTATTACTGACTATTTTAGTCATTTTCTTTCAGTTATTAATAAAATTCATGCCAGAACTTCAGGATGAAGTACAAAATTATAACCGTTTTATAAAATTGTAGAATAAACTGTTTCTCCTATGACTATATACAAGGTATGGTTTTCTACAGTACATTTATGACTGCTTTTTATCCATTTCTAACAAAGTTTTAAATTATTTTCACTTACAGACCTGCATAATTCCCCCATAACTGGTAAGTTAAAGCAAGACGAAACTCCATCTGTTTTTAAGTATTACTATGATTCCATATAAGTGCAGCTAGTACATGATAAAATAAAAATATTATAGGGAATAATTTATTATACTACATCTGTTAGTTTCTTTAAAATCTAAACAAATGCATCTGGGCGAACTCTTATGGCGACTCTGATCTTAAATGTCTTTTAGATGGGTGTGTTTTTAAACATGCAAAGAAGAATGGTAGCAGATCCATCCCTTATTCTGTATGAGTTGTTACCATCTCTGCGCTGTAAACCTAATCAATTTAAAAGCTCTATTGTTCTTGTATCCTGTAAACAAGTGTTTGTACAGCAGGGCGATACTTGAAATTATGCATTTATTTACTGGACGTATTTAATAGTAGCTTTACATCTTTAGCATACCTGTCTATTTTAATATATTATTTGTAATACTGATATTTTGTTCACACAGTCCTGTATGGGAGCACTTATTATTTAAATGTTATAATTTAGAAACGATGTAGTCTAAGACATATTTATCAATTCAATTCAATTCAATTCAAAAATACTTTATTAATCCCAAAGAGAAATTAAATGTTGTAGCTCATAATCCTGGTTTTGTTAAAGAGTTGATGGCTGTGGGCAGGAAGGGTCTCTTATAGCGGTCTATCCCGATTTGTTCTCGGTCCTGGTGTCCTCAAAGAGTCCCACTAGGTAAGCCTCGCTGGCCTCCTGCTCTAGAAGCTCAGGTCGGTCTTGAAGTCCGGGCCGATCTTCTGGACCAGGTGCTAGAAGGGCAGCTTCTGGATGAGCAGCTAGGTGGACTTCTGGTATCGGTGGATCTCCCTGAGAGCCACGGTCCCGGGCCTGTAGGGATGAGGCTTCTTCACTCTGAAGACAATGGGGACAATAAAGTATTTTCTATGTTCTAAACGATGCAGTGTGGTTCTAGAAAAACGGACTTATAGTAGAAAAAAAAACCATCGACGAGGATGGGATTCGAACCCACGCGTGCAGAGCACAATGGATTAGCAGTCCATCGCCTTAACCACTCGGCCACCTCGTCTTCACATACCATGTGTATGTGCGCAAGACATTTTATAGAAACGGTAAACACATATTTACATGAATATTTAGTTGAGTTTTGAGTGAAGCGGAGGGACGGTGACAGGAGTATTTAATTTCTGAGTCTGACTCCATGTTTAGCGTGTTGCCGGACCTTTAAAGCCACCCGGGGTTAAACCCAGCTGCGCCTCTCTTCCTGACATTACGGTTGTTACACATCGACATGCGCCGCTGTCGCAGCAGCAGAGCCGCCTCACAAACTGTTGGGATTTGATGGAGATCGCAGAGACTTTTGTCCCTTTTGTTGCATGTTTTTTGGACGGATCTTGCGTATGAGAATCTGTGTTAGAGCTCCTTTAGTAAAACATGCCATCGACCGTGCCGATGTAGCGTTAGCATTGCGGCTGCGATGTAGCCACCGCTAGCTGGCACGGCTGGACTCATTACACCGCCACAACAGGGGGAATCATCGGCGGGTTTTACCGATCGCACAGCTCCTTGTTTGTCGTCTCTCTGGAATGCATCTGTCTAAGAAATGTTCCGTCTTCAAAGTGGTGCTGAGTGCTCTGCTGATCGTGGCGCTGCTGCAGCTCATATACCTGTCCTTCCTGTCCAAGTTTCACGGTAAGCAGCAGCGGTACCGCTACTCGGAGCTCTTCGGAGGCTCCGCGGCCAAGAAGAATGCCCAGTCCGAGAAAAACACGCGCAAAGAGCGGCTGAGATACTCCCTGTCTACCGGGGGGATCTTCGACGGCAGCGGCCAGTACCGGCTGTACAAAAACCTGATCAAAAGTGACTTCACCACCAACCAGGTACCAGGTTCAGAGTCAGATGTCCTCACTTTGGCCACACACACTACTATCAACAACCTGCATCACCTGGAATCCCTGCTAGAAAGGTGGCAGAACCCCCTCTCTGTGGCTATATTCGCACATGGGGAAGATGTTAAATTTGCCACAGCTCTGGTGTACGCCCTCAGCTTCTTCTGCCCTCAGATCCAAGCCCTGGTGGACTTCCACCTGGTCTGCCTGTCAGGAGAGACGGCCAGCTTCCCGGAGCAGGACCACGAGCACTTCGCTGGGCTTGAAGACTGCGCCTCAGTGTTTGCCAGGCTGGAAACCCACAGGGATAGATACAAAAACTACGCCATCAACGGGAACATCTCCTACCCGAACAACCTTCTTCGTAACGTCGCCCGCGGCGCCACGGAGTCCTCCTACGTCCTGGTGCTTGACATCGACATGATGCCGAGCGCCGACCTGCACCAGCAGTTCCTCGCCTTGATCACCAGGCGGGAGCCTGCGGGCAACGAGGTGTTCGTCCTGCCGGCGTTTGAGATCCGCCACGCCAGGAAGATCCCCGCCACCAAGGCCGAGCTGGTGCAGCTCTACCAGGTGGGCGAAGTCCGCCCGTTTTACGAAGAGCTGTGTCCTCGTTGTCAGGCCCCCACCAACTACTCACAGTGGGTGAACAGTCACGTCAGGGAGACGGGCACTCTGGAAGTGGCGTACACGCTCGACTGGACGGACCCCTGGGAGCCTTTCTACGTGGGCCCTCACACCGTGCCCCTCTATGATGAGAGCTTCAAGCAGTACGGCTTCAACCGCATTAGCCAGGTTGGTAACGTCTGAACGCTCAAACATGAAGTATTACCTAAACAGGACTAGATGAAAACTACAAACTGCAGAAAAAAAGGCACAAACTAAACCTCAAGTTAATCTTTCTTGTTAAATTTTAAATATTTTCATACCAACAGCTGAACCTAAAGTTACTAGAAACCAAAAGCCAGAACTACAAAGACCCCAAACTTCAGTAAAAGCTTTAAATACTCTACTTTAAAAAAAGTTCTCAGAGTTGTTCTTTTCTCTCACTTTCTCCCCACATCTGCCATTCCGTCCTCCAGGCCTGTGAGCTCCACGTGGCCGGATACAGGTTCTCCGTTCTGAGCTCTGCCTTCGTCGTGCACCGGGGCTTCAAGATCCAAGGGGAGTTCCACGCCAAAAAAGAGGAGGAGAACAAACAGAACCGGGTTCTGTTCCGCAGCTTTAAAGAGGGCCTAAAGACCAAATACCCATCCTCCACCCGGCGCTGCTGAGAAAAACGAGAGATGAAGTCTCCGTTTCCTCTGCAGCTGTCAGTCAGCGCGTCTGAAATTTTCTGATTCTTCTCTCAGTTGGAGCTGAAGTTAAGCCAACATGCGGATTTATTCCAAGTCCGTCTGAAAATTAGGCGCACAAAAAAAGCAGTTTAAAAACTGCTGGGAACTGAGAAAGGGAAACATTTTATTAAGCTTGTCTTTTTCTTTGATTCAAACACTAGCTGGATGGTCTTTGATCAGAGTTAACACCTGATTCATTATTACGAATTTGTCCAAACAGACATGACAACGTGACCGTCAGAGTAATTACTGACAGAGGTAAAGAAAGGTAATTTTACTTATACATCACATTCAGTTAAATATTTACCTCAGAATCATAAATGCTACAAACCATAACAACATCTAAACTGAATCAAGTAATTTTCAGTGTTTCTTTTTGGGAAAGAAAAGGGCATTCAGTCAGAAAGCTAAGGTATGTGGGACATAAGAATACGTACTAATGTGGATTGTTGTGAAACATTTTGTGGTTCCTGTTTTAAACAGATCGCTGTGTGAGATGTGTCCCATCAGTGATGCTGATTTGAACTACACAGTAATTTAATTTATTTAAAAAAGGTTTAAATCTGTGTGAAAATATGTTCCTCACTTTTGTAGAATGTGAGCAAAATCTTCCCTATTTGTTTGTGTCAAGATTATAGGTTAAAACAATTAGATCTGTTCGACTTTAGTCTATGGGGTTCAAGAAATGTATCCGCTCAAGAACAAAGACTTTTTTTTTGCTCATTATCCTGTTCACGGTTTTTTGGTTTTGCACAAATTCATAAATTCTGTTGAGAAACAATCATAGTATGACATAAATGACAGTAATGAGCTCCGGCCACTAGATGGCAGCAGTCGCTTCAGACTCATGTACACAGTCACAGTACACAGGGTTTTATTTTAGACCATCCATCCATCCATCCATCCATCCATCCATCCTCTTTGCCTGCTTCTCCTTTCCGGGCCGTGGGGAGCTGGTGTCTATCTCCAGCTGTTTTTGATCATACTTAAGTTTTATTTTTTCTCATTTATTCAACATGTGCAAATGTCAGGTGGAAGAACTTGACACAGGAAGTAACATAAAAGCATCTGCACATAGGGTAGAAAAAATAAACATCCCGAGAGTCAACAAAAACAAGATGTTTAAATCGACACAAGCCTGAAGAAGAGCTGTAGCCTGTTCACTCTTCATCAGTTTCAGTCTTATTACGACTGTCTGTAAGGGGAGTATCAAATTGTTTCAAATCAAATCACATTTGTTGTCCTTTAAGTTGAAACCAAAGCTGATGTTGTTTCCATTGAGGGGCTGGTAGCTCTTCCCAGAATATCACTGAATATGTTCACAAAAGTATTCTCACTAATTGCAGTTATTGTAGTTCATAATAAATTTAAATCCTAGAAGCTCAGTGGATGGGTAGTTAATGAGTTCTCCATTTTTTTTAATCATCTTTACATGAGATTAATTGAATTATGGAGTTTCTGTTTGAACGCACAAGGTTGAGCTCTCATTTAGCTGAGGCCGCAGCAGTTTGTTTTTATTTGTCGCCAGACGAGGTTCTCCTGCACGTGATTACTGAGAACCAGTTGTGCCGCTGCGGACGGGGACAGCCTTTATCGACGCACAGTCAGAGCAGTATTTACAGCTGTCGTTTCGAGTCCTCCTATATCGTCCCGTGGAAACTAATTCTGATTCTTCTGAGAACAGAAAGCAGGGGAGACAAACACTAGCTTTGTTCTAACGCTAGAAAACTGCAGTACTGTAACATCGAGGGCCGGATGCCTTCGGCCCTTTATGCTGTCTTTATTTTTACCTCGGGAAATATATCATGTAAATAATGTACAGTCTAAACCTAAACCACAAGCAGAAGAAACCTGTGTTATTTAAGGGATTGCTGTGAAAACTTCTCTTGACAACATTAAGTCAATAAAAAGCTCAGTTTTAATCTTGTAGTTTGAGAAAACTCCACAGTGCGTACATGCAGTGTAAACCCACGTTCTTAAACACTAAACACCGCAGTGACCGCACAAACAAACGCACCCGTCTGCTTTTTAACCTTAGATTGCTGTGTAATAATTGTTTTGGGGTTTTTTTGTACTCGTAGTGCACATGAGTGTATGACGATGTTGTGACCACGTCTCTGAAAACTGTTTGGTTTCGTTTTTTCGAACAACCCCAAGCAAAAGAAAAACTGTAGCATGAACTTGTGTTAGATTTTGAATATTTTGGATTTCAAACCACTGTAAAATGTTTTATGTGAAATTTCAGAAGAATTTCATGTGATTTTGTGCTTATGTTGGTCAGTTTGTTTGCTTATTTAAAAAAAAAAAAGCGTAGTTTTTGTATTTATTTTGAGTTTTGTTTATTGAATATAATGCCTGATTTGTGTTGTTTTACCTGCTAATAAACCTTTTGGACAACTTTTATTAACTGTGATTCACACAAGTGTGATTCATTCTCGCTTCAGCTAGTGAACAACATCCACAGTCGTTAGAAAGCCCTGGGAGCAGCTGGAAATAGACAAATCCAATCAATTAACTTCAGCCGAGGGATCTGTGTTTCTGGAAGTATCGCTTAAATGGGAAATGAAAAAGATCAGGGAAGGAGGTCGAGGAATGAATCCCAACTCTGGAATCCAAGGAGACACGGTCCTAACATTCATAATTCTTCATTTACATTTAAACTGTGTTATAAGAATTAGCCCTTTTTTGGGTCACAGCTCCCAAATATTAGCCGCGGCATCATTCACCGAACACCTGACTCGACTGACGTTAACCTGTGGTGTAACAAGATTTAGGTTTAAAGGCATCCCGGCATCAGTCAGTGTGACGGGTGATTATAAGTTGACCGGGGGCCAGCATCCAATTAAAAGCTCCTACTTAGTAATTAAGATCTGTATTAAAGTGGACATTAAGAAGTTCTCAGTAAAGCTTCGGTTTGATGAGGACTGAATCACCTCTGGAGAGCCGGGGGAACATTTTCACTCTGCGAGCAACCAAATAAGAAAAAATTAAAAAAAAAATGCCAACGCTGGACGTGTTGGCACAACTTAATTGGCGAGCCAAGCCATCTGCTGGTGAAGCAGAACACGTGTGACATTCGGCACTTGACAACGATCCGAAGCGCTGTGGCATTTTGTGGCTAAGCCTGCATTACTGAGCCAGATAATGAGTCTGAGCACACGAGAGCTTGCAGCACGCAACCTCATGTTTTAGCTTTAGATCGACCTAATCATCGCCTGTCTTTTAAAGTATTGTCTGATCAATTGAGCTCACTTGTTATTACTCACATTCTTATCGCAGTGGAGGCTCATCCTGCGCCACTTCCTGTTGTTGAGGTTTCTTTTCCTCTCAGCGAAGCTGCGACACATTAAAACACCCCACTGGGTGTACGTAGAAATACAGACTAAACATAATACTTCTAGCTGTTACTTTTTAATCTAAATCGTTAATGTTTCATGAATAAATGTGTTAATTTGCCTCCCCCCTCCCTCTGCTCAGTGGTAATAATGTGGCAGAAGGTGCAGAAATGTTAGGAGGGGGTGGAGGATCAGGAGAGGCAGGTTTGGTGAGGTAAAGTGGGGTTTATCTCAGCAGCTTTGGGGAGTGAAGGCTTATCTGGGTCAGAGATCTTTGTGACATAAGCAATTAGAGTTGCCCTCCCTTGTGTACGCTAGCAGGAGGGAGGCCTCCCGCCGCCGAGATTAGCCACCGTGAGGCCAGGGGAGCTTGGCAGCTTCTGGACAGAGGAGGGAACCAGCTGGAGAGCGAGATGAGCAGGCAGTGATGGGGAGGGGGCGCTGGGGGGGGGAGTCATCTGCAGAGAGACACGGCCTCGTCTCTAAGATTCATTGGATGGGTGAGAAAAGAAAGAGTCAATGACCCATACTGAGGAGAGGAATTTACTAAATAAAACTGTGGGTACAAATGAGGCGGGAGTTTCTTTCACTGCACCGTGTTTACCAGTAGATTTAAGACCATTCAATAATACTGGAGGCTTAAGTCACTTAACATCTGTGATTTCTTCTCGTGAGCCACTTAACTGGAAATTTACAAGTGATTAAGGTGACTTGGTTAAACAAAATATTTGGAAAATAAAGGATATTTAAAAAATATAGCTGAATAATCTTTACACTATATCAGTAATAAATAACAGTCACAAACAAAACTAAATGTGTTTGCCATATGGACCTATTTAACATGTTGAAAGGTTGTGTGTCTGTGCTGTAATGATTACTCTCAGATCAAACAGGCAACAGAGTGGGCACACTGCTGGTCCCATCTCAGTAGGGGGGGGCACCCTCTCAGGTGTGGACACAAGAGGTGATTCGGTCTGGAACAGACTCATCCTGTCCTGTGGCAAGTCAGTCCACACCTCAACCAACCATCACTGGCTTGGAGTTGACCTCTGATCCCACACGTTTGACTGGAGAACGATCGGGGGACCCGGCTGACCACTGCCCTCGTGTACCCAACGATTCACACCTCGAGCCAGCGGTACCATACAACCACCAGCTTCATGAAACCCATAATGTGACCCCTGCCAAACTCAATCAAGTGCTGGTAATTATGTCTACTAGGAATCCTCCATGTCTGGTGACCTTCACTAACTAGTCTGATAAAACTATTGCTCCATTTGTGATGCTAACAAGGTGTCTGTTTTAGACACTGAAAATCAAACCCTTTATATACCCAGAACAGTACCTTTTTGTCTGTGAGTGTACATATTATCCTTAGTGAATTGTAGTTTGTGGTAGTGATTCATGAATCTTTTGTTTGAAAAGATCAAAAGTAAAGTCCTAATCCTGTTCCATGCTAATATCAAATAATAAGAATACAAGTTTTATTACTTGTTGGTTTGTTTATAGAAGACTTTCACAGACCAATAATCATCTTTTTTTTCATCCTACAGCAATAACTTCACTAAACACAGGTAAAACCATAACCTGAGGTGCAATGAGGGATTGTGCAGTATAAACAGAATGTATGGTGTGTGTATATTTGTGCTAGTTTTTATCTTTTATGAGTTAGTATTTATTCATCGTGTGGTATTTTATTTGGGATTTTAGAATTTTTCATTTATTTTGTCTATTTTTGTGGATGATGCACAGGTCGGAAGGCATTTTGTAATTTCCTTGTACATGTGACAGTGATAATAAAGACATTTTATTTTTAATTGTATTTTACATGTGCATTTTGACTTATGTCACAGTCAGAGCAACAAACAGTTCATGATAAGACAATACTTGCTGTAAAGATATCTTGTTTGTGAGACTCTGGGATTCATTTCACTTAAACAAATGAGGGCTTAAGTCTATGCCAGCTTTGGAAGAAGTTTATGTGTGTGCTTACAGAAAAAAAAAAGCTTCTCAGGCAAAGGACAGACATATCACTCTGCTCTTAACCTGGTGTTCTTGGGTCGCCAGGCTGCCCGGCACTTTAAACCTAACCAGCTAAAGCCAGACTATCTGGGCTCGGGGACAGAGGTAATGAGACGTGACACCGCCTGGGGGAGAGAAAAGGAGGCCTAACAGATATAGGTAATCCCTCTCACCAAGCAAACACCCCCTCCTCCTCCTCCTCCTCCTCCTCGTCCCACGAACGCAGCAGGAAAGGATGCAACAGACGCATAAAAACACATAGAAACAAAAGAATCAATAAAGGTCATGTTTCCATGTGTATTTAGGGGTTTCAAACGGCATAAAATCAACTGATATAGGCTCTAACAAACCACAACCCCGTGGTCTCTGAGGACACAAGTAAACACTGGCTTCTGTTTGGACTGATGTCCTGATTTCAGGCTCATTTAGCACAATAAATCAGGAACAGATGATGGAAGCTGTGATACAATAGTCCCAATGTTGGCACAACACAACTGTCAAAAAGCCAAAAGAGCCTCAAGGATTACTAAACACATCTGACACTGTCCCTACAACAACAACAACAACAACAACAAAAGAAAACTTTGTTTCTTCTTTATGCCTGAAAAAAATGAGTAAAAAAATACAACACTGTATTAAAATTAAGTGACCAAACAGACGCAGTTCTGCTGATATCAACGACCTGATTGAGGCAGTTCCAGCAGTTGAGACAGGAGATTAGGTAGGATTTATATGACAGATTAAACTTGGGTTGAGCTGTCAGCAAAGGATCACACAACATGACTTGAATAAAAATCAATATAAGCCATCGGTGAGAGTGATAGTGTCTGTTTTCACTGTTTTTGTGATCTTTCTTGCCGTCAGAGTTTATGTGATGTTCTCTCAGAGAAACATGTTTGTGGACAGAACATGAAAGATCAGATGAGTCGGTTCAAGAAGTTAAACATGAACCTAAAGACAGGAACTGAATTATGACTTTTTAAGAGTGAGGGGCTAAAAGCTTTCATGAACTTGATCGTTGAGAGGATTGGTGACCTGTGTGTCCCGCTTCTCACCTGTTGACTGCTGGGTCAGTCACCAGCCCCCCACCACCCTGAACAGGACAAAGCTGGTTTGGAGAATGGATAAATGGATGAATTATTGAGACCTTTTTCAAGTAAATAAAACAATAAAATGATCAATCAGTGAGTCACCATGAGGCTTCATTATTACCACTGATGATACCCCCACCCACCCACCCCTACTGTGTCTTAAAATGTTCAATCAATCATATCTACAAACATCTTTTATGTAAAATAAATACTTTTTAACATTTTCTTGCAAAAACACAGACAAAATCAATACAGGACAGCTAAATGCTAAACACTGCATTTAATCAGCTGAGTTTCAACTAATATTTGGTAACTCTAATGGAAATATGAATACCATAAGTCTTACTGAAAGAGCAGTTATTTATCTGGATAATAGAGGGCATGTATGTATAAATATACACACACACACACACACACACACAGTATATAGGGTTAAAAAGCACTAACTGTTTAAATCCAGTCATGATTATTTCTTGCTGGCATGAATGTTTGGCGATAATGTAGATGTCTGTGTGTGTGCATGTGTTTGTTAGTCTGTATTTTAGCCGTCACAGTTTCACAGGCGGTAAGCTACAGTTTAGTGTGGAAGTGGCTGAAAATCTTCCTCAAACACATACTCCGAGTACGAACACATCGTGCAAGATTTAAAGTTTTGTCATGCAAAGCGGTGGGTGATATGCATCTCTCCAAGGAACATTAGTTTAATCTAGTCAGTGTTGTCCTGAAACTAACATTTTGGAGAACCCTAAACCCAGAAATGTAGGGCCTATAAGTTACAAGTTTTCCAAGTGTGGTTTTTGAAGCACATTTAGAAAAAGGCAGTGAGCACAAAACAGAAATCAAATGATTTCTAAGAAATTGGTTTTCATATTATGGCACAGTAAAGCTGACTGTTCTGGCCTTCTCCTCCAACATGACTGAAAACAAACCAAGTGCCTCACAGGTGAGTGGTTTTTATCTCTGAGTCCCATCAGCTTCAGCAGAGCGCTTTGAGAGGCTGGGCTGACAAGTCCAGAGATCAGGGGAGGTAAGACACCAAAGCAGGAATTAATGAGTATTATAGCATTAGGTAAAAATAAGACCCCGTGGATCCCTAAACAATTCCAGTAACACCTGTCAGATGATAAACCGAGACAGACAATCTGCATAAAGAAAGACTTTAACCTACAAAGCAATGACAAATCAAGACTTGTGAGCTGGTGAGATATTAGTAGTTTAACATTTAGACAGGCTATTTCTGTGTTTACATAGTTTAAGAATTTGCTGTTCAATCAGTTTTTACAAAATAAATGCAAACTGTACTGAACTTGGATAATTATGATGCTTCTACTTACAAATTTATGATGGATATTCAGTAAATTTAAGATGCTATCATGTGAGAATATTATTACTTTAAATAACCAAACAGTGGGCAAACATCTAAACTACGATCAGATTAACTAATAATTAAAGTACATTTCTAGAAGTTTCCACAGCTCTGAGTCCAGTATTTTCAGTCTGATATAAGGGTATTTTTCAGACAGTCAACCGATTCACAAACTGCAAACAAGCAAACAGTGCGAGCAGCGATTCGCCGGGCTATTTTTTAAAGGCTTAAATTAGAGCTTGCCGGCTAACAGTGAACTTGTGTTTAAGCTGATCCCACAAACAGTGATGATACCGTCTGGAGGCTGGACTACAGGGAGAAACAAACCAATTCATCAGATACCTTTACCTGGAAAGATTATTCCATCACATTAACACATAATCTTTGGAGCAAGATTATGTGGAAGTAAAGAAAGAAGCTTGTTGCTCTAACACGCCTTTTAACTTGCAGAAATGACAGGAAATGACTGAGAATGGCTTACTGTGGTGAGTTTACAGAGACGTTTAAACACAAACTGGGATTAAATTAAAATCAGTGTCAGACACAACACAAATAAACCACCAGGCTGTTTTCAAATATATGATTTTTTAAAACAAAAATATAGAATCCTTCACAAAAAGAGCTTCAAACACAAGAATGTTAACTTTAAAATACTCTTAAAAGTACTTCAATAACAATACTGTAAGCTATTTTTATAAGCTGCAGATTTTTAAAGTATTTTGAGGTTAATGCTCAGTGTTTATGTTTGAGACTCTTAGGCCTTATCCACACAGAAAATGCAGTTTGACCAAAATGACCTTTTTATTTATTGCTTCTAAAAATATCCTTTAAACACAGCACTGTTTCTAGAAATGTCTTAACTCCCATGAAAATGACAAGAACGACCCCAGAAGCTGTAGTAGGTCTGGCTGTAACGCTGCCACAAAAATAAAAACACTCCAAAAACAGGAAACAAGGCATGGAGCACGTGCATAAAGCTGGGATACTGGGTGCATAAAGATACAGGTCTTAAATTAGACTAGAAGTGAGGCTGTGACATCATTGTTTTAAATGGGTTTTGTTTTAGCAATCTACATAAAAAACACAAACGTGGTGTTTCAAGAGGTTTTCACACAGGAACCTGTTTTCAAAAAGTGCTGCTTTGGGGCTCCTTAAATGCCGTTTCTGTGTGGACTGCAAGGCTGAAACAACTAAAGAAAAGGTTTGTGCAACCACATCAAACGGGTCCCATGTGGACGACCCCTTGCTAAGAATGACTGAAAGAAGTTCTATAACAGGGCTATTAAACTGGCGGCCCGGGGGCCACATTGGGCCAGCAGGTGAGCTCAGTCCAGTCCAACAATTAGTTCGTTTAAAACAAAACTAGATTTTAAACCAGAAAAAAACATTTTAAAAATTCTAAAATGACATATTTCTGTCAGAAAGGTTATCCTGTTATATAGGTAATCCATGACAGGGCTTTACAACTCAGTCCGCATGCCAATGAGCTCATAAAACTAGACTTTAAATCAAAAATGACATTTATATAATCAGAATAATTGACAGCCGTCCGGCCCCTGAGCTGTTGGCTTTCAGTAACTGTGGCTCCCTGAGCATTTCAGCTGAATAGCACTGATCTGTAACGATTACACCTCTGGCTGGTTCAAATAAAATTCTGCAAATTATTTTGTAATTTACCCAGTAAAAGTGCTCCCATAATGTTTGAAGACAAAAATAACACACAAATGGGAGAACTGCAGTTGAGTTCAGGAGGGTTCATTTCCTCTGACTTTGTCTTGAAAGACAACGTTTTTCTCTACAGTCAGACTATTGCTGAAACAGAAAAACAAACAAACAAACAAAAAAAGTCTTCCTCCTCATTTTTTGTTTCTTCTGAGTGTCCCTAATACTCTGAGTTCGTCCCGGCGTGGCCTGAGCGGTAAAGCTGACATCCATCATTGCGGAGACGAAGGGAGGGGAGGAAACAGGGGGATAGACCTGTCTGAGAGGATGCTCCTATTGGGTTGTAAATGAGCTTGTAATTAGCTCTTACACATTTGCCTCGAGGGAATTAGTGTGCATGTGTGTGTGTGCATGTGTGTACATTTCATTGTGTGTGTGTGTGTTTTTAACCCATTTTCCTTAGAATAGGGGTAACAATGATAAGCAGATAACACTAATTACTTCTCCTCCCAATTGCTTGTTAATTGTACTTCATGTGGATTTATACAGCGTGGTAATACCCCCAATTACACACACACGCGTGCACACACACGCACACAGACACACACACGCACAATACATCACCCCTGCTTTGCTTGTTGGCAGAATCAACAAGTATTTTTATTTAATTAGGACACTTGCGTTTAAGCCAGTGATTAATTACGTTAAGTGTGAATCCACCATAAGTGGAGTTCTGCCAACAGCAGTGTATATGTGCATCTTTGGGAGTCTAATAATAAAAAAAAACACTGGTTTCTTTATTTGTAAGTGTTCATACAGTTACTGCTACATAGTCCTATTTGTTTAGGTAGTTTTTAAGTTTAGTTTGTTTTTAACTAACGAAATACTGAATTTTTCAGGCCTAAAAATGCTCCTAAACTCAAAGGATGAATCTGATTTTGCCTACATATAACAAACCACTTTTAAAAGAACACATTATGCTTACATTACGTTTCAGGATCAGCTGAGAAGCCCAACTTGGCTTTTAGTCTTTTCTCATCACGTCATACAGTTTATCACTTACAGTAAAGATGAAGAAGCTGCAACGCTGTCAGAAAATACTAGATTGGTTTGAGATGAGGATGAGTTTCTGCTCCTAATTATAAAATTTTAATTATAATTAAGTCCAGATATAATGAACATCACCACGTAAAGTCATGTAAAGTCACTTGATATCAAAATAATTAATATTCAAATCAGGTGATAAATTATGATTAATAAACACATACATGGTAGTAAAACATGAACTGCTTGTTTAAATAGTACAATCGTGCTTCTTTTCAAACAGTTTTTAGCTTATTTTTAATGGATATTATACCTAATATGGTCTAATTTAAACATATAAGAAATTTAAATTTAAAATATCATATACATTTAAAGTTTATCTTATTCTGGTATAAAAATCAATTGACCTTTAATTAAAAACACTGCATTGTTTTAATGTACAAAATTTACTTCAAATGTCAAAAGAAAAAACAGGACGAAGGATGTATTTTTTTCTAACAGTGGTTCTTCTAATTTAACCTTTTAAAAGCAGGAAAGAAAACATTTTGAATAAAGTATCATGAAGTTTTAATTAGAGAAATATTATGCAGAGCGAGGAAAGGAGTTAATATAGAAGTGGTAACAGCATGATCAGCATTGTCAACTTTTTTAGATTTTACAGAAATATACAATCAACTGCTTGACCTCTGACCCCCACCACCCCTCTACAAACACACATCATCTGTTTATCTTATCACCATCTTATTATTCATCTTATTCTAACGGCTTGGGTGTGCTTAAGCAGATTTTGGTTCAGTCTGCTCCTAAAAATGTTAAACAGATTGGGTTTGTGTGTGTGGGGGGGGGTTACATGTAATGAAGGTAAGTGTTTGTGTGTGTGTGTGTGTGTGTGTGTGTGTGGTGGTGTAAAGTGTCTAAAACCTGGGAGGGTTAGATTAACTGCGAGCATGATCTTCAATGAGCTCATTTCTCCCCTTCTGTGCAAAACACACACACACACACACACACACACACACACACACACCCTCCCATTAGCCCATCATGCCAAGATGATATTTTAATCTAGATTTAAGATCTAACAAGTATCAAATGGTTGCTCTATATCCTACTCTCTATGAAACAGCACTGCATGAAAACCATGATCAGCGCTAACAGGATCACCTCTCGTGCCATCTGACTTTACTAGGAAATATTTTCTAACTCTCTCATGCCATGATCAGTGCACAGCAGTATTCTGGCATCAACCTGTTTATTTTACAGCCAAATAAAAAGATTTAAATTTGTCTCATGACAGAACTATGGTTTATTACACGAGGCCCCCTACACACTGGATGACGACCTAGCTACAACAGCTACAACGTAAAAAAAAAAAGAAGAAAATCCTTCGAGAAGGTGAATGGTCTTTGCAGGGTTTAAGCCAGGTTTTCAAGAGTGTAACAAAAACACAGTGGGCTCCCCATCATGGTGACAGAGCGCCACAATGCTCAAAACTTCCATAACAGGGTAGTGGAAGTTTATCATTGTTGTGGCAGCATACTGGAGCCCCGGGTGGAGCATGGTGGCAGAGTATTTACGGTACGGGGTCGCCCTTGTACCTCCGGGCTACAACTGTGATTGTGAAACGACCCTGAGCAGATATGACACTCGTGACAGTAGTGTCCTGCTAACAGTGATATTTGAGCACGTAGTTGAATCACGGTGCGGTCCAAGAGAGTCGTGTCAGGGTGGGCATATGAAGCACAGTCAGGGACACAGAAAATAGCTGAGAAATACCTATTCATAAAATACAAATCAAGTAGCAGCATCATGACTGCCTTGTCACTGAAGGAGGTTTTCCCACTTCCTGTTCCACTGTGTTTGCTAAAAAACACACAAATTTTCACCACTGTGAAAAATGTCCACATCTGCTTCATCGCCCTTTTGGACCAACTGCATATATTATGTCTTCTCTTGTCTTGAATTAACCTTTTTGTTTTAGATGTTATTTATTTTAGTAATTGTTAAATTTTCTACTCTGTTGTGCAATATCAGTAAATATTATGTTTTGCATCTTTGAGCTAAGAAATAAATGTTAAAAAATATGTTAAAATCTCCTAAAATGCCCCAAATTACACAGTAATTAGATCAAATATCAAGCAACCACATGCAGACTGTAATACTGTTTATTGGGTAATAATTTGAGTAATTCTAGACTCATATCTCTTTTCTAGACAGGCGTTTTAGCCCCCTTACCTTATTTTAAACCAGATGAACCTTAACCTGACTGCAACCTTTATACAAAGCTATAATCTCAACTCAACTAATCTGCATCTGTTTTTTTTTTTTTTTTTTTGTGACGTCCGCTTTAAAAGAAAATGTAACTTTTTAATTAAAACCGTCTACTTGTGCTTGGAACACTTATTTTCTTCTTCAGGCCACTTTGGGCAAATTAAGTGTAATATGTTAGGACAATAGCCGACAGATGCTTGCAGGATCCTTAGACTGATTAATAGGAAAATTGCACTAAGACTGATTAATGAGCTACTGAGATCAGAAGGACTGAACCGGGCTGCAGATTATTAACACTCTGTCCTGACTTGCTCCTCCATTTACATTGATGTCCAGGGGCGTCGGCATTATGTCCTGAGAGGTCGGAGGGGACAGTGTATCTGCAACCTATGTCTGTTTTAATTACATGGGTATTAGCTTGTGGGGGGATGCTACAACTTTGTGTCCCTACCCATATTTAGGCCTAAAAGTTAAAGTGATTGTGATTTTATTTTCATAACTATGAGCAAAACTAATAGGGCCATAAATTCATTATAAAGTTTTCCACCAACCATAAAGGAAGAAATGCAACACAAGAAAATATGATTCTGCCCTTCTTGTCTCCTGTTCAGTAACTTCACCACAGCCTTTCTGTTCATCATCAGCTGCTCCTGAGGCAGGGCATGATATCCTCAAGATCAGATCTTTTAAATAATCTTTCCTCACTTGTTTGCTCACTACAGTCATCCTGGCAGTCAGTGTATCCTCAGGCTAAGCCAAACAAGCTGATCAGCCAGGCACCTCTGCACACACTGCCCCCCACTAAGAGGCTAATGGCCAGAATGTTTAATCCTTCTCAAAACAACTACGGAGATGCTAATTGTATCTGGCTATAAATACTGGCAACCACTTGTCCTCTTTCTTCATTTGCCTCTGCTCCTCCAAATGTAGCACCACCACGGGCTTCCCAGAAGCATCAGCCCAAATACCAGGAAAGGCTCAGTTACACAGGAGAGGCGTGAATCAAGTCGGAGAAGCTTCAAAAAGGCAGCAAGTGAACAAAGGTCTGACAGCGGATCCATGATTCCATGTGATTCGTGAACATTTCGGGGCTGCCAGCAAGAAGGTGAGATGTTCCCTCTGCCTATGTTTACGCCAGACCAGGTCGCTCGGGTGTGCGAGAACCTGGAGGAGACCGGGGATATAGAGCGCCTCGGTCGGTTCCTTTGGTCGCTGCCCGCTGCTGTCCCTGGCTCTGCCGGGGAGGCCCTCAATCGGCACGAGTCTGTGATGAGAGCGAGAGCGCTGGTCGCGTTCCACAGGGGGAACTTTGAGGCTCTCTACCAGATCCTCCAGAGCCACAGGTTTACCCGGGAGTCACACGCCAAGCTCCAAGACCTCTGGCTGGATGCACACTACAGAGAGGCGGAAAGGCTCAGGGGGCGGCCTCTGGGGCCAGTGGAGAAGTACCGGATCCGCAAGAAGTTCCCACTGCCCCGCACCATTTGGGATGGCGAGCAGAAGACGCACTGCTTTAAGGTAAACGCTCCGATATCATAGACTTGTGTTGTATAGTCCAACTCATATGTTCTTTTATTTTTGGACAATACTGAAGAAACATATCATAATGTGTATGTAGAGTTCATAAACACATCTTAGAGATTGCAAAACTTAGTAATGTGAAGGTGATTTTTAGCCTGACGCCTGTGTTAAGCAGCCTGAAGTCCTTGAGCTCTTAAGATGATAATGTCCAGAGCCACGGTTATCCTTCTGCCTTCAAGTTGGAACTACTTTAGCCTTGTTGTTTCACTATTCCTTATGCTTTGAAATGCTGTTCCAGATCATGATGGAGAGACACTGCTGTCACAAAGTTAGTCTGCGCAACAAAAGCTGAAAAAATGTAGTTGTACGACGTCAGATAAACAGATTATTGTGTTCAAATATACCAACTCTGTAGATATACCACTCAGTTTTGTGAATCAAAAACATCTTTCAAATATATTTTCATAAATACAGTAATATGGTTGTCAGTCCTGTTTTTGCATGTGTTGAAATTTAAAACTTATATTCAGTTTAGTCAAATCATTACATGACTCAAAACTTACATCTTTCTGTAAAGGTCCATATTAAGGCTTCATAAACTGTTTTTTAACCTAAAAAATAGTTTTAAACTGATAATTAAAATGTCTTGATGAGCATTTTGTACCTAAAAAACCAAAACATTAATTTTATTTGGAGATAACCATGGCAGTAATACCACTTCTTTGTTAATCAGAGAGTTCACAGTTCTTTGGGGGAAATAAGTTACTCCTGATATCTGTTGAGTAAAAACCCATTAACTTAGGCTCTTGAATGAGTGTTTGTATGTTTGATCTCCCTCTTGTGGCGGCTGGAAGCATTGCTCATAATCATATAATCTTTAACACCAAACCTCAAGGGGGATGCCCTGCAGCCCATTAAGCCCCTTAACATGATCCCTTTCCGAGGATATACATGGTTATGTATGCTTCCAAAGTAATAGTCTGTTTATAAATCCAGCCTGATATGATTATACACAGCAGCATGCAAGAGGGATCAGATTACTGATGTATAATACAGCACAAACAGCTTCCATATGATGCCTACAGATTTATTGACTTAAGAAGAAAGAAGCAGACTTGTGAAGAATACTGAAATAAAAGTCGAAATTGAATTATTTTATTAATTCTTTTTGCAGGAAAGAACTCGCAGCTTGTTAAGAGAGTGGTATCTCCAAGATCCCTACCCCAACCCATCCAGGAAACGTCACTTAGCCCAGGCCACAGGACTCACACCGACACAGGTGGGGAACTGGTTCAAGAACCGGCGCCAAAGAGACCGCGCTGCATCAGCAAAGAACAGGTACCTCACACAGGTCTTTGTCTTGATGCAAAGGAGAACTGATGGCCGAGACTCACAAGTTCTTGTACACTTAGCTCAGAGTTAGGCCTAAAAAACATTAAAAAGTCAATAGTCTCGAATGAAAAAGTTCTGCTAAAAAGCAAACAACAACAACAAAGGGCTACAGGACTGGGGAAAACAAACACTTTGAATTCTCAGTAATATCTCTGTGATCTGTGCCTCCACCCAGGCTGCAGCAGGATCCTTCCCTCCTGCCCTCTGAAGGCTCGCCCCAGAGCTCCCTCCAGGAGCGCCACCATCACCCCCACCCCCACCTGCTGCCCAACTCCCCTCACCACCCGGGCAGCCCGGAGAGTGACTGCAGTACGGAGGCTGAGCGCAGGGGAGCCGGAGCGTCCACCCCGGAGATCTCCGTCAGCAGTGACAGCGAGTTCGAGTCTTGAGAATGTTCTTCCATCAGCAGACTTTTAATCTCTTATTAAAACCCATTTGAACTTTTCACTGGACACATTAAAGCCGTTCAAGCTCGAAGGAGGCAAGACCAAGACCACTTACTGTGGCTTTGAGTGGACGATGGAAAGGAAAGAAAGGCACTTAAAAAAGCACCACAGGATATAAGCCTGGGTGTTAAGTATTAGTTTTGGGCCGACCAAGACTCAGCACTATAGAACGGCAAACATCCACAGCTCCAAAACACAATATTTTCAACTCTCAGGCAAAGTTTATAAAGAGATCATCTCAGTAGCCTTTAGCACATGTGAGTGTTATTACTATTTCAAGTTTTTTTAATTGGTTAAAACAAATATTTTTAGAAATAGATAATTTAGTAATCGTTTCTTAAGCTTTATACATTTTCAAATCCAAAATATCAATGCCTTGATGAGGTTATTACTAACTTAAGTGAACATGACAACATGCACATTAATCATTCAAAACTTACCAGTTCGGAAAAAACACAAAATGTGTGCCATCAAAACCAATTCAGAGACGTTTGTCACAGCAAAGATTATAACTAGAATTACATTTTAAATGCTAATGTTAGTTAGATTTAAATTACTCTATTTATGTTGATAAAACTGCAAACGTTTTCTATTTAAAGTCACCAGTAAACCAATAAAACTTGTAAACAGGCAGTGTTAAGTTTTGTCTTTCTGTGTAACCGGGTTCTAATGTGCATGCAAATGTAGTCGCAGATTCCTTCAACTCATTTCACTGCCTTAAATGAATTTAAGAGCAACGTCAGTGTCAGTGTCTTTACATTAGGTTAAAGGTTTAGACACGCTAGGTTGTACATGGTTAACAATCCAACCATCCTGTTGCAAAAAACTATTCATTTTGAGAACAGCCACTGTTCACCGGACTGTTGGCTTAGCTGCTCTGAGCCCATCAGGAGCCTACAAACGAAATGGGTGAATCAAGAAAAAAATAAAATAAAAGTAAAACCCTCATCTGTTCAAAAACTTTATGTGCCTATTCCACAAAAACCCAGTCACAGGCGTACTGCACGTCGTTCTTGCAGCTGTCATTTCTCGTAACACGTTTCTGCGTTCCAGTGAAAGTGTGTATTTTGTAAATGTTTTCTGGAAATAAATGAGCCTATTTTTAAACGATCGTGGCTGCGTCTGTTTAGAAAAAGCCAGAACAGAAATTCCGACATGGATTTCTGTGGAATGCTTTTAAACACTTAATATCTTACCTGTTGCAGATGCTGTAGCTCTTTCTGACAGGATCGATGAGCTAACGGCTAGTCGGAGTGAAGCCACGACCAAAGTGGACTGCTGCCATCTTTAAACGGCTCAGATCTTTAAAAAAATCACAGTGGTTCATGTAAACACTACTTTGTAAACCTCTACATTACAATACATCATTATTGTTGCAGAGATATTATGATAATCCTGCTTGAAGCTGCACCAGAATTGCTAAAGCTAGCTGCTGCTGCAATATGCATTAGAAAATTAACCGCTTCTTGAAGGGCTTCATATCGCCCTCCACCTTTCTTGCCAGCGTTTCAGACTAAGATCATTTTATGTTAAGAAATGACAAGTTGTAGCTGTTTTGGTCAAACCTTCAAACAATGTTATGCAACACTGTAAAATGTCCCCCCAGAGTATGTGTTGTAGTGTCATCAAATTATTTTTATTTAATTGTCCCAATGGGGCACTTATTTGTTTTTGTACAATTCCCTCAGATCAGCTGGTAAGCTAGGATTGCCAAAAAAATATTGCATAATAAAGAGACAAAGACACAAGAGAAGTTGTGAGGTCCTATCATTAAACTTGTGCACCGCTTTTTAGTTCCACCTGCTGATGCTCAGATTTTATTACCTGAGAGATTATCGTCTGGTCTGACAGAGTGAAACGTTTCCAGCTGCTTGAACTGTCACAGGAACCTAAAGATAGATAATAATAAACCAAATGAGAGAAAGGTGACATAAACACAAATACCTCACATCAGAAAATGTGTCATTCAATATTTTAATTTCACCCTTGCTATTCAATAAATAAGATTATCTTTTAATAGGCGAATTAACACAAATTAGGTTAACATTAACATGTCAGAACAGGCATGAAAAGGTAACGCAGGTGTTGCTCGTATTCATTAAGGTTTAGAACAGAACCCTCGTTAATGTCATTGGTGACACCTGCTGTGTTTAATGTTCATCTTAAAAAGACTGAAGGGGGACAAGTCTACAACATTTAGTCCTATTATGCTTTAGTTGGTGACACATTCTGAGATTGTAAAAGTATCATTCCAATATAAACACTATTATAACGTTATTAAAGGAGGAAAAGTAGAAGAACTCCGCTTCAAACTTTTATACATGACACCAACTATTCGATAAATCAATTCTAGATTATTTTTAACATTATTTTTTGGACTGCTTGACTTGAAAACCTAAAAAGTGAGAAGGAGTGCCCAAATGACTTAAATAATTAATTTAAATAAAGTGTACTTTACCTGTCCAGGTCCTGGTCTAATTGAAGACACAATATAATTATGAAGAAAATGTCCAATAACTGTTTCAGTTTTATCAGTAATAAGATGCTGGATTAAGCATTATATTCTAAGTTATTCATATTAATTTTCATAAGACTTTTGGTGTCCAAAAGTCTTAATTAATTATACTACAAAGCTGTGCAATATTTGTAAAACATATTTTCCAGTGAGGTACAGTAAAGTAGACATTTCTAAATGTAATTAGCTGCATTAAACCGGCACTACAGTATTGTTAGTAGCTATAAACATTTAATATTTACATTGTGAACTGGTGCCAGTTCCACTAACTCAAGATGCAAAAACTAGTAAAATACCTTTTATACTACACGTTTGCAGAAAGCTGAAGAAGTCGTGGAAAGCACTTACCTTTGTTTTGGTGACATATCTTATCAAGCATGAACAAAATATATACGGTTCTCGCTACATAATTAATATTTTTAAATCCCGTTGATCTCCACCTGTTCACTCACTTCTTGTCTGAACATTTCCAAGATGGCGGCCGAATGACCAGAAAATAAATAAATAAATAAATAAATTCATCTGTACAAAATAAGGCGAAGAGCAGTCACTTTCCTCTTTATATGTAAAAAGCACGCTTAAACAATACAAATAGCCAAATAAAAATGAAAATTAAGAACTGTCCTCTTCGTCACCCACAGGTTGGAAAGCTAAAAGCTCGCAAGTTGTTTGGTTGTTGTTAGCACCTTCACGGGTAATTTACAAGTTACCCTGGAGCTGCAGGTATTCCCTTTTTAAGTTACATAGCTTGCCTTTGAAACCACCAAAACAATATTTAATTTATAAGACATAAATAGCTTAATATAATCACAAAAATATCTCATTACCAGCTTTAGTGACGCTGCTATAACATTTCCTACCAGCAGGGGGCTCCACAACAGCCTCCATCATTGTTTGCTCAGTTCAAATTGGCCTCTTGCATTGGAAAGATGTCTCTGTCTTCGTATTATGTTTAAACCAAGGCAGAGGCAAAGTCAAATGTTCCTCACTTTTATATCTGACATCCTTCAACCACAGCTTGTCCTGCAGACCTGCTCATTACTCAGCAAAGAGTGACTGTTGTTGTGAAATTCATACTGTATCTTTAAAGGTTTAGGTTTAAGCCAGTAAATTTTGCGTTTTCAAAAACTTGTGGCCAGCAATAATGGGTATTTAATCAAATTTGAATGCAGACTTTTTTTTGAAGACACAAATAACTTCATAGTATAATCCAGACAGTCTAATCAAAGTGCCAGTTTCACATTTACCTCTGTTTTCCCTCCTCCCCGACCCAAATGGGTGTCTGCACATTTCGTAATCCCTCCCAGCCTTGAAGGAGCAGCAGCAAGAGGACTTCCTCCTACCTGTCAGTTGCCATCATTGCTGAACTCATGAGCACTTATCTTGTGTTTCTTATTGGTTAGTCTGACTCCTGTTCAGGCAGGTGGGGAGTAGTAATTTGTGCTGTTTGACAACGTTGGACAAAGCATGGACAACCAGGGGAGGAAAGTGGTGGTCTGTGACAATGGGACAGGGGTAAGTTAACCAATCCAGCATGTCTGTGTTTTACTGTTGCTGCAGTTGTAACACCATCAGTTATTCTCTGCTTTCTTTTCCATTATCTACATCTGTAGCATCTGCATAAAACACCTATTACTTTACGATTCTGTCGTGCAAAAAACAGATTCAGGGACGATTGGTTTTGAACTGGATCAGTCCCATCAGCTCCATAAAGAAGTCCAGCAGGCTGCGAAACTGTCTTATCGTGTCTCCATGTGTCTGGGCTTGTCCCAGCTGTTTTGTTTTTTTAACAAAACATCCATAAATGGTTACGATGCTTTGAACTGAGCCCACATTGGATGAGAAGCAGGAAGCGATTTTGGAGGCGCTCACACATCAGAAGAGTGTGTTTGACCCGATTCTGCAGCATTTAGTTTGACAGCTCTGCAAAACAACGGAAAACATGGGTCTGTCTTTTTCACATTCAGATTCTTTTTAGTGAGGAATGCATTGCGTTGCTTCAGGCTAAGGAATGTGTTGTTGGCCTCACAGACAAGTTGAGACAGTAAAGTGGGAGGTGTGGTCCTGACAGACACAAACACAGTCTGTAGGTGCTGTTGTGCTGTCTGTGGAGCATTTTACAGATATTCACCTAAAACCTGGTGTTGTAGTAGCTGGAAGTCCTCCACATTTTCAAACTGTAATAATTCTCTAAAGAATGGGACAGTTTTTAAAGGATCATATTATTAGAAAGGTTTTCTGCATGGTAAAACTCTGCAGAGCAACAAAATGAACAGAACAGCTCCAAAGAGTTCAGTGCATGACTTTTGACTCGGGGCTGGGAAAAGTCTTGGTTTCGGTCAGCATGTGGAAATGAGAACTTCACTCGGCAGAAACAGGAGAACGACACACTTCACATGTTTCTCTTTCACTTCCCTGCACAGTTCGTCAAGTGTGGCTTCGCTGGCTCCAACTTCCCCGAGCACATCTTCCCCGCCCTGGTGGGCCGACCGATCATACGATCCACCACCAAAGTCGGCAACATCGAGATTAAGGTGGTAGCTGAACATCTCGCCTAATTTGGTACCTGATAAATTAGGACAAGTTCTCATAAACTTCACAAGGGGGATAAATACTTTCATAAGACATTATGTTGTATTGTATACAGTCTGGCTCCTTGTAAGCTAAACATTAAGACATTTTACAAAGTACTGTAGTTGTATTTTTTCAAATCAAAAAATTTAAAATACGAATCCATAAAGGCTTGTTCATCTTAATGTTTATCTTAAAACCAGCCTGATCCATGTTTTGCTCATTCACCTCTTTTTCCATTACAGCTCTGAAGTTTTAAAGTGTTTTATTACTGTTCACCATTTAGCTTTTAAGGACATGGTTAAAGGGATAGTCTGGTCACTTTTAAAGTGATGTTCTGTCAAATACTTATCAGCTGTTAGTACCTTATTAGTCACGACACCAGTCACAGAAAAAGGCAGAGGAAAAGGCAGAAGTTCTCCTCCGACTAGCCAAATGAGAGCAACTCTCAAAAAGCGACATACAGCTGGGAAAGAAATGAGCTAAAATTACACTTCTGCACTTACTACACTTTTGAACAACATCGTTTGTTGAGTTTGTCAGTTTTTTCTCAAACAACGAACAACGTCAGAGTTACGACACAAATGTATGTTGGCAGAACTTAGTCTGTGTTTATGTCAGTGGTGCTGAGGCTGCTGAATGTATCGATTCACCTATTAGTGCGTCTAGTCCAGCGGTGGGTAATCCTGGTCCAAGTAAAACAAGCAATCCTGAAGAGGCAGGTTTATGCTCTGAAGAGAAAAGGGACTGAAATGTGTGCGACTGAGAGGGAGACGGGCGAAACAGTGTGTCCGCAGGGAGTCAAAGGTGTTTAGGCTGCAACATCCCTCACACGCCAAACACCTTTCTCAGAAACAGAAACATATCTGAAGTCTCATTTTTACAAAGTCTGATCCCTTGTATCAGGACCTGATGGTGGGGGACGAGGCCAGCGAGTGCCGCTCCATGCTGGAGGTGTCCTACCCCATGGAGAACGGCATGGTGCGCTGCTGGGAGGACATGCTGCACCTGTGGGACTACACCTTCGGCCCGGACCGCCTCAACATCAACCCATCCGAATGCAAGGTGTTCACTTGCACTATCTTTGCACTTATCCCCGGAGTTTAAACAAAACTTCATGTTTAAAGTGTAAACAGAGAGAAGTCCTGACGTCTGCAGTGCATTTCTTGTTTGTCTTTCTCCCCCTCTGCGTTGGAACCACTCTTTACTAATTTGCACGTATCTGTGTCTTAAAGATCTTACTGACAGAACCACCCATGAATCCCACCAAGAACCGCGAGAAAATAGCCGAGGTCATGTTCGAAAAGTACCAGTTCAACGGCATCTACGTGGCGATTCAGGCCGTGCTCACTCTGTACGCCCAGGGTAAGAAGGGACGCCGCCAAATGACTCTGCAGCAGCTCAGATCCTCTTCTTAGTTTGCCTTCGAGGTTCTGTCAGTATTCTGTTGCTCGGTGAGAAGCTTCAGTCGAACAACGCTTTCATCCACACCTACAGGTTTGCTCACCGGCGTGGTTGTCGACTCAGGAGACGGCGTCACCCACATCTGTCCCGTTTACGAGGGCTTCTCTTTACCGCACCTGACTCGCAGGCTGGACATTGCAGGGCGGGACATCACTCGCTACCTGATTAAGGTGTGCTAAAACATGCCAGTGTGTCAAACCAAAAAGACAACAACAGTTTTATTATTTTTTAAATTAAATACAAGGTATAAGAAGCCTCTTATTTTTTTATCTCCCTGTCAGCTGCTGCTGCTGCGCGGCTACGCCTTCAACCACACGGCCGACTTTGAGACTGTGCGGCTGCTGAAGGAGAAGCTCTGCTACGTGGGCTACAACATCGAGCAGGAGCAGCGTCTGGCCACCGAGACCACCTACCTGGTGGAGTCCTACACGGTCCGTTCAAGAGCAACGCCACAGGGTTACAGAAAACAGGAAACGGGCTTCTGTGGAGAGATTACAAAGAAAATAAATATCTTACCTGTTGTAGATAGCTCTTTGAACGACTTAGTTTGGAGAAATAAAGATTATTTCTGACCAGACTGACGAGCTAACGGCTAGTTTGAACAAGCGGATTGCTGCTGCCTTAAAACAACTCCAGTCTCCAAGCTTTAACAGCGGTTCATGTGAAACCTTTACGTCGTTGTCAGGTTTGCTTTAGGCGGTTATTTATTTGGAAAACTAATATTTGCAAACACAAATAGCGGCCAGCTGTAGTACTTGCAGCGCAGCTTGGACACTCACTACAAGAATGTCATAATATTTCTGATTGAGATGCAAAGGTTCATAAATGAAAGATCTGGCATACCTTGAAGGAATGTATATCACCCTTTCACGTTTTGAACCAAGATTCTCTTAAGCTGAGAAATGACAGAACATAGAGCCCTTTTGGTTAATTCTTGACACTGTTATGCATGATTTCCCGCAGTGATTTGTTAGCACTCAGAATATGTGTAGTGAATGACTCTCAGCTACTACCACACCAAACCTGAGCTCAATAGTTGTAAGAACGACTGAGTTATAACCGTTTTTGTGTCTGCTAAGGTTGGTCAGCAACAACAACTGTGGGCTGATTCTTAACGTTAATCTGTTGTAAATGTCCTTCTGTCCAGTGGTTCATGAAATATTTTGCTAACACTACAGACAAAGGCACTGGCAAAAACATTATCGCCTCTTCTGGTGGCGGACAAAAAACAGCGCTTGCACGTATAAAATGTCTGAGACTGGATTAGCTTTAAGGTCAGACTGGTCAGAATTAAACTCCACTAATCTGAGGTCCTTTAAAGAGCCATCCCCAGCAGGTAAGATATTGACTGTTCAGAACCCGTCCGCAGAATCCCACTGCAAAAGACCCGTGCTATACCTTTAACCCTTGTATTTCCCTGATCCGTGTCTTTGTGGCAGCTCCCTGACGGGCGGCAGGTGAATGTGGGCGGGGAGCGTTTCGGGGCCCCCGAGGCTCTTTTCCAGCCTCACCTCATCAACGTGGAGGGAGTGGGCGTGGCCGAGCTGCTGTTCAACACCATCCAGGCCGCAGACATCGACCTCAGGTCTGAGTCGCCTCCCTGCCCCCCTTGGACGAACGTCAGTGTGTTTTGTGACAGAGGCGTGACGTCACACCTCCCCCCTTGTGTTCCTCCGTCTGAGCAGGCCTGACTTCTACAAACACATTGTCCTGTCGGGCGGGAGCACCATGTACCCCGGCCTTCCGTCCAGGCTGGAGCGAGAGATCAAGCAGCTCTACCTGGAGAGGGTTCTGGATGGAGACACGCAGAAACTATCAGTAAGAACCTGAGGAGTACTGAGGGGGGGTTGTTGTACCGGACTGTACCGAGGAGGAGTGAATGTTTAAAGTGGGGAAGATGTTTGTGGAGTTGTACTAAATACACCCCTGATTTTGAGGTTTTAACCAACAGATAGAGTACAGATGTTTTACTTTTTGTTTTTGTTATCGCCCACTGCTGATAAGATTTTTTGCCTGTCTCTGGTCATTTGTCTGTCTGTTAGCAAAATATCTCAGGTACCTCTGGATAGATTTTAATGAAACTGTCAGAAATTAATTAATGGATGTACCTCTACAACTGATTAACTTTTGGAATCAACCTGATTTAATATGGCTGCAGTAAATGATCAACCTTAGCAAACACAGAAATGGCTATAACTTGGTCATTTTTACAGATATTGAGCTAGAATTTAGTGTGGTAGTAGCTAAGAGTGATTTCCAACAAATACCTTAAGTGCAAACTGATTATGCAACATCTTTGCTTCAAACGTAGCCTTTAACTATTGGAGTAAACTCTGTCTGTCTGTTAGCAAAATATCTAAAGAGCTACTAGATGGATTTTAATGAAACTCTCAGAAAGTAATCACTGGATGTACATCTACAGCTAATTAACCTTTGGAATCAACCTGATTCAAGATGGCTGCCACAGCAAACTTAACTTAGGACACATAAAAGACAGAAAAAGCATAATTACTGCCAGGTTTTTTCTTCCCTTTACTCTTCTCCTGTGCAGAAGTTCAAGATCCGAATCGAGGACCCTCCCAGGCGTAAACACATGGTGTTCCTGGGCGGCGCGGTGCTGGCCAACATCATGAAGGACAAGGACTCCTTCTGGCTGAGCAGGCAGGAGTACCAGGAGAAAGGCCTGGGCATCCTGCAGAAGCTGGGGGGTGGAATCAGATAAAAGCGAAACACGGCCGAGAGAAAGAAACCGCATCAAGTTCACTCTGCTTCTCATCTGTTCTTCATCCTTCCAGATAAAAAAAGGAATTCTTGAAAACTCTCAGAGTTTTTTTTAAAAGATTAAACTATTAAAACGATTCGATCAGGGTTTTACAAAGCAGAGCATTTATAACTTATTTAGCATTGCTGAACATATTCATCTGATCCTTCAGATCCTGATTAAACTAAATCAGACAGATTCAAAATGGTTTCCGTTTGTTTTTTAAACTAACTCTCCATTCAGCCTGATGGAGTCTTTTCACGTCTATAAATCAGCAAAAAGGTTAAAATATGTAAAGGGAGTGAGATTATGGAAAGCTGAAATTTCCAGCTGAAATATATTATTCCTGCAGGAAAGTGACTCCCGGCCACACTGGAAGTGCTACAGCTAGCTGCTGCTGCTATTTGTACTTACAAATATGTACAGACTCCTACATAAGTAAGTGTGTAAAGCTAAGCTGACAGCAGTGTGAAATAGAGTTCACCACTATGAATGTGGGGAGCGCCTCCTAATAAAGGCCCCTTTATAAAGGATTTATTCATGCTTTGTAAATAGGTTATTCGTAAGTTTATAAACTTTATGAAGCAAAACAATCATTTATAAAAAAGCTGCTTGACTGTTTGGTCACATCAAGTGTTCTGCTTTTATTCATTTCATTTTTTTATTCATAATTTAGATTTTAAACATCATATTTTAGCAAATAACATCTTTGGCCACCACCCATCCCACATTGCACCTGACCCCTTTGGCCCCTCCCACAGGTGGTGAGCCCATGGGAAGGGGGACCCACATCACCTCTTCGAGCTCTGCCTGGCCAGGCTCACCAACGTGCCCCACCTCCAGGCCTGGCACCGGGGCCCCGGTGACCCGCGTCTGGGCAAGGGAACACTGCATCCAAAATGTTGTTCTTCATTAGGGATCTGGTGAGGATGCCTCCTGGACGCCTCCCTGGTGAGGTGTTCCGGGCACGTCCCACCGGGATGAGGCCCCGGGGAAGACCCAGGACACGCTGGAGGGACTATGTTTCTTGGCTGGCCTGGGAACGCCTTGGGATTCCCCTGGAGGAGCTGGCCCAAGTGGCTGGGGAGAGGGAAGTCTGGGTCTCCCTGCTTAGGCTGCTGCCCCCGCGACTCGACCCCGGATAAGCGGAAGAGAATGGATGGATGGACGGATAGCAAATAACGTTTTTTAGTACAAAAAGTAAGCAACTAGCAATAAATTACGTTTACCACAATGAATAAAAATAGAGCTCTTCATCTGTTTGACATACTCATGAAATCTTGAATAAATCTTTTATAAAGAAGCTATGTTTAAGAAATGGGACTAAAATTTGTTTAAGTAATCCACTTTGGTCTTCGCCCTGCTTGAACTAGCCATTAGCTCTTCAGTCTGGTCAGAAATAAACTCTTATTTCACCAAACTGAGGAGATTCAAAGAACTATCTGCAACAGGTAAGATATTAATTATTCATAACCTTTCCCCCATATCCAAGGTACTGGTAAAGGTCTGCCTGGATCAAACTATTTAGTCACAGTCAGGGATAAAATGCAGATAGCTTTAGAAACTATTTTTACTTTAGCCGACAGCTGGTGTTTTCCCTGAATGAAATGAAAGAAATTTGGTATCACGGTCAAAATGTTGTGCGTTTGAGTCAAATTATGAAGGATTTGCTGCCCCCTGGTGGTCGCCTTGGTTCAAAACACCCACTTCACAACCCACACTTCAGTGCAAAACAAAATGAACACATTGCAACTTTTATTGCCGTACCTGACAAAATACAATTGTGTGTGTTTACACTGCAAAGAAATAGTGAGCTCTCACGGTGAACACATGCTTCACATACACGCACCCACACACACACACACACACCCGCGCACACACACACACACACACACACACACAAAACACATCCGCAGAACCTTCACATTAGATGAAAAAAAAAGCATGCAATACTGTTCAAAACACATCAAAAGTTCCCAAAATGAACCTTCTCAGCAGAGTTTAAAAAGTCCAGATATGTTGAAAAATCCATTCTTTGATATCTACCCACCGAGCTGAACAGATAAGAGTTAGTTTTAAAATACAGAATCGGATATTTGATGGTCAAACAGGCAGCGGATGACTTGCAGCAGGAGTTCCCCAGAAGCTGGTGACGTTTCCGCTCTGGTCATCGAGCGGTCCCCGGTTTATCGCCCAGACCGTTTTTTCCCGATGCGGCCGAGAGAAACGGCTGAACTTAAAGAGCAGAAACCGTGGAATGGATGCAGTTCTGAAAGGGTTCAACTCCGACACAGAAAAGAAAAGAAAAAAGAACAACTTGAATACATTCGCAAGTCAAGTCAGTAAATCTGTTGTAGGTTGTCCCAATGTGACGATGGGTTGTGCTTTTTTTTTCCTTTCTTCCCCCTCCCCTCTCCCTCACCGGAGTTAAAAACAAGGAGCTATCACTTCCCTCCTACTTCCTCCACCTGCCAAAGACACGTGAGAAATCAGAAATAAAGCCCTCTCTGTGGGGAGGTTGGTACATACAGCTGATGGAAACTTCCTTCAAGCTTCACGAACATGGATTTTTCTTCCAAGTAAACAGCGGTTATCTCACAAAATGACATCTCATTTAGGATCTCTTTTTGTCACTTTGGTACTGAGGTTTGGTCTTGGCTATAACACGTGTTTTTATGTTCCAGCAGCCACAAAAAAAAAAAAAAAATGTTCAGATCCCAACCTTAGAACCTGGGAAAAAAAAAAAAAAGAAGTTCCACCCAAAACATCTGCAGACTTTTAACACATAAAGTGAAGCAATAATACATCCAAGTGTCTTTTAGGTTTCGGCCCAGAACTACAGCGTGAAAGGGGTTACATCACCACGGCGGACAATTTGCCGTCCTATTACGGGAAACGCTTTTGTTTCCAGGCAACAGAATTTGTCTTTGGATGCGAGCCTTTCCTCGTGCTCTAATGATGTAATCCCTTCACGGTTTGTAACTCTGGGTTCATGTTTCAAATTACAAATCAAACCCATTTATTAACACGTTTAGTAACACTCCTTCCACACCAGCAGCACTGAAGTGGCACAACTTTTTTTGGGGGGCGAAGTTGTTCCTGCTTTGATTTATGGTCCGTTTCAGGAGGGCTGGAGAGGGGGGTAAGGAAGAGTTTACCGTTCTGCTCGCAGTCAGGAGGGTTCTTTTTTGTTTTGTTTTGTTTTGTTTTTTCACACGAGTCCTGATCCGTGAGGAACGGCGCGCCGCCGGAGAGAAGAGACAGAGAGAGAAAAGAGACGGAGAAAAAAGAAAAAGGGCAACCATCCTCCTCCTCCTCCTCCTCCTCCTCCCTCCCCCCTCCTCCGTGCCGCCCACTCACTCCTCGCACACGGACTCGCTCAGGTCCACGGCGCCACCCCTGGTGAGCCGCCGCATCTTGCTGAAGTCGTGGTCGGTCCTCAGGTAGGACAGCGAGGGGCCTCCTTCGCTGTGGCCGGCGAGGTCCTGGGGCTGGGCCTGGGGCGGCAGGGCCCTCATCTCGCCGCCGCTGCGCCAGTACAGGGTGTATTGCTGCGGGTCGGACACTTCGAAGGTGGCGGCGCACAGCTGCGCCAGGGCCTGGCTCGTCTCCCCGGCTCTCCACTGCAACGTCCGCACGGCGCTCCGCTCCCCGTCCTGGAACAGTATCCGAACGCACCTCTGGAGGGAGGGGAAAGGAGTAGGAGAGGAGAAAAGAGAAAGAGTGAATATATATTGCATTCATGACAAACAGAGGTCAAGAGGCTTATGGATTGAGGTCAGATGAGGGGGAGGAGAGAGAGGGATGGAGCCAGAAGAGGAGTGAGAAAACAGATAATCTGCCACGATAATAAAAGGAAAGTCTAAAACAAAGCTTCTGTTTCCCACACACAGCCAGCCAGGTTGAAACACTTCACACAGAAAAGAGAAATCATCTTCACCTAACTGCTCTTTTCTCTGCGTGCCTCTCAAACTTCTAACACCAATCCACAGGACTCGTGTCAAATCCAAAACTGATCAAACATCCATCAGCTTCACTTCGCCAAGCAGCTCTGGAGAAGGTTCCCCTCTTTACATTCATCCAAACAGATTATTTTTTTGAATCCCCGCAGAGCAAAACATAAAAAGCAACAATCCTGGCTCAACAACTGCCTCTCTTCAAACACTTCAGTCGTTATATAATGTCAGAGCCCTCCACCTACAGGTGGCCTTACAGCCCCAGGTACAACACAGAGCTGTGAAATAATCCCCTTCACCAAACATCCAGCGTTGAGAAACTAAAGCAAATCCTCTTCTTTGCCACAGATACACACCAACAATCCTCCAAGCAATGCTACATCCCACAACACAAAGTGTACACACAGGCTCTTTAAAAAAAAAAAAAAAAAAGGACCAAAAACACACAGGAGTAAATCAACAGGTCACCAAAACTCACAGAGTCACTGAGCTCCTCGCTGTCCGTGTGCATATTGTGTTTGCCTGCTTCGATGGGTAGACGCAGCTCAATAAATTTCATGTTATCTGACCGCCCACCTCTTCATAGCACTTGGCTCACTGATCCTCGCCTGTGTCAGTGGAGAATCTGGCTGCCCGGTGAGTTAGATCGGCTATTTGAAGCCAGGAGAAGCACCACGTGACGAGATGGAAACGTGGATGACAATAGTTGTTTTTTTTTTTTCCTTTCTTTTTTTTTTTTTTTTTTTTTATTCTAATGGCTTCTGGTGAGCCGCAACACCAACCTGAGGCCAGGAGAGTGATAAAAGGGAGTGTAGGTAAAAAAGTCAGCATGCGTGTGTGCGTGCGTGCGCTGGCATTAGTGCGAGCTGGAGGCTCCCGATCAATGGATTACACCATCTAAAAATGTCTGGAAAAAAAGGAAAAAAAAAAAATTCCTTTCAGATGAATACGAGTCACGTCCGCGCAAAGAGAGCAACTCAGGTGTTTTAAGGAGGAGTTTACCTTTTCCTGGAGCCTAACCAGCCAACCTGAGTTTAAACCAGTGTTACCCCTCCCTCCCTCCCCCCACCTGTAAATAAATGCAGGACAATGAGATGCTGCTGAGTGTGCCACCATTAGTGTAATTATTCACTGTCACGTCTGACCCCGTTTTGGACGGATTATTGTTGTATTTACGTTGCTCGTTTTTCTCTTGAATTCCCAAATACCAGATTTAAGGCTCGTAAAATGTCGAAACGAGGAAAAGACTTGTGAATTTTTCTTTGCGTTTGTTTGAAACACCTCAGATTTGCTCGGCCCACAGACATGGCAGGGTGCAGGGAGACTTTTGCCTTACCCCAAAATGGACGCCTAAAAAGTTAGAAGATAAATGTTACAAGCCGGACGGAGGTTGGATATTTTTTCACATTTCAGTGGCAACGTATTTTATTTTTTTACTTTGACCTTTATTATTGCATTCAACTGTAAGAAAACTGTATTCAAGATATTTAATATAAAAAGTTGCCCGCTGGCTCCCATTGGCAGAAAGATCTCCAGAAAGGTGAATTATTCATGTAGGTGCTTTTATAAAAGGTTATTTAATTTTGAAGTTCTGTCCACAGCCCTCACTGTGTGTGGTGTAAGGACCCAAATAGAGGTGTGTAGGAGAGAGAATCCAGACTTTTAATAATTTAACCAAGGCCACAGAAGAATGGCAACACAGCAAGACACGTAGAGACACCTGATGAAGAACGGAGGAAACAGGGAAGTATAAATACTGAGAGGTGATTGGTGAATGAGAACAGGTGCTGATTACTAACAGAAAACAGGTGGTTGGTGAGGAGCTGAAGTGGAGACAACTGATTTAACTTAAGGCAGAATAATAAAAACTACTCAAAGCATAAAGAAATCTAAAAAAAGCAAAAAACTGTTAGCTTAAAAATATGACGATATCACTAGTGGTGACATGTGAAGACTTGAAATACATCAAAACACTTTAACGAACATTGTCTGGGTTGTGCTATAGTGGATTCAGAGAAGAGTCAAACCATTCAGAATGATGTGAAACCTGTTTTTTAATTGCTTGTTTGTTTTAGAGCTGGGTAACAGCGGTTAAGGCTGTCACCTCACAACAAGAAGGTCACATTCTCCCTATTCTCATGTGGGTTTTCTCCAGGTACTCCGGTTCCCTCCCACAGACCGAAAACATGCCTGTTAGGTTCATTGGTAACTCTAAATTGTCTCTAGGTGAGAGTGTGAATGGTTGTTTGTCTTGTTTGTCTCTATGTGGCCCTCTGATGAACTGGAGACCTGTCCAGAGTGTCCCCCACCTCTCAGAAGATGATTACTGGAGATAGACACCAGCTCCTCCGTGACCGAGAAAGGAAAAAGCAGGTAAAGAAAATGGACAGATGGACGGATGTTTTAGACCCATCGGCTTCAATAACTGTGAAACCAGCCTAAACTGAACCAGTCTGTCCTCAGAGGGGTGAACAGGTCCCAACATTTATTTTAAAAGCTTCAGAGCTCCTCTGTATGTATGGAATCAGATGGACATGAGGGTAAGCCGATGGAAAAGATGTTCGAATTCCTTTACTGCAATGACACTTCCAGTCAAGCATGGGGGTGGCAGCATGATGGTATGAGGTTCATACGAAGCACAAGGGACAAACAAGTCAAAACAGAAGTAAAAATCCAGAGTGAACCTCCTTTAACTGACAAGGCAGGACTTGACAGGATTCAAACTCGCAGCACAACGACGAAGTTTTAAGAGTTTTATTGTGGACTGGACAGGAGCGGGACCTGGGACTCTGAACAGGACACTCACATGACCGTCGTGGACTGGAACCGGAACAGGTAAGTTCTCCTTGGCTTGGTTACTAGTTGCAGACAGGCTTGTCTGAAAGGGGCTGAGGCGAGAGGGAAAGTCCAGGTGCAGGCGAGGTGTCGTTACCAG